>NC_067203.1:5254615-5852383 GCF_026262505.1 Trichomonas vaginalis G3
CGCACGGAGTGCCTGCCGGCCTCTTGGATATTCCTAACAACTAAATAAACTTTAAATATATTTTTCTTTTTTATTCAATTAGTAAAGAGAAGACGTTTGCACAAGTTCAAGGAACACAACAACGCAAAAAGCAGGAGATTACGGTTGGTTAAACTGTAATGATGATAAATCCGACGGAATTACATTCCAAAGGTTAAAAGTTGAATGTTGCCCCCGAAATTAAACCGTGACTTACCAAAGAAAGAGGTAGGAGCAAACATAAAGAAGATGGAAGGACCCAATCATTTTATCTGAACCCGGTAAAGAAACCCGTTGAAATCCTCCACATATCCAACATACCCCCACCTCTTCATCAAACATCGAGAACCCAGGAATGCTGACAGATTCCATGTCGCAAATGCGCAATAAAATAACATTAATTCTGAAATTTAATGAAATTTACCGTGATAATAGAAACTGATTAATTATGAATTCAATAATAAATTTTAATGATCAATCGCCGGTTTAATTATTTACCTATATGAATTCATTAATTCACATATCGCCATTCTTGTGATGTTCAAGATTCGCAGACGTTAAGATTCAATTTTTCATAGATTGATGAGGTTTCATGCTGGCTGGGAACAGTGCAAAAATAAATCCTATAAGGATGATGGATTAGCAAGCAATTAAGATATAAAGAACGGAACAAACAACTGAACTTTCATTTAACATATAATGATATTAATACAAATAGTATGATGAATATAAATAATATCACTTGAAAAATTCTTTGTTAAGGCCCATAATATTCAAGCAATTAACATTATGAATACGTAATGCCTTTGAATCATAATCAATAATAATGGACCTTTCACCAGTTTCTATCCGTTTGTGTTATTTCTTTTTTGTTCCCCAAACTATCTGGGCATCGGTCATTGTAATTGTTTTTGTGTTATAGATATCATTTATCTTTAACGTTCAACCTTTTTCCATCGGGATATTTAAACCAAAATTCCAAAAATTCGATATGTCAATCTGGTTCATATTTTAATCTATCAATTACATTTTTAATACCATCTGTGAAAATCTTAGAAAATGGTCATTATATGGGTTTGATTGAACTAAATTTGAATGAAGTGGAAATATAACCCGATGATGAATATGACATTGACTCATATTTTCTGAAAAACACTTAAAATTTATAACAGAATGAATTTTCTTATTCGTTGAATTTGAAATTCTTGAGGTATCTTATTCTAGTTTTATTATCCACTGGAAAATAAACGCTTTACCATATTTTTTAATCGTAATAAAAAATGTCAATTTATCAATAATTATTTCGAATAATAGCGTGTGAATTAAATTTAACAGTTAGCGGAATTTATAATGTTACTCTCGTTTCTGTGAGTGGTAATTTAATCCCATTCTTTAGACCTTCAGATTATATGATCATTTTATTAAAGATGACCTTGAAAAACGTATGATATGTATATAAAGAATGTGATAACGAAATGGGTTATTAACATGATTTTAAGTTATTTAAATTAATGCATTTATCGTAGGGTATGAGAAAATTTTAAATCAAACCCGATAAACTTTTTGAACATTGATGAATAAATAACCTTATTAAATTTCCGCTAACTGTTAAAATTTTGTACTTCCCATCTTCGTTCATTGTTGGGGATATTAAATTTTGAAAAAGATGTTGGGGATGTTTTGTATTCTGACACTGGTTCCAATTTCATTTTAATCAAATTTGATAAAGTTAATACCCCAATGAGATTTCACATCAAACATTAGACCCTAACTCTTACCCATTCAATACAAAACATTTTATCCATCAACTAAACACATTTTCTTTATCAATCCGTTCAATTATCCGGGAATTCATTTATTCTTCATTCAAAAGATTTATCACAATATTAAATTTAGAATAACTGACCTATTTGATTGTGATTTAGAATTCAGGAATGAAATATTATGGCAATTTCAAATAGAAAATAAATAGGTGAGAGGAGATAACGGATTAAATATTTATTTTTAATCATGAATAAATGATTAAACAACAAGCAACCACAACAACTTAAGGCCCTTCAAACCATTACATACGCCACATATGCATATAATTCAAAGACGGCAGAACAAAACGCAAAGGTTGAAATATGGAGATTTGGAGATAGTATTGAAAAATGACCATTTCGAATTTCGTTTGCAAAGGTGGTGTGCAGTGATATCAAATATAAAAGAAATTTTATTATGAATTCTAAAAATTAAAGGTATAACGATGATATAACATCAATTCCACTAGAAGAAAAGAATATTAGTGCATTAAATGCATTTCCAAAGTTTTGAAGATTGAAGATTAATTTAAATGAGGAATTCATTAAAAGGTTTCCTAAATGACATAATGAAGAAAGCAGATAAGGAATATTGGCTAGTGAGTATATGAAGAAGGCAGATAAGGAATATGTGGTTAGTGAGTTAGAGAAGAAAGCAGATAAGGAATATGTGGTAAGTGAATTAATGAAGAAGGTGAAAAAAGGAATATGTTGATGAAAAAGATAATGAAATTAAAGAAATGGTTGGAATGGATCATGATAATGGACATCAAAGATTTTAAAAAACTAAAGCTGATACAGGATGGGTTTCAGGATGTTTAGACCTTAAAGCGGATAAGGAATATGTTAACGATGAGTTAGAGAAGAAAGCAGATAATGAATATGTGGATAGTGAGTTAGCAAAGAAAGCTAATATATCATTTGTTAATGAAGAAATAAAACAATCAGAGGTCTATTTTACTCACACCATTTTAAATTTTATGAAATCATCAGATAAAACCTTTGATATAGTCTTTTTGAATGGATATGTTTCGATGTGAGTGACCATGTATTTATTTTATATGTGGAGTGCTTTATTATTTTAAAACAAAAGATTTTAAAAAACTATGAATCATTTACTCCATCTGTTTGGAATCCTGATACACGAAAAGCCAATCATTAATCCAGAATTTTATATGTTAAATATAATAACGGTAATTTATGGGAATGATAACAGTTGGAGATGATTTTGCGCCTTGTTATTCATTCGATTGATCAATGTTCAAATGTAATTGTAAATCTAAGATGCTAAATTTAAATATCCAAATAATCCTATTAGATGTGTTAATAATAAATGGGTACTAATTTATGAAGTCAATCAAATTTTCATTAGTGAGGATGGATATAAATTAATATGTTTAGTATGATGTCATCAGATTGAAAATTGATTATTACAAGTAAGTGGTATTACATTAACAGCATGTATTTTATCCTCAAAATGATAAAATTTATTAGATCATCTTCATACCACAAGGTCATATTTGAACAAATTTTTCAAGCTGATGAGGAGACATTGAAGCTTTATGTTATGGATCAAATGTTTATGTTCTCGTTTCAGTGAAATGGTCTATTCATATCCTGTTAAGTTATAACAGACATATTATTATCACAGGATTTAACAAATTGGGAATTGTTTATTCATTCACTCCAAAACTTACTCAAAATTATAGATTTACAAATTTTATTTTATCTATTGATGGGTATTCATTGCTTTAGGATGTGTGGTGATTTAGTAAATATCAGTAGTGATGGAAGAAACTGGTCTAAAATCACAAAAATTTCAAGATTGTTAGAAAGCATTTTCAAAAATAATACGTTAATATTGATAACAAGACCAGTTTTAAATACTCACCCAGTTCAATATTAATAATAAATTCAATATTCATAATGGATTAAATACAATTCTTGAGATGATTTACCCCATTGGTTCTATATATACGTCAATGAATTCAACAAATCCCGCAAATGTTTTAGGCTTTGGTATGTGGAAGCAGATTGTAGACAAATTCTTATACTGTGCAAACTCTTCAAAGCAAACAGGTGGTTCGAAGAAAATTAAAGAAGCAAACCTTCCACCGCACACTCATACAGGAACTACAAACTTTTCTGGCGACCATAGCCACTCATTAAGAGACCATCCATTATACAACTCAGAATATTATGCTGGCAATGACGTTTTATCTCCAGATTATAACCATTCGGCAAAAAAGATTTTTCGACCAACTGAACCAGGAGGAAATCATTCACACACTTTCACAACAAATCCAACAGGCTTGGGTAAAGATTACATGCCACCATTTATGACTGTATTCACATGGTACCGTGTTTATTGAATGAACTAAATATATTTTATGTCTGTAATTAATTAGGTAATGAAGTAATGGATGAACTACAGAAATAAATGTTTACGTTAATGTTTACGTTAATGTTTATGTTAATGAAAACATTATTTTTGGGTCATTTACACTCATTACGATGAAGTCATGACAAATCATTTCCGGGACTGTTGTCAAAATGTCATGTTGTCACAAACTTTAGAAACGGCATAAATTTTAAGAGATAAATTTTATTTTTATCATAAATGAATACCCCACAAGCTCAAAATTTACCACGAATCATAACAAGGGAGGAAACGATAAAAATGATGCGAGAACTTGCTAAAAATAACAAACCACTAAAACTGAGAAAATGTGGTTATGCAGTAATGATGGAAAGAGAGACGTTGTCGAAGAGGAATAAAATTAAATTTGGATAGAGTTTAAAAATTCATCTTTATTAAATTCATCTCTTCCAACCAATTTATTTTATTCTATTAAATTCTTTTATTTTTGCTTCACTCAGTTTAATGATTGAACGGTAAGTTTCTAATTTTTCGATTATTTCTTTATTGTTTTCAACCCCACCGCATTTGCGACTGCGACTTCTTTTTGTAATAGCATATTTTTGATTTAATTCTGTTTAGTTTCTTTTTATTCATTGTCTGGACTCTTGACTGCTTTGTTGTCACTCATTTCTTACGAAATAAAAAAAATTAAATATTATTTAAATATAATGGGGTAATAAAATAAATCGGAATTTCTATTAATTTATTGTCAACTTCAACTAATGCATTGCCGTTAATATATCTAACAAATTCAGCTATTGTGTCAAATCTTCGTCTTCTTTTTGTCATTGATTTATCAGTTTTTCCATAATCGAGATGAATTAAAACTTTATTTCCTTGTTTAAAATTCATGAGCCCCGAATTAATTTGTTCACGTTTAACATCATTTAACTTTTCCATTTGCTTTCTAATATATTCCCATTCTTTTGAAATATCATTTTTCATTTCCACTGGTTTCATGTTTATAGTTCTATGCCATGTATTATTGTAATAATATACTAACTGCTGTATGATGGAGTCATGATTTCCATCCCAGTATATCTGACCGTTAACCCCTAACGCATCTCTAAGAGTTCTCATTACCGCATCAACTATTTTATTATGAAACGTATATGGAGAGGATGAAAAGTAAAAATTAATTTGTGGGAAATAATGAGTCATAGCTGCCTGAAATCCTTTATCACCATCACCCCTGATATTATCTACTCTTTCATGATCTAGTAAGTATTGAATAGCTCTTCTTGTTTCCTGTTCTGTTTTCCCTTTCACCGGAATGCAATATAAATATCTAGTGTTAATGTTAATGGCAAATAAATAAGTAACGTTTCCTTTTGAATATTCCAGATGATCGATTTCGTATGAATATGGATATGGAGCAAATGAAGGTCGACTAAATTTTTCCTTTAATGGTTGAATTTTCGGGTCAATTGGTTTATTTAATATCTTGAAATCCTTTTTAAAATCTTTTTGCTTCTTTAATGTTTGAAATGGATATAATAAAGTGAATGATGAAGGATTAACTGAAGGAGGAGGAGGTACTACTGTTGGAGGTTTTGGTGTTGTAAGTGGTTTAATTTTATCTGCTTTGATTTTGGAATTCAATCCTCCCTTCATTAATTCTGGATGTATTTTATTCATTTGTTTTAAATATGCTGTATATAAAGGTTTGATATACTTTCCCGCTTCGAGTTTATGTTGAAGGATGAATTCCAAAAGTTGATCTTCATTTAAAAGTCGGGCTGAATATGGTTTAACTAATGAATCATAAATTAAAGCTTGTGCATCATTTATGGTCTGAAGGACCTGGGTGTTTTGTTCCTTTTGTTTTGGTTTTTGTGGCTCAGGATTATATAAATTATATAATTCATCAATATCTTCTTCTGTTAATACTTTATTTTTGAAATCTTTCAACTGTTTAAGCTGTGATTTAGTTTTTCCCTTTATATATTCATTATTTTTAATTTTGTCTTTAATTTTAGAAATTATTTTATTATGATATTTCAAAATTTCATTTTTATAATATGGATAATAATATTCCATATCATCACCCGTTATATTATTATTATATTTTTGGAGATATGCTTTTAAATCATAATAATTAAGAAAATTTTGATTAAATACTAAATCATCAATTAAAATTTTTAAATGTACGTTATCCATTTATATAAAAATAAAATTAATGTTTTAAGGGTGCCCACCTCTTTGTCTCTTCTGTGATATTTTATTAAATAAATGGCATACAACATCCATTTTCACAACATACAGCCTTAGTGTGTGCTCCTGTTAATGCAGTCTTACCGATTGTTAAGCGAGTCATTGACCCGTTTTTAAGTTGTAAATTAATATTCTGACCATCAAATATCACTTTATCATTTATTATATCCAAATAATTTTTAGGTGTTAATTGTTTATTTTGTCGTAAACTAACACCTTTCATTTTTTGTGCAATCTTTTTAAAATCACTTCCATCAATTGAACCATTGAATGATGTATAACACTTAGGACATAAAGCAACCATGTTATCACCTTGTTTCTCAATTGCTAAACCCAATAACTTCTTCTCATGTGCTTTTTCTTCAGCTTTATTCTTTAATTTAGGTTTAAATTTCTCATCAAAACAGAAGAAATCAAAAGGTGCGAATTTGAAAATGTTTTTATCATAAAATTGTTTATCGGTAACAATTGCTTGAAATGCTTGAGTGTTAGGAAGATTTGGATCACCAGCGATTGCCCAATAAGATGAATCGGTATCACCTTCAATGAAATGAAAACGATTAACATTCATGCATTTATACATAAAATCATAAATGAAAACCAAATACCAGTATTTAGCATTCTCTAAAGTGAAGAATGCCTCTTGTAAACATGTATCACATCTATAAAATCTATCTTTAAGCATCACTTGATATGTATCTTCACCTATTTCTCTTATGTTTTTAAACTTATTTGACATACATGCAACGCGTGACTTCTGTGCATTCATTATTTTAGTCTTTGCGTAATTTTGTGTATTCATTGCATCGTAACCATATGATCCATTAAGTGAAATCTTGCAAAATAAACTTTTTCCTTTATTTCCTTCTAATTCAGCCTTTTGTCTTTCGTTCATAAATTTGTTCGCAAATTCATTAAAACAAGTGTTTTTCGTAAATGTTAAAATTGATTGAATATCATCGATGATAAAATGAAATCTGTCTATTAGATACCAAAGATAATAAGAAGAAAATGGTTGATATTGGTTGTGTGTTGATGCTAACTGAGTTAATTTTCTCTGTTTCTGGTCAACTGGTAGATTGTTTGATTTCATGTAATTATACATAAAACTGCCAATTGTTTTTTCATCTGTGATAATATCTAAGTTTCTTATTATCGGTAAAAAGTTTATGTAATCATTAATGTATTTTTCATCAATGTGACCCTTTACTTCAGCCACGAATAAAGTATTTTTCTTCTTAATTATTCCCAATGCTTTTGCTTTCTTTGTTGCTGTATCACAAATGATAACACCATTCAATCTTCCCGGCATATACATTTTATGGTCAGTATATTGAATGAAATCATGAGGATTAGATGAAAATGATGAAGGATATAATGAATTAAAGTCAACTCCAACGAAATGAGTCATAATGTTGGTGGTGTCCTCATTTGATACAGTTTTAGTTTCTGGATTATATGAAAGTTTATTAATGTGCGTGATTCCTTTAAGATTAACACGATGTTGAACATTTGATAGACCACCAGTAATTCCATTACGGAGAATGTGATAAGCTTCAACCGAATCTAAAGTCATTGGTAAATTATTTTTTAATGCATAATTTCTTAAATTGATTCTTAAACGTTGAACATCTTCATCTTTATTTGATTTCACGACATTGCAATAACAACACATTAACTGACAATTTTCTTTGGTATGTGGTTTTTCATTATCGATTCTATCCAATGTTGGTTTATTTGCATATGTAAACGCTTTACCACACATTTTGCATTTAGATGAAAGGATTAAATCGTGATAGTATTGAAAATCATCCATTGAAACATTATTTTTAGTATCTCTTTCTGCTTTTTCATCTTGTTTCTTATATGATTCAATTTTATATTTCCAATACTTTTTCGTTAATTCAAAACTTGATTCTATCTCTTCCTCGGGATATTTTTCATTAGGATTAAGGTCTTTATATGCTAAAGCGTAACGAATCATTGAAGCATTCGATGATAAAGAAAGATTATGAAGCATGTCAATTTTATAAACAAATGTTTCTTCAATAATTTTATCAATTGGGTCAATCATAATTTCAACATCTTTATTGCAATAATGAATAAAATATTCTAATCTATTCTTAAAGTTTTTAGCATCATTGAGATATATTTGATAATCACTATCTGATATAGTTTCTTGAGTTAATGCTGAATAAAATGAATCTTGAGTGAATGGTTCCTCTTTATATAATTCTTCTTCGTAATTTTCCCACGTGATGAATTGATAAGGGAAAAAGGATTTAACACGTGATTTATTGTTTCCGAAATCTTGAGTGAATTGGTCTAATGTTCCACCCGCGATATAATTTCTGATGTCAATAAATCTCAATTCATATGGAACGTTTGTTTTCTTTACAATGATTTGCTTAAATTGAGAAGAAGAACCCAGCATTGATTTTATTTTCCATTTTGCAGTGTTTAAATCACGAAGAATTAAATTTAAATCAAACTTTCCCGAATTAAAACCTATGATATTCACTTTATTGAATTCCTCATCTAGAAGTTCTTTAAATGCTTCCTTCTGTTTTTCATTTAATGTATGAGACTTCATTAATTCTTCATATTGTTCAATATTTGATTCAACAACTAATGAACAGGTTGAAAATAAAAACTCAATCCAATCAGAAATAAAAGAATCACTCGAAGTTAAGCAAAAATTCCTCGTATATGTTTTATCATTTAATTTAACCGTTGATGATACCATGAATGGTTTTAAGTAAGCGTTCAAAGTTGCACACTCAGAAAGTTGTAATTCTTCTTTAGTCTCTAATGTTTCGAAGTCAAAAGTAATATAATATCTTGTTGGTTGATAATATTCCTACAAATTGTGAGCTAATAACCACTGATATATCTTCTGTTTCGTAATATGTGGTGCATATGGTTGCTGGGTCTTTTGCAATTGAACGTCTTGAATTAATCTTCCATTATTTTCTTTACATTTCTCACAATGCTTTAAAAATCTTCTTTGGTTTTTCCTTTCTGGATCATCACGGATAGAATAAACTTCTTCTTTACAATATGGACAAACTTTATAGCCGGTGAGTGCTTCAATGTCTGTTATTCTGTCAGCGTGAAGTTTTCCACATGGACTCTGTGTTAATAAAATATTTATTGTTTCAAATTCTGGATCTATCATTATTGATTCCACTAATGGAAAGTCTACCTTATTTATGTCCACGTCTTCTGGTTGAGGATCACAATAATAGAAATCAATATTAACATTTAACATTCTCGCTAATCTCTCACTTTCTGATGAAATGTCAAACCCCTCATATGCATCTATTGCTTCATTTAAATAGCTTCTACGAGTTTTAGGATTAACACCATCAGGAATGTTATAGAAGCGTTTAAATAACCTTCTACCTTCTGCTCTAATTTGATTATCATTCATTTTAGCGGTTCCGTTTTTGTTCATTTATGAAAGAATAAAAAATAAAGTTTATTTTTTAAAGTCCGTAAAATGAATTAAGAACACATAAATTTTTATCATCTGCGACGTGACGAATACATTTTAATTTACTCAAGAATGCGTACCCTGATACATTAAATCTAATTCCTGTCTTATTTAATTTCACAACTTTGAAAAGGAATGTATGAATAGCTATAAAATGATGAGAAGATGTTTTATGGGTTGCTTCCATTTTTTCTGAAATAAATGAATAAATATAATGCTTATACGTTTTCATATCTTTTATATTCTTAATAACGAATGGTATAGACCTTTCCACTTCATCTTCCTTCGGTGCTGTTCTTTCATATGAAACATTATTAGTATCTTCAACAATGAAACCACAATCACATAAAATTTTATATGTTCCAATGGTTTCTTTTGATATTTTATCTAATAAATCAAAAACTTTATCAACACCTGTGCATTTATTTAAATAATAATTTGTGTAAATATCATGATCTTCTTTCTTAATCGTATTAGTTGCATATGTCACGTTTTTAAGAGCTTTTTTGAATTTTTCGGAATCTAAAGGTGGTGAAAGAAGGATACAGGGGTATTTTTCATTATCAATAAATTGTAACTTATGTTTACGAATAAATTTAGTACCTTCTTCTGAAAGTGTTTCATCTATTTCGCCATCTAATAAATTTTGTGTTGATTCTGAGACATAATTTTTATATCTTTCTTCATGAGATTTCTGAACTGCTGATTCTGAAGCTGGGATATTCATTAAACCCTCTACTTCATTTTCAACTTCTCTTAATTCCTTAATTTTTTCATCTATTTCATCTCTTATTTTTTCCAGTTTTTCAATTTCATTGTATTCATCATCTTTAATCCGTTCTTCATAATATTCAGGGAAAACATCAGGTTCTTTAGGTTTTTCTTCTTCAGATGTGGGATATATGAAATTTATAACATCATCTTTATTCATTTTTCCATCATAATCTAAATCATTTAATAACTCGGCAAATTTTTGACAATTTCTTAAATAATATTTACTAACTTCATAACACATCTCATCTAATATATCCTTTATTTCCTCGTTTGTGAATCCTAATGTTTTCACGTCGTTAGTTTTGACACTCATTTCTTACGAATTAAAAAATAAATTATTCAAAAATGTAAGACATGAATTTTTAAAGTTTATTTTTCCATTTCATTATGGTAGTGAATCTTACATTTTAAAAATTTTTTAAATCTTGATTTATTCAAAAACGTAAGAAAAAATTTTATATCATCTATGTATAGAAGATCTAATTTCTTTTACTCGTTTATGAGGTCTTTGATTATGACTCCATTGATTCCATTCAGGATTTAAACAATGTTTAATTAATCGCGGAATATCTGACATCATCTATATATAGCTTCTTTTATAAAAGATAAAAAATAAATTATTTTAAAATTAATGTTAATTTTTTAATGCGTTTATTTAATAATGTCGCGCTTTCTTACGAATTCATGACTTAAAAAACGTAAGAAAAAATTTTATATCATCTATGTATAGAAGATGTGAAAACATACCTTCATCTATATATAGATGTAACAAAAAAAGTCACACAACCCGCATGCATATACTACTTCGGTTTCATATTTTTAAATATTAAAATTGTATTACAAATTAATCTATAGATATAATGGGGAGAAGCTTCCTAAACTTTTTAATCCCATAAATATGGTCATTATCTGGAATAAAGAGTTAAGCGTCATATGTCACTTTTTGTACTCAGGAAACATCGACTTTATGCGTTATGACTTTTCGATGAGGAAACAAGTGTTCACGTATTATAAACTTCCTTATCCCAATAAACCGGCCCTAAACATAATTAATTTTAAGCATTATAATGGTCTCTTTTCTATGATAACCAAATCAATTTGGTTATCATAGAAAAGCACCAAAAACTAGAATAGGAATCGGCAATATGGAATTATGAAACAACTAGGATAAAATGGATATGGGACATTCATGAATGCATTCACTTTTTTCAAGACTTTTTAATGAATTTCAAATTCCTCAGATTATTTTCAATAGATTTTCCGTACCATATCATTTTTATTAGACAAAGCTATCTTTTCGATGAAATTTTTGCAAAATACTCTTTTGAAAAAGATTTATGTAAATTTTTTGATAAAAGTGTCTTGAATGATTATCATTGATAATACCATTCCAATTGAATGCTGTTTTCGGCTGCTTTTATAAAAATTTGATCATATTGTACTCATAATTTTTTTTTGTATTTTGGTCAAAAACTAAGCTAACATCAGCTGTATATTTGCATAAGCCATTAATAAGCTTTGTATAGGTTATACTGAGTTTAGACGATCATACAATTTAGACTTTTTTCATTTAATTTAGTCTAACAAAGAGTATTATTCTTACTATTTGATTCATAAATATATATAGGAAATAATAGTTTTATACCTTAATATGATAAAATTTTATAAAATTTTCCCTTCTCCTTTGGCATTATTAGTCATTAATAGATATATATTTAACATGATGGTTCTAAATATATGAATAGATAAAATTTTCCTTTCAATTTTACGAACCAAATTTATTACCATATCCTAAATTTTTTCTATGTTTATAGACCTTTGGAACTTTGTATGAAGTCTAAATATACATGTAGAGTATTCAAACAAAACAAATATCAAAATCTAAACCTTTGAATTACCTTCAATGCTTAACCGAATTACTAGATCTTATATATATGTGTGTACTAATACCTTTTGATGCATAAAAAACTCCAAAAGAGTTTCATTTTTAAAATAGTCGATATCAATTCAAAAAATTGAAACTATACCGTCAACTGTCAATTTTTCAATAGTTCGTTTTTTTAAATGTAATTGCTTTTTTTATATGCATTAATCATTTGATAGTAGTGGGATCAAATTACATATCTTAAAAATGTATTCCGAGTGGAAAAAAAATCAATAGAATTGACCACAGATATCTGTTTAATCCAAAAATATTATTAGAATCATATTTAATAAAAATGCTATGCTTTTAGAAATAAACGGAAGAATAAACGCACTGTTTCAAACCGTCAAAATTGAATTTGTGTCAAATATCTTGAATTTACAATTTTAGCTATTTAGATAATTAGAGAAGCATTTGATCAATTTTTGTGTTAAACAACTATTTTTCGAATTTCTGAGATATGAAAATTAATTCACTAACTTCTTAAAAACATGAATTGAATGAAAACTCTTAGAAGAAATGTTCATATCACTTTCATTAATGGAGTACAAGGATGATTCCGAGTTCTTGGATGATATCCAGAAGTCCAAAACCCGATCCAAGGAAATCGTGAGAATGCAAATGCACTTAGCTTATCTTGATGAATCAGAGCCCGCAAGTGAAGATGAAAATCAAGCACCAGCTAATGCCGAAGAATTTAAAGTTGTCAGAAAGTTTAGCTTACAAAAATTCCTTGAGGCACACCCAATCTTAAATGTCAAAGACCTTTGTAACTTTTCTTTGGATCAACTCTTGTATTTAGTTGATGTTGTTCGCGAGCATGAGTTTTCATCCAGACGCGGTCGGAAAAACGGTTGTGATCCATTAGATGCGTTATTCCTAACATTAACTTACTATTGCACTTATCTTCCATTGCAAAAAATGTCAGGAATTGTTAGTTTGAAACAGAGTTACCTCAGCAAAATCATTAACAAAACAACAAACAGGATGTTCCCAATTTTCATTGCTGAATTCATTCCAAAACAATATTCTCCCTGTGACAAGGAGTTCGATAACTTTCCAACATGTGTTGCTGCAGTTGATAGCTCTACTATTCCTTTTACCGTTCCTCTTGATCTTGCTGAGCGTAAAAGTTCATGGGATGCTAAAAACCATTGCAATGGTATGAAGGTTCAAGTTCTTGTTAATCCTTTAGGACAGGTAATTCACATGAATACAAGTTTTTTAGCTTCAGTTCACGATAAGAAAGTATTTGATTTATCAGGAGCTTCAGATTTTTTACATGTCCAACGTGGAGTTGAATCTGTTGCATTAGGACTTCTTGCAGATAGAGGTTACATCGGTATTCAGAAATACCATCCAACAGCCGTCATTATGCAAAGAGGTGATGACGAAGAAGTTACAAAACGCAATAATGCGATTGCACATGATCGCCAAATTGTCGAACGCCGCTTTGCACGCGATAAAAGTAATTGGAGTGTCTTGGCAATAGGATATCGTGGTGAAAAAGGCAATCTTCCACTTATTGTTCAAGGATTGTTTGCTTTAGATAACTATCACATCGATTCCACACCTCTCAGTGAGAAGGATAACTGCGATTTTCCTTGCACTCCAAAAGATGAAAAAGAAGCTGCAGCAACACCAGAACCAAATGGTTCAGGAAGCCCAATGCCAAAGCCAAGATGTGTTCCAAAAGATCTTTATCTCCAAACTCCAGAAACTCCAATGAAGATTCCATCTCCACTAGCTGGATATGAAAAGATTGATAAGATACTTGTTAAAAGAACACAAAATGCAATCTACAACATCGAAACAAAAATGTCAATTCCAGGATTACATAATGAGGGAGCTACCTGCCATGTCAATGCCGTTTTGCAAGTTTTGTTCTACGTAAATACTTTCAGAAAAGATGTAATGGAGCATTTGGGAGATGTCGAATATACGCCAGTGAAAGCACTTGCCGAAATTTATGATCAGATGTTGCACTACCGCCACAAGGAATACACAATTTCATGCTCACAATTCATCACAACACTCGGCAAGCAATACTTCCAGCAGCAAGATGCCGATGACACATTTCAAAAGATTGTACATGATGTTACGGAATCAGCAAACAAACCAGATATTGCCGTTACATTCCAATATCAAACTGAGACTCCTGATGAAAGCTTCTATTCGGTTTCGCTTCACATTCCTCTTGGTGCAGCAGGTATTGATCAAGGAATTAAACAAATGTGCACAGATGATTCTCATATCAATGAAATCTCAACATTCCTCTGGGTCGACGTTCAGAGGAATTGGTCTGATCCAAATGTCTTCTTTGACAAATTTGAGATCAAGAAGAACTACAAAACTCAACTCAGTGATGGAACGTATGTATTTAAGATACATTCCATTATTGCTTATCATCAAGGTCATTTCGTTGCCTTCGTCAACAAAGGAAGAGTTTGGTTCATGCTCGACGATGAAATTACTTACATTGTTCCTGATGGTTTGATCAAAGGTCTTCAAGGTGGAGATGTTGGCAGCGATTTGTGGTCATATCTTGGTGGTGTCAAATGGCTTGCAAAATGTGTCATCTATCGCAAACACAAGTTCTATGGAGCTGGTGATGATGATGATTGAAAACAGTTTAATTTTTTTTAATCTTATTATAAGGGATAATTCTCTAAATATATGATTTTTTCTTAAGTTAGTGAATATTTTTCTTGTGTGCTTTTACTTATTTAAGTATTTAGTATTATTACTTAAAAATTTTGAACATTTATTTTATAATATTGAGATTTAAAATAAACTATTGCTCGATCTAAGGGTTTCGTTTTGCTAAAATTGTCACTTTTATAGCATATTTGTTTTTGGATGTTTTGCGAAACCAAAAAAAACTATGATATACAATGTGTGTGTAAAGAAAATACTTTATTTACTAGTTAAAAAATCATTTGGTATTGATCAAGTTATTTTTTCTGGATAAGATATTATATGGATAATTGGATAGAAAATACAATTATATAATCTTGTACCTGGTTTAATTAAGCTAATTGTCATCAGAAACTTGTAATTTTTATGAATTTCAGATTTTCTTTTCATTACTGCTTTTTTTAATAGGTCAAGTTCTTATTTACGTTATAAAGTATGATATTTACAAATATCAAGTTATCATGTTTTTTGAGAAATTATGAGAAACAAACAAAAATGAAAAAGATAGGAATAGCAATGAATAGTGATGTGGGTATAGAAAATATAAGAGATATGAATGCAAAGCAATCAGTATTTAGGATATTGACCATAGATTTCGAAAAAAAATGCTGCATATTGAGCGAAAACTATGATTATATTATAAGGCTGTCATTTAAAGCATAATGAAACTATTCCCTTTTCATTTTAATCGAATAAGATAGTAAAGATTTTTGAATTAGCTAGAAACTGATGAGATGTTTTCACAAATCAGATTTTTAATTTCTATAATGCATAATTCACTCAATATCTCAATTTTGATATTGCGAGATATTTTTGCTATCGGTTTCGCAATTTTGACACAATAGCAAGAGGGTTCTATATGCATTATTATCAACGTAGAATCTGAATATCATATCAGAAAATGTCGCAAATCTGACATTTACCCGACCAAATAGCAAAAATAATTGAATACTTTTCGCAAAAACTTTAAAAATCGATAAAAATATGAAATATAGATATTAAAGAGACTTTTTATATAATATTCATAAAGATTTTCCAAAAATATGATACCGCAAAATTAAAAAAGTGACGTCTTGAGTGGAGTCAAAGGTCGAAATTGCTAGCTAAATGTTTTTTTAGCGAAATTGCGTATTGTACGTTTTTTTCGCAAAACGAAACCCTTACTCGATCGTATCTTTATTTGCTCTTTTAATAAAAAATCTAACTTACTATTGATTAGATATTGATTTAAAAACAATAATATAATAGCATAATAAAATTTCTTTATTTCCCCGTACAAAGATATAGCCGTAACAAGACATTAACGTTTGGAAAGTAAATTTGAAAAAAAGTATTATATTATAAAAGAAGTTACAAATTTTTAGAATATTTTTGTAAAATAAGAGCAAAAAGTAGAATGCAAACTCTTCGGGTACTAAAACCTGCCATTAAATTGAGATAAATAATAGATTTTGTAAAATTTTGTTGTAATTCTTGTATCAGTCTTGCCTTGAGTATGAGTTTGAGTCTACCCTTGTTTCCATATTGCCTATTCCTGTTTTAACGCGGCTATTCCTATTCCAGTTTTTGGTGCTTTTCTATGATAACCAAATTGATTTAGTTATCATAGAAAAGAGACCATTATAATGCTTAAAATTAATTATGTTTAGGGCCGGTTTATTGGGATAAGGAAGTTTATAATACGTGAACACTTGTTTCCTCATCGAAAAGTCATAACGCATAAAGTCGATGTTTCCTGAGTACAAAAAGTGACATATGACGCTTAACTCTTTATTCCAGATAATGACCATATTTATGGGATTAAAAAGTTTAGGAAGCTTCTCCCCAATTTTTTTCAGATACTATTCAAAAAGCAATGAAATAAAAAGTTAAAATAAAATCATAATGGATAAATCTCAAATACTATTTCACAGCAACCAATAGAAGGAGATACAAAATCATGAATAATTTTCTCTAAAGTTGCAGAAATTTGGATTACATAATTAATATTGCTACTTTCAAAACAAGAACTGATAGTGTAGATTTGAATTACTAAATTTGAATTTGTTATCTAGTTAAAGTAGGTTTATGTGTGATAGAATATAATAAAGTGTGATATTATGAATCAATTTCTATCACTTATGCAATTAATATGTACAAATTAATTTCACTAAATCAATTTTGCATATAATTATGTAAGGAACTAAATTATAAGATTTTAATTTTTTTAATTTGTACCAAATTATATATTGAAAATACTAGATAACCTATGATGAGAAAAAGGATTTATTAATAGAAGATGCAAATATCAATTTGTTTGTGAATAAAATTTAGATGAAAAATCAAATGATTAATCTTCAATGATTTCAATGAATAATAAGTCAATAATTTGAAGAGGCTGTTGGCGTTAATTCTCCAACTGCCTGTTTTAAGTATAATATGGTAGTTTGTTTTTGCCTCAGCCAACTTTATCAAATTAGTGCAAGAAAGCATCGTTACGATT
Source organism: Trichomonas vaginalis G3 (assembly GCF_026262505.1). Taxonomy (NCBI): domain Eukaryota; phylum Parabasalia; order Trichomonadida; family Trichomonadidae; genus Trichomonas; species Trichomonas vaginalis. Next base: position 5,272,445 of record NC_067203.1, read on the forward strand.
TTGTGGACCTACATTCAATCAGGAAGATAGTAACTGAAACCTTATTGGCTCTCTTTGTATGTAGTTACTTGTAAATGAATATTTTTTTTACAAAATTTGCACGTTTTAAATAAATAAGAATGATTGGTAAGCAGCCGTCAGGTTTTTTTCAGCCCATCGATCCGACTGCTATCACTCCATTCTCACAGTCAACATCAGTTGGGCTGAATGATGGTGGCTATAACCTTCAATTATCGCACTTATCACAAATTTTACAGATGAAATCGCAACAAGTTGCACAATTAGAAGCAGAAATTCGCAATTTAATCAAAATTCAATCGGAAATGGCGAAAGAATTGATACAATGCTTCGAAGAACAATGTCAAATGCAACAACAGCTTGCTGTGAGCAGAAAGAATGAGTCTTTTGGCTGTTGCTCAAGAGTTATCCGCTGAATTGGATACAAACGCTTTGATCAGAAAAGTCATGACAAAAGCTCAATCTTTCATCAACGCTGATAGATGTTCATTGTTTTTGGTTGATAAAGTGAGAGGTGGACTTTGGTCTGTTGTTGCGCATGGTGAGAACTCAAAAATCTTCGTTCCTTTGGGAGAAGGTATCGCAGGAACTGTTGCGAAAACTGGAGAAATCATCAACATTCCTGATGCTTATTCAGATCCTAGATTTAATCCGGCTGTCGATAAAAAGACAGGTTACTTGACAAAGTCCATTCTTTGCGTGCCAATCAGAAACAATGATGGTTCTATAATGGGATGCACTCAAATGATTAATAAACTCGATGGAAACGAGTTTACAAAAACTGACATTGAATTAATGAGTGCTTTTAATGTTTTCTGCGGCATTGCTTTGTCTAATGCTCAATTGTATGAAAGCGCGACGATAACGAAGAAGAAGATGAGTGCTATATTAGATATTGTGTTGAACATGTCAAGCACATCAACACTCAACCAATTAGTTACAAATTTAATGAGTAACGCAAAAGATTTAGTTGAATCTAAATATGTTTTCATATTCGCAATTGACAGAGAAAGACACATTTGTCATCCAATTGCTGTTAATGATACAATTTCTTTCTCTACGAATGAAGATGTTGTAGGATTCGTTGCAACAAGTGGTGGAGAAGTTAATGAAGAAGATCCAACACAAGATAGAAGATTCAATACAATGTTTTTGAGTCAAATGGGAATAAAACCGAATTCAATTTTGGCAATTCCCATTTTGGATTCATTGAATCAAGTCATCGGTGTTATTGAAGCTGTTGATAAAGTAGGATCTCCAAAATTCACAGCTGATGACCAACTCCTTCTAAAGAACTTCTCTGCTTTTGCTGGATTGGCAATGCAGAGATGGATGGCGAAATCTCCTGAAGATTTCTGGAAACCAGAAAGCCAATTAGTTACAATTTTGACAGCCACTGAATTGAAGATGACTGAAATGCCTGGAAGACTGAACATCATTGAACCATTACTTTCTACTGTTTCTTCAATTGAATTTGATGCTGTTGCGTTTCCAAAGAATGAACAATTTCGTATTCTTTTGTTTTTCTTCCACGATTTAGGTTTGTTGAAAGAATTCAACATCCAAATCGAAACAATCTTGAGATTCATCACTTCTATCAGTGAACAATACCATCACGTTCCTTTCCACAACTTCAATCATGCTGTTGATGTTACGCAAATGGCATACATGATTGTTAAAGTTGGAAGATTGTTCTCTAATTTCACAAAATTGGAGATTTTGGCTCTTTTAGTAAGTGCAATTTGCCATGACATGGGACATAGAGGAAAAATGGGAACAAGTTCTAAAGTACAGACTCCTTTGTCATTATTATTTAAAGATCAGCCTGTCATGGAGACTTTCCATTGTTCGTCTGCAATTAAAACAATTGGAAAGCCAAGTTGCAATATTTTATCTTCATTAAATGCAGACCAGTTACATGATTTCTGGGTTTTAGTCATTGATACTATTTTAAGCACAGAAACATCACAACACCAAAAGATTATTGATGATGCTAAATTGTCTTTTGCACCTGATGAAACACTTCCTCTGGCAAATACACAACAGAGAGCAAGAATGATGAAATTGATACTAAGAATTGGAAACTTGGCAAGCTGCGCAAGACCCTTTGATTCAACAAAATCTTGGTCTTCTGTTTTATCTGATGAATTCACTGATGATAGCGAAAATGCAGGAGAAAAGACTCCACAAGAGATTGCAAGATGGAATGCAGATCACTTGAAGGCTATTGCTGCCCCTGCTTTCGAACTTTTGTCGAAAGCAGTTCCTCTTCTCAAAGGAATAGGAAAACAATTCAAGAGGAATGTAGAGAAATGGGAAGAAATCGCAAATTCGGGTGGACAACCTGCAAATTAAATTTGTTTATATTTTTTTGTTTGGAATTATAAAATATTTGATATATTATTAAACTATTTTAGGTCTTTGAAGACATAATTTCATATATTCAATATTCACTTTGTCTTTTTGGTATTTCATTCTGTGTATTGCTTATTTTTGGCTCCATTAAGCAATTTATATTGTTTTTTTCTTCGCTACATGTTAAACCGCTATATGAAATTTCGATGTCTCTTTTTAGGGAAGAGCGGTGATTTACATAGATGGGTTCTATATATAAAATTTCCATTACCCCATAATTTAGATATCAGCATTAATAACATTACATTAAATAACAGTAATGCTTTTGTGTTAATGATTGGTTACTCATTTTCAATTCAATAATTTTGTGAGAAGATTTTGTTTGAATTATTTTTTGCCATTGAAGAAAAATCATCAATGTACAACGGTATGCAAATTTGTAAAATTTTGTAAAACATCGATTTCAGTTTTGACAATAAAATTTTGGATCTTTTTGCTGTCTTCGGTTACATATATAACTGTATATTGATTATTTGGAGTTACATGATCCACTATTTGTTTCTTTCAAAATTTCCAAGATGGGCAATGGCTATAACGTTATATTCGAGTTATTACGAATATTATTATAAGTTTAACACAAAATGCAAACTAATTAAATACCTTAGATCTCAATATCCAAAAGAAGCCGGACCACAGAAGGCTCTTGGACTTACTTTCGAGAAGGGTGAAAAGATTTCGTTTCATTATTCCGAATTTTTATACTATAACAAGTTTGTTAAGCTGGATGATAACGATATTAGATTCTTAGGGAAATACATTATCAAAAGATTTATTGATGATGTTGATCAAGGCCTAGTTCCTTATTCAGTTGTCAATGTATATGGATATCTCTTTGGAGGAATCATATATAGATATGCTATTCTTGAGAACGCAGACGACGATGTGATTGAATCAATCAAAACATTTGCAAGATGTTTCCGAATGTGTGACTGGAACCTTCATGTTCGTAAATATAAAGAACCTAAAATCAGCTACTTCTACTATGATGGTACACAAAACAAAATGCCATGGCAAGAGTTTATGCCGCCGTTAGAAATTGTAAATAAAGATCCGGTCTTTTGAATAAATTCATTTATCTTATTTTTAAGAATAATACAATATATCTCTGAAAGCGAGAACAGCCAATTTGGAATCAAATTTCATGAAAAAAAATCCTGATTATATGTTTGTAACTTTTTCTATATTCAAGTAATTTGTATATGTATCATAAGGTGCGTAGAAAATCAAAATTACGAGAAATTCTGTCGTTGCATTTTGGAGATGCAAAATTTCGATTTTTAATGTGTGGTTTTAGCATGTGTAATCTTGGCCTTATCTCAACAAGAGGGTACCACTGCAATATGATTTAAATTAACGAAGTTGAACTTAAATTGAATAATGCAGGAGAATAACTGACAATACAACTAATTATATATTACAGAATAGTTGCCAATTGGAGTAATAAATCATTTTGCACCAATCATTTCTTTTGTTTCTGGCATGACGAGCAGAAAAAAAGCGATCAGTAACCCTAGGAAAAAAGAAGAGAGATGTCACTTTTCGTGCATGTACCTTTCAAAATAATTGCGAACCATAAGGTTGCAAAAAGCGGGGAACGATACAGAAATTGAGAGAACCCGGCCCCTTAAGCGAGAACCCAGCACGGGGAAATGAACGATATAAAATGTAGTTTTTTTCCTTATTTTTATCTCAATTTTTAATTTTTGAGAGGAAAAATTCAAGAAAAATATAGAGTTTAACGAGAAAAACATATGTATTTTGAGTACTCTTTCTATATTTTATTAAACAAAGAAATCAAAAATTCTCCGCTACGCGGCAATATTTTTGGAAACCCACTTTTCTAACCGTGGGTTAACTCAATTTTTTGAGAACTTTGAGAGGAAAACCGAACCCATTTACGGCTAGGGCGTTATATCTCGCTATCCAATCTTTTTCAGACCGTTAGAATTGCACATTGACCGCCGGGTTACCGAACCCACATCCATTGGTGCAATTTCCAATTCGGTTTAAGATCATTTTATTCTATAGCAAAATTCATGATAATATCATAGGAGCAAATTCAACAAAATAAAACTCGATTGTTTAATGAAATTACAAATTAAACCTTCCATATTACAGAATTATATCAATTTTTACAAAAAATTAAGTTATTCAAGGTAGTAAAAAAGAAGTATTAGTAATAAAATGAATATTTACTTAGATTTCTTTTGATTACGGCGTCGTTTTGAATTGTAAATGTACAAGAAAATCATTTTCGCTTTGACCAATGCTTCTGATGCACGGCAACTATGGGAATCAAAATGATGCTTCTGATAAGAGAATAACCTTTCAACAGCTGCTTCCGTTGCTGCAGCCGATAATAATTTCACTGCAATACGTGCTAGCTCTTTCCATTTCTGGTTGTTGACTAATGCTTTCCAGAATTTATACGGATCTGGTTCACTCAAATCGAAGCTGTTTCTGTGTAATCCATATTTGATCCATTTTCTGTACTGAGCAAGGAGATTTACATATTGCGTGTCATCGTAATCTAAAGAATGTGCAATCTGGTATAATGCGATTGACATCTTATCTATCGAGTTACCTGATAAATCACAAAGACCTTCATAATCTGTTTTTCCATCTTCCTGTGGATTTAATAAAGCTTGAGGAGTTAATCTCAGCTTATCATTGCGATATGGCTGTCTTTGTGCAAGCTGTGGATGCAAGACTGAATCAAAAGTGACTCCATCTTCAGGGCCAAACTGGCCATCGTGAAAATCTGACGATGAGGTATCGTCAGATCCGTTAGTATTATCTTCATTTTCTGTAGATTCGTTAGTATTTTCATCGTCCGGATCGTTAGTATTTGAATGATTTTGGTTTGCTGCAATATAATTGTCAATTTCTTGATCTGATATAGGTTCTACGGCTGTAACCGATTGGTAGCCTTCCGGAATAACTTCTTCAAATTCTGCAATTTCTTCCTCTTCGTGATAATCCTCATCAGTTGAAGACTCACCATCAGATTCTTCGAAGATATCCTCTTCTTCTTCGACTAATGGCTGATATTCAGCATTCGGGTCATTTGCCCTTTCTTGGTCAAGGGTCTCTCCAAATGCGATACAGTCTGGTATACCTTTAATTACATCACGAACTAGTTCTCCTTCCATAGGGTAATTCGGATATACAAATTTCGCGATGTTGGATTCAACGTCTTTTTCGGAAGCTAAATCCGGAAATGCTTGGCGAAGTTGTTCTCTTCCAGTAAAGGTCAGTGAATTTGCGAGTTCAAGCAGTCCTCTGTTGCCAGTTCCTTCAAATCTGGCCAAAATACGCATTTGAAGGTAAACTTGGGCGCTCGAAGCTTCAGCTACAATATCATGAATCCTTTCGTGGTATTTCTCTTGAGTAAATTCAACATAGAATGCATTGGAAAATTCATCAGATGCACGGCAATACTGCACAAGAAGATCAATAGTATTTGCAGCAGTCGTTTCATCTCTCTCGAGGAGATGGACCAACTCGTAAACTGGATAGAATATGATGAAAAGACAAGGCAAGGCAAACTCCAAGAGATATTGTAATGGACCAAGAACATCTTGTATTGCATCCTTTAACCGGGCCGGAGTTTGGTATTGTTATATACGAAAATGATAAAAACGGTTTGACAGAAAAGTGATAATTTTACGTGTCAAAAATAGAAAAAGTGACATTTTATTCGTAATATTAAAATGAATCATCATAATCTTCTTCATAAGGGTCTTCATAATCTTCTTGATATTCTTCTTCATAATTTACTTCGTATTCTTCTTCTTCATTACTATCTTCTTCTATTTCAACCGGATTCGCCTTATTTTCTTCTTCTTCAACTTCCTCGCCTTCTTTTTCCCATTCATCTTCTTCGATTCCTTGGAGCTCTGGCATCTCATTGGCCATAAGTGAACCTGGAAGAAAATCTTGAGAGACTCCATCCACAATCCATTTTGCCGGCATTCCCCTCTTCCAAATTGGAAGTTTCTTCCACATTTCAGATGGGCTATAGTGAATTTGTTTTCCATTCACATAATGAGTTGGTAATGCTAGATGAGGTTTAGCATTATAGTACTCAACCCATTGTTGAATCTTTGCCCATGACAACTCTCTGCTCTCTATGTTAGGCCACAAGCGCTCGATTTTCCCATTTTGGTATGGGCAATGGGGGACAATATATACATTATTGATCCCCCGAACCCTCATAGCCTTTAGGAACTCGCCTTTATTCTCGCCGCCATTATCGGACCAAATTGTATGTGGTGGTCCATAACGGGCTATTGCTCTCTTAATTACTTTCACTGTTTGGCTAGCATGTTTTGACGAAAGATACTGCCATTCTATGATGAGCCTTGTGCAGTCATCAATCACAGCATAAAGAATCTGACTTCTCTTTTTGCCAAGAAAGTGGATATCAACGTGCCATATTTGGTTAGGAAAGGCAGCTAAGTATCTTGTCTTTCCTTTTGGCCGATAGGGTCCCCTTGGACGTGCCAAGCCTAGCTCTCTAAACGCTCTTTCTACCATATGTCTTGAGGGGGATGTGGAAGAGGGTTTGTAAGATATTTAATGTTCCTCAGCTCAGATGGAAATGATAATGGAGACTCTTCAATCATAAGTCCGGAAGGAATTGTGGAAGAAATTTGATTCAGGGGCTTAAAACGTTCAATAGCGGAGAACCATGCTTGGGTAGGTGTTGGCTGTGGAACAATACCCGTCTTCATGTCCAAAAATGCCTCAAAATGAGATTTGACATATTCGATATCTTTATTTATTTGGTTATAGGCGGAGATTATTCCAAGATGGCCATGCTGCTCAATTAGGTTTCTAATAGTTACCTTAAGATCTTTTGGTACATTAACTTTGGGTCTCCCGCGCTTAAGGGGAATAGATACAGATGGGTGAGGCTGAGGCTGAGTATTGGCAGAGAGCTGTTGCTGTGGGGGAGTGTTGGCAGAGAGTTGTTGCTGTGCCGAGGTGTTGGCAGAGAGCTGGCGTTGAAGAGGAGTATTGGCAGAGAGTTGGCGTTGAAGAGGAGTGTTGGCAGAGAGTTGTTGCTGTGTAAGAGTGTTGGCAGAGAGCTGGCGTTGAAGAGGAGTATTGGCAGAGAGTTGTTGCTGTGGAAGAGTGTTGGCAGAGAGCTGGCGTTGTGTCTGGGTGTTGGCAGAGAGTTATTGCTGTGGAAGAGAGTTGGCAGAGAGCTGGAGTTGTGGGGGAGTGCTGGCAGAGAGTTGTGGCAGTGGGGGAGTGTTGGTACTGCTGGCTAATGAAAGCTGGCGTTGAAGAGGAGCGTTGGCAGAGAGCTGGCGTTGTGGCGGGGTGTTGGCAGAAAGTAGGGTTGTTAAAAATTTTCCCTTCCTTATTGGCGTGTAGAAATAAATGCGCCAATAGATTGAAGAAGAAGAATTGTTTTTCTCTTAATGAACTTTAATCCTTTTGATATAAGAATATTAAAAACATTAATATAATTTCGATTTCGGAAATTAAATTTCCAAATTTTTTGTCGATTTCGGAAATAACAGGATCCCGCATCCAACACGCAACAACAAAACACAAAACACACTTTTTGGTTCTTTCATCGTTTTAATCGTAATTTATGTAATACATGATTTGGATAAATTTTACAAAAATAGAACCTATATTATATTCTTTTCAAAGATTCTTGCAAATCATCAAAAATAATTGTATTTTAAAAAACGATCAAATTATCCTTTCATTATTTTAAACTTAAATTAGTTTTTATGATTGACTAAAGCAATCATATTTATTCATCATTAAATAAACAAAAAAATAATATTTGAGAGTTATTTCAAAAAAAACACATTGAATTTATGAGATTGGGACAAAGTTGCAATTCGGCACTTTTTGTAAAAAAATGGGTCATACTCATAATGAATAGAGACTTATAGCCAAGTCTTGATATCATGCAGGGAGAATATACATAGATAAGCAATTATATTTTATAGTAGTAGTATTCAGAAATTCTTACAATTTACAATACAATTTTCAAAAATGGATAAAGACTTATAGCCAAGTCTTGATATCATGCAGGGAGAATATACATAGATAAGCAATTATATTTTATAGTAGTAGTATTCAGAAATTCTTACAATTTACAATACAATTTTCAAAAATGGATAAAGACTAATAGCCAAGTCTTGATATCATGCAGGGAGAATATACATAGATAAGCAATTATATTTTATAGTAGTAGTATTCAGAAATTCTTACAATTTACAATACAATTTTCAAAAATGGATAAAGACTTATAGCCAAGTCTTGATATCATGCAGGGAGACTCTCTACAAATACAAAAATTGATTATCATAAGGAAATACAAATTTATCAATTTTCATGTGAAAATTACATAAATTTGTTCTCCAATAAATAGCAATAATACTTTGAATGTTATATTAAGTAATATAGCTTCAGGTAAATAAGCTTACACTTCAAAAATATACTGTTTATTCATTAATTTTAAAAAAAGTCCAAATTATCTAATCTTGCTTACTCTTCCTTTAAACTTCTTTGTGCCAAATTTAATATTGCCTTCAAAGATGGAATAAGGACATTAGGTTCAATCCTTCGGCTTTCGACAATTTCCAAAATGTGTTGAATTAATTTCAAACATTCATCGTGTTTTGAAGCTCTTTGCTCAACAATCTGATTACCTGCCCTTGTAAGAATTCTTACTGCTCTTTCTTCATTCAAAACATTAGCGACTTGAACCTTAATAATCGCATTTGGAATCACAACAGTGATGAGAGTTATGACGATGTCATCAATGCGCTCATTTTTCTTACCCAAGAAAAATGTTTGCTTTAATTGATGAAAGTGTGATTCTGCAATGTTATTCGTGGAATCACCTTCTCCACGATATAACATCATCCAATGTTCTTTGGTTCTTCTCCATTGTTTATCGAAATACTTCAAAGCGCGCGGTTCTTCTTCTTCTAACATTGTTGTCAAGAACTCATATGTTTCATCAGACTCTTCAGCCAGCTTTTCTGCATTCGTTGCATCTGCACGTAATGTCAAAAAGTCCATTGCTAAATAGAAGTTCTCAAAATTCTGTGGATTGTCAAAATAGCTTCCAACTTTTGCACATGCGCGTAAAACATGCACAGCGCACCAACTGAGCTGCGCAAGAGGAAATCCGTCCAATTGCGCGAGCAATGTTTAGCGCACAGCCAGCGCTCCAATGCTGTGGATCCAGGTGCGCAAACTCACAGAATTTCACCAAACATTCTTGAATTTTTCAGATGTCTGAGGGTTCACTAAAAAATAGCAAAAGGGGAAAATTGTGTTTTGACTTGTTTTCATTGTTACTGCAAACAATTGGATCTTTCCTTTAATTAAAGAATGAGTGGAATCGACGTGGAGAGGGTTATCAATGCTATGCACCAATTCTTTTGCAGCAAAAGGTGCATATATGATTGTAAACTCGGAAAAATCTCCATTGTAATCAAAATTGAACGAGATCATCTGGGCACTCTTCCTGTAAATTATTCAAAAATGCTTCCAAAGAAGTGTAAGGATCGTTTGATAATCTTTGTGCAATAATCTCATCAAGGCGATAAAATTTGTGCTTTAAAGCATCAGTAGACTGCGCGAAAAGTTTCATCGTTTCTTTGTTATTCGTATCAATTCCGAACTTATCAAAAAATGCTTTTTGAGCAAGAAATTGCTTTCCACCGTTTTTAATATAAAGTTCGATCCATTTTTGATAAAATTTACTCGCGTAATGTGAACCCATTTCAACTCCTATATGATGGCAATGTTCTTCATTAACTTTGCTTATAGTAAACACTCCATTTTGTTCTTCAACCCTAAATTTTGCCATGCATAGGGGATACGAACATGAATAAGTGACATATTGCTTTGGAGATCCCGTTCTTCTTCTGTATGGGACACCGCCCTTGACTTCCTGTTTAATACCAAAAGCAATAAGCTCCTCTAAGTCCACCGAAATCAGAAAAATGAAGTGATTTTGAAAAGAGTTAACAAAATTCAAATCACATCAAAAACAAAAACACATAAAAAATATTTTATTATACTCATTCGAAATTAAAAATAATAAAATTTATATATATTAATTTCATTAAATCAAGGTTAAAAATCTCACCGGAAAAATAACCTCAGTGTGATAAATTTATCACCGGAAAAATTTACAATAAGGTTAATACCGAAAATATCGAAAAATAAACATTTAAGGTTAATTTAAGAGTATGCACTTTTGTCACCTACTCTTGAATTTATTAATTTGTCTCAATTTCAGTATTATAAATTTTTATAATTTCAATATTTTGAAATACACTTTTTAATATTTCAATATTTATGATATTTCAATGTATTAAGTGGTCTCAAATTGAGCTTCTCAAATATAAGTTGGCCTATTCAAATAATAAAATTAAATAATATTTAAAATAATAAATAAAAGTGATTGAGGTCATAGCAAAACGGCTGTTTGGAGGCAGTTAGGAGCTAGCGGTTGAAGCGATAACATTCACAGCCAACATCTACGGTCCAGCGGCAGCATTCAAGGGCAACATCTACAATCAAGCTGCAGCAAGGAACTACGGCAGGTCAAGCGGCATCATTCAAAGCCAACATCTACAATCAAGCAGCATTAAGGGGCTACAGTAGGTCAAGCTGCAGCATGGAGCTACAGCATCAAGGTGCTACGGCAAGTTAAAGATCAGTCAGATCTGGAAATATCTTTTTCAGGATTTCATTTGTCATGAAAAGCAGTTAGTATCCCTATCTTGGGTACGGCGGCACTGCGTTCCACCTTACCCAAGATAACGGTTTGACACTTTACGAAACCGGTAACGTATATTTTACAACACAACCATAACACCAACTTAACCTTAAATATTTACAAAACCATCTGACACATAAACGACTTCACTAACGACTTCACTAACGAATTCACTACCATCCTCACTAAATAAAAAATAACCTTATTTTATTTATTTTCCAACTTTTTTATTTCATTACAAAGACATGTCTGACTACATTTACTATGACTCTTTCCCAGAACGTTTCCGTGAACTATTCAAAACTCAAGTAAAACTGAGAAACATGCATTTTAACAAAGACAGACCCATTGACGATGAAAGAAACCCTAAATATATTATAATACCTTATGATGCTAAATTTATTGCATACATTCCTTATGGTCGCAGAGGAACGAAAACTATTTCAACAAAGACGAAAAATTATTTCTGGAGCGATGAAGAAAATTGCCTTATCTACATAAATGCATACTTAAATAAAGCTACATATTGTACAAAAGAAGGTTGGACTGGATTTGAGCTCTAAATATACGACGACGATGGAAACAGACGTTGTGTATACCCATACGATAATATGTACCATTGTTTTCATCAAGCATTAAACGAATACATAGTCAGTAAGGGTCTCATTCCTGTTGAGTAGAAATGTTATATTTTTGTTCTGTCATTTATATAAAAATAAACTTAAAAATAAATGATATCACTACCCTCACACGTATGAAAACATAGCACAAAAATAAATTTAGGTGAAGTGGTGAAATCTCACCTCTTTTTTCACCTCTTTTTTCACCCTGTTGAATTCATTGCTTTATAACTCTCTTCCTTTCTCCAACTCTTCTAACTTCTTCTTAAGTTCAGCAATGTTGTCCTCATGAAGTTTAATCTTCCTTAATATACCTTCTCTATCTAATGGTTGCTTTATCTTTCTAAACTGAACTCTACCATCCTTCATAGTATGAATGTAAAAACCTTCTGGAATAGTTCCTGATTTAATGTATTCTACCAAAAACTTTTGTTTCATTGCTTCAGTGACTTTAGTCGTCATTTCAATCAAATAAAAATTTTAATATTAAATAAAAATAACGTTATTTTTTCAGTAAGGAAACGCAGGAGTTTTACGATTTATTTGAGGAGTAGGTTCTGGTTTAAATGTTGGAGTCGGTTTAGGAGTTGACTTTTGAACAGGAGTTTGTACTTCCATAGGTTCAGGAGTCATTGAAGGTTTTGCTTGTGAAGGCGTTGGTTTTGACGTTGGTTTTGGCGAAGGTGTTGGAGTTTGTTTAACTTCAGCTACTTCAGTATTATTTACAACATTTGCTTTATTTCTTTTCAACATCATAACTGCTCCTGCTGTAGCTAGCAAACCTAGTGGGAGACCATATCTTATATAAGGACTTGACCAAATGCTATTTTTGACAGGAGCTGGTGGAACACCTAACTTGGTGAGACTGCTCTTTGCCATTGTGCAGCTCGTAAGAAATATTCAATAGGTGCTCCATAATCGTTTGGTAAAGTTTGTTTCATAGATGGTGAAGGTTCACGAGAGCTTGATGAAGAACTCATTTATAAGCTTTAAAAATAAACGTTCATCCCTTATTCCTCACTGTCGTCCGTGGCTAAGTTATAGTCATCTAATCTTATTATGGGGATGCCTGACTGTCTTACCTGAATGGCAAAGCAGCAATCCCTCATAAATCCAATAAGTGGCTTTGGTACATTTTCAGTTGCTAGTTCAATAGGTCCTTTAACAGACAATTTGTATGTTATTGGAGCAGTAGATGTTTGACCTTGCTGGAAGCAAAAGTCCACTTCTGTTGGAAAACCACATAAGAAATGTGTGTTGTCATAGCTATCCCATTTATGTTCCACACTCATCATCACCAATGACCTCATAACATCTTCATTAAATCCTATCATATCATTGTTTGTATTGCAGGCGTTCGCAACCATTTCATAAAATACAGGTCCATATGATTTTTCAGGTTCTGCAGGCATATTTCCATAAGCTCCCATGGAAAGCTGAAGATATTTAAACTTAGGGTTCTCAAAATTAACATAATAGTTGTCTTTCTTTCTAAATAGTGCCCAAATACTTTTAACATTAATAGGCGTATAAGCTGCTGTAAATGTTGCACTTGAACTATCTGTATTCTTTGAGAATGAACCGTCCATAGGAATCCAATCCATAACTTTAACAGGAAAACATAAAGCCTCGTTTGTATAATGTTCTACAAGTTCTGTATAAATGTTAGGGTCTAAAGAGAATGACTTTGGATGAATGAAACATTCATTAAAATCCATCTTTGTTCGAAATAGTTGCTGGGTTACAGTTGTAATAGTAACTGTTCCACTAGCTTCTACTGCCTTCGTTATCATAGTGAATGGTTCATTCCATGGAACAAATTTATTTGGCGGTGAATTTGAATCTGAAGCAAATGCAACTTTAAGAGTTGGATTGAAAGCAATGATATCATTTACAGATATAGATGTGCATTGTAAGGCGTCGCTACTGAACTTTACTTTAAGCTGAATGTTTCCTGCAAAAGCTGGAATAAATCGAATAGCTTCTAATGGAAGGAATCTTCTAACAGGAATTCTTAAACGAAGCTTAAAATCAAATGATTTTCCTGCTGTAATTGGACCACTAACAATTTGTCCTGTTCTGCATGTTCCCGAATGACTCCATACATCTTCATGTCGAGTCTTTGAGAAAACATCTACTTTCTTTATTTGTTCGGTAGTTTGTGAGTTTGAAGTTATATATGCTTCTTCTCTTGCGTTGTCTTGAGAATATACGATACGACCATTTGCAAGGATTTGATATCCAGCAACTGCATAGAAAGCGTCATCGAAACCAATCCAAAATCCTGGTGGGTTTGTTTTATTGGAACCTGAACCAATTTCTTTATCTGCAATAAATTGACCTTCCATTTTATACGTAATGAATGTATTGTAAAGGTCCAACATATTTTCACCAGGAGGTGAGAGATTGAATGTTACCCATGTGTTATCTTTAGCAGTTCCAGGTTGTGATGGAATCTTTGCGTCAGAATATTTTCTATTAGTGTCACCAATTTGAACTGCATTGTCTATGATATCGAAATATGAGCGAATCTGATGAATATGCTCTGCTGGAGTAAATTCGTTTAGCTGTTCGTTCTGCATGTATTTACTCCAGATAAAAATATCTATTTACTTCATTATTCTCACTCTTCTTCTTGGCATTCGTGGTGGAAGTTGTTTCTTGACATTTTCAATGAACTGTACATTCTCTTTTGTCTCAACTTCTTTTACTGGTGGGTCAGGGTTCTTTGACTCGGTTTGCTTTTCAATGAAATTCACGAACTTTGCAATAAGCTCTTGGTTCGTTATTGAAAGTACATCTGGCTTCTTTTCTTCTTGTTCTTTTGGTGGCTCAGTTTGAACAGAAGGTTTTATATGGGCTTCGCCCTCAGTGCCATGCACCTTAATGTTGTCGCTTTCTGCATTCGCTAATGGAACCTTTCTTTTTCTTACGTATATTTTACCATCTTTACTCTGACTTACGTAATAGAAAGGATGTTGTATTCCTCTTGCGTCATTTAATATAATAGACTCTCGCTCTGATTTTGACAAGCTCATTTTACATCGGTTAAAGTTTTAATTTTGTTTTTTATCTGCAGTCACATGACTCAGACAAGCCCTACGGACAAGACTCAAGGGGTCATAGATGTTGAAGCATTGAAGAAAGAAATTCGTGAGCAAATTTTATCCGAACTGAAGGAACAAAAACAAGAACAAAAGCCAGAGAGACCAAAGAGAAAACTTAGTGAAAAACAACTTGCTGCATTAGCTGCTGGAAGACAAAAGAACCCATGTTTGCTGGCGAAGAAAGCTAGAGAAGAAGCAAAAGCAAAGGAAGAACAAAAAGCTAAAGAAGCTGAAGCAAAGAAAGAGTAAATGGTTTATTTTTATCCGAACTAAATGTATAGACAAATACCTTTATCTGTTGCGTTCAGTAGTGAAAACCCTGACGTCAAAATAAAGGGGAACAGAGTAACGTTTAAGTTTCCAACAGACTGGATTGTGAACATAAATGAAGAGAAGTACATTGGCATAACATCTATGTATATAACACGTGCTTTCAGAAAGGTTGACTTTATACTTCAAGTCGAGATAGAAAATGACGAACAGTCTTTAAGCGCCCAAAACATTCACATATACAAATACTTTAAAGACGATACAACATTGCAACAATGTATGATTTCATTTAATGAGATGTTCGAGAAAAAGTTCAACATTGAAGTACAAACTTTACAGCCTTTACGTGAGTTTCTTGCACAACTGAAAGAAGAAGGTAGTCAGCCACAACTTATAGACTTTCATTATGAATTTAATGAAAATGAAGATGGAACACATGACTGTCAGTTTGTTGTATTCTCACCATTCAATGAAGTCGCTAAAGAGAAAGAAAATCCATTACGTATAAGATTTCAAATCTCTGAACCAAGTGATGATTTCAAGAATGTTTTCAATTATGATGCAATGCTTCCGAGGAAAAATGAATTTTCAAAGATTGTAACACCTGACATTTGGGATAGAAAGCAAGCTATATTATATTCAAACTTAAGTAAGGGAGTTGAAAATGAGTTCATTGGTCATACAAGAAATTCACCATTACCAAATCCTAAATACTATAAATTAACTGGCTTCAATCGTGAGTTTTGGATAGACATGTACTCAACTCACGACCATAAATGTCCAGTGTTCTTGCCTCCAGACCATAAGGACTGTCTCTACATTGAAGCACAACTCTTAAACTCTACCATCGCAGTATTGTAAATGACCACATGGGCTTCGCCCTTGCCGCTAGTTTTATTTTTATCACGAATGACCTCATTGCTGACAAAAATAAATGACCTCAGAACTTCAACTTACGAATAAAGCTTGTTTTAGTCGTTATTGAGAAGTTAAACTTCTCTTCAAAGCAAGGTTGACATGACTTACATAAGTCAAATCCAATCTCTTGACCGTCATAAAGTGCTTTATAAAGTTTCATGACACTGAACTCAGAGTCTTTGTCAAATTTTCCTTGTGGAACCATTAAACCTTTATCTTCATCATACAAACACTGAACAGAGTCAGGAAACATTTCATTAGCGGTTAAAGCAATAACATCTTGCTTCACGCCTTTCATTCTGCAGTGAAATGCAACTTCATTTAAATCATTCGTGAGTAAGTCTATGTAAGTCTTCTTTCCACAAAATATTGACTTGTATGCTAAACTTTGTTTATCTTTTGTGATTTCTGCAAAGTCGCTATGAAATTGACCAAGGTTTTTACCAATGAGAACTCTTCCATAACGTTTCTCAAACTCTTCAGCTAAACGAGGGATATCTTCATTGTAGAGATGCATACTGTCGGTATCGCTATAAAAGATGTCCATTCCTAAGTCCACAGCAGTACAGAATACTTCACACATTATTCTCTTCGACATAGACAGAATGTTAACACCAAGTGGACAAAAGTTAAAGTGTCTGCAAATGCTTTTCGTTAGCTTGAAAATAGTTTTATCTGAACCATCCAAACCTTCGAACTTCACTATATGGTTGTAGTTTCTGATGGCATATCTTATAGCATCTTTGTCATCTACTATGGTTATTTTTGACTCAATAGGAGATAGAATAGTTTTGCCATAAATACTGTTCAGAATGAGCTTTATATTTTCTTGCAAAGGATTTCTTTCTTTCTTATACTTTAACCTTAACTCAAACAACTTCTTTACTTCATCTCTTATTCTAATATCTCTGTTTCCATCGTAATAGTATCCTTGCAACACTTCACATTTGACACCTTGATATTTTATGAGGTCTTGTAATGTTATATGGTCAACATACATTAAACAGCAAGTGTTTGAACTTCTGGGAACGTTAAGTTCTGGATTTAGTTCAGGGTCACAAACTATTAAAGGAAAGTGTCTATGTATTCCAATCTCTGTTATCTTAATGAGAACAAAGAAACCAGACATAAACTTTTCACCAATGGGTTCCTTTTGGTCGTCATCGAATAAATGTCTCATGAGATACTCTGTGCTTAACATTTCTTTCTTCATAACCTTTGGAATTCCTTCTAAAGTATAAAGTCTTGCTATAGCTGATGGATATAATGAAACAGCGTCGAAGTCAGCAATGAGTTTCTTTTCGCTCTTTTGTTTCATGTTATCTGACAACATACATCTTCCACCTTGAATGCATCTCGAAATAAATTCTCTTGGTTTATTTGAGAGGTCATATAAATTTCCATTCGGGAAGTACACTCTGTTCTCAAATAATTTGTTAGCAATTGAACAAATACTAACGTAGTCATAAACGTTTAAATCAAATTCTTTTAATATGTCATTGCGGAATTTAACAAAACCTTCTCTTAAAATTCTTACATCTTGTTTGCAATAAAATGAGCTATATTTTTCTAAGTCGAAGTGGTTTTCATCTATTCTGCAACCTTTGATGGAATCTATGTTTTTCATAAATGTATCTGCATCCTGGATAAACTTACATGCTTCAGAAATGACACCAGTTCTGTTGTCATTTGCTAACAAAGTACTGCTGTAGTAGTTATATGGAAATACTTCTTTCGGTCCTGTTTGTAAGTTAAACATAGCAGGAAATAGTTTAAGCTTCTTATTTATAACACTGTAAGAGTCTTTTATAATAATTGCCCGTCCTTTATATAAACCAGTTATTTGCATTGTTCGTGAACCTTTAATGATGGGAGTTCCTTTCACTTCTGTCATGTGTCTTAAGATGAAGTTTATATCATAGCTGAGGTTATGGAAATATATTAAACTCTTGTCAGGAAGTCGCTCCAAAAATTCTGTTGCACAGTTTTGACCCCATATGCTTTCACTCACTGAACCATCTTCACTGTCGTAACAGATGTTAAAAGCTTTATGAAAGCCGTCTGTGCTACACTCAAAGTCAGCAAAGAAAACATGCTCAGGAATGAACTTACATTTAGTTTTATTTACTTCTTTTGACTCTGCTTTCTTCTTCAGTTGTACACAATACTTTGGAGCATATGTCAAATCTTTAAATGGTGCAAGGTTCTGTTTATATAAGTCAGTCGTATATGTGAAAAGTTCTCCATAAGAAATAGGTTCGAAATATTTGCACTCCCACAATGTTTTCATAACATCCCATAGCGGTGTAGTTCTATCCATGCGAACTACATATTTATCTTCTCTCTTTGTATAAATCTTCATCTGTTTCTCAATGTTCATTCCACCACACTCCTTCAAGATTTCTATATAGTTGCGAATGAAATATGTTGTCATTGGAAGTCTTTCATTTAGCATGTAGTGGTCTTCAACAAGAAGTAAGTCAATAGTTCGAACAGTTTCACATTCTTTTGGTATATATCTCTTTATTTCATTATGTCTTGAGTCATTGAAATAACCAATGGTAACATTAAATGCTATACCTGTTGCGTCAGAAATTTCTTGTACTTTACTTTGAGGAAAGTCTCTAACACGAATGACTTCTCTCATGTGGTCAATAGTTTCTTCATTTACTCCAGCCTGAATGCAAGCATAAACGAAACAATTGTCTTCTGTCATAAGTGTTGCAGTTCTTTTGTTCAGTTCATTGAAGATTTGGTAGCGTTCAAGATTTATAGGTAATGTGCAAAGATACTTCCAGAACTGACCGCTTCTCTTCTTATAAAACTTCTTTTCACCATTATCTTTCCAAAAGCTTTCTATAAGTGCTGGGTTTCCTGTTTGCTTAAGAGCTTCCAAAATGGCTTTCTGGTCATTTGTCAGTGTGCTTTCATCTCTATATGGTCTCTTTTTTGGTTTGCCTTTCTTTACATCTGACATCGTTAAGCCTTCATATTCTGTTAAATCATACATCTTTATTTCAGTAAGATTCTTTATGTTTGTCAAGAAGAAGTCATAGTGCATTTCAACAATACCTGCAGCATTTGCTTCTATCTCTGATATAAAGTTCTCCTTCAAGAGCTGATGTAGTAATGTTCCAATATTATTGAGGTTTAACGTAGAACATTCATACTTTCCACCAAGTTTATAACATACCATCCATCTTTGTTGGGAGTTTATTTTAATCTTCTCTAAGAGTCTCATGAAAACCTTACCGAAATGTTTGTGTAAGTAGTCTCTGTTTGGTTCATCTAAAGCTTCGATGTTAAAGTCAATGAGTCTATTGCCTGACTTCACATTTCTCTTCCTATTCTCTTCATCTTTCTTTAACCATCTCTCACCTTCTTTTGGTTTGTCGTCAATGGAACGAATGACATCGTTAGCTTTGCGAACTTGTTCTATAGCGCTCTTAAACATCTCTCTTCTCTGTTGTTTCAGTGTGTCGTCTCTTCTTCTTGTTTCACCAACGTTTGCATTTGTTATGTCAAACATTTCTCTTCTTACTTCATGAGGTACTGAACGTCTATGATATAAGTCAATAGCAACGTCATTTAAAGGAAATGCTCTTGCATGGACTTCGTCCTCGCCGCGTTGCGGCTTTATGAACTCATGAATTCTATCATAACTTATTGCACCATTATAGTCATTGAGGATGTCAGCGAGTGCTTTTTTGTTTGTTGCGTAATGCTTTGCAATATCTATATTAGCTTCTGTAAGAAGTTGTTTTATTTCCGAGTGTTCTAACTTAGACAACTTCCGATACATCTTTAGTAGGAAATAAAAAAATATTTTTTTGAAAAAATTAGATTAGATTTTTTAAAGTTATTTTTCAAAATAATTTAATATTTTTATTTTAATGAAACACATGCAAGATTGCAAGTTCTTTTCATACAATGCTCTCGCTAATGCCATCAAGAATGAGTTCAATAATGCTTCAAATGTTAATGTTATCTTTAACAAGAAGTTTGTGAAAGAATCTAAGTTTGGTCAGTATGTCAGACCATTAGCTATCGTCATTGACCGCAAACGTTATACTTCACAAGAGTTAGCAGTAGTTTTGAAACAAAAGAGTTTCTTCGTGAATGTCAAAGATACTCATTATACTGTCATAAAGAACTCTAACATTGACTTCTTCAGTATTGCTTTAAATCTTTCCGAACAGAAAGAATATAAGAAGGGTGAAACAAATGTGAAATATTATCCTTCATCTCTGAAGACAATAACGAACAAAGATGTTATACAGAAATTCTTACCAAAGGTTGAAGAAGCTTCTATTGACATTGACGAAGAAAGTGAAATGGTTGAAGAAATTGACCCTGACGTCATTTAAGCAAAAATATATTTTTGGTTAGTCTTCATATGGATATTTTACAACAATTCCCCAATGTATAAACTTTTCATACGCTTTTTCATAAGCTTTATATACCTTCAGAAATTTTGCATAATCTTTAGAAGCATTTAGATATTGTTTAAATGCTTTGTATGTCTTCAGAAATTTTGCATAATCTTTTACATGTTGTTCGTTCTCTTCTTCTGTCATGAGTTCCGAATATTCTAAATTCATGTTCTTTCATATGAGATAAAATTTTATAAAAAAATAAAATTAGCTTAGATTTTTTTATTCTTCCTCTTTGAAGTTATCGAAATATTCTGTTATTTTTTCCTTCAGTAATGTTAAGTCTTCTTTGAATGTAAGTATTGTGCAACCTTTGATGTCATAGTGTGTTTGAGGAAGAGTATTTTTGACAATTTCCTTTATTTGCTCATTCGGTGTCATTGAAATCGGTAAGTTTTCACGATAGAACCAGTTTCTGTCAGATTTATATATTTTAGCTAAGTCATAAAAGCTCTTGTTATTCCTTCTCACTAAATGCAACATAACCATATCTTTATCTTCTTCTTTCTCCAACTCTTCAGTATATATCATATACTTATAACTCTCTTCCTTTCCTTTTGGTACTGAACGTGGTATTCTTTTCTGTATGCTTTTGTCTTTGGATTCAATGACTTCATCTTTTGCTTGAAGTTTCTTTTCCATCTCTCCACGTTCTGCTTTATATAGTTCATCTAACATCATGAAAATATAACAAGCATAACGGGGCCAAGCCCACATTGCTACAGCGTTTACTAAAAATCTATGAACATAATAACCTTTCAAACCAGGAGCCAAATTCTTGCGATTTTCGTACGGAATCTCTTCTCTCGGTTTTCCGAGGGAAGCAATCATATGAGGAAATTCTTCTAAAAGTTCTTTTGTCTGTTGGTTTTCAAACCAATGATATGCTTGCTTTGTAGAACGAAGAGCATTCATTATACTTTGCATTTGGTACATGTCATCTTTGACCGAACGAATGAGGCGAAGTTGTTTGTTATATTGTATGTATTCGTATTCTTCATTTATGGCTTCATGAACGATAGCAGTTGTTGTGTTCTCTAATGTTGACATTTCTGTTCTTACATACAAAATAAAAAAATAAATAAAAATAAAACTAACTTTATTTTTCTGTGTTAAAGAAATGTTAAAAATTCATGGTTACATATGTGAAAAGAAGTCACGAACAAATGAAGGTCATAAGATTCAGCACATAATTCTGAATTGAATGGTGTGTCATACATGTCAAACCGTCAAGAATTGAAGGAGATACGAGGCTATAAAGATTTTGGATATTTTCTGACACACACCCTGAGGGAAAAGTGATAAAACACGACGATAGAAAAAGTGACAAAATGAGAGAAAGTTGTTCCCCGACCAAAATGCAATCATGTTGAAAAGTGACATTTGTAAAGTTGGACGATAGGATTTCCTGAAAAAGTGCAAGACTTGTCTTGAATCAGGACAAGATTTGTCTTGAAAAAATACAAGACTTGTTCTGAAAAAATACAAGACTTGTCTTGAATCAGGACAATTGTTCTCAAATTTGAGAACTTTACAAGAAAAACTGACTAAAAAGTGCAAGTCTTGTTCTGAATCAGGACAAGACTTGTCTTGAAAAAATACAAGACTTGTTCTGAAAAAATACAAGACTTGTCCTGATTCAAGACAAAACTTTACAAAATGTAAACTTTACATAACCGTTTCTATCGTACATGATATTTAGTTGACATTGTAAACTATCTTCATGTAAAGTATGGCGGTTTGAAACCGTCGGGAACCTTCACTTTTTTGACGAAGTGCGAATCTTCACTTCGTGTCATGATGCAAAAATAATGAGTTCATTTACTCACAATATTTTTGTACAAAACGACCCCAAACTTTTAACTTCTTTTCTGCAGCTTCTAATGCTATCTTAGCGAGTTCATATTCTCTAAATTCTCTCTTTAAATCTTCTTGTTCCCATTGGTCTAGTTCGTATGGAGAATCTCTATAACCATAACATATCTCACGTTCATGTTCTAATTGTTTTTCGCACATTTTTCTAACTTCTTGTTCGAACAAATGTTTTGCATTCTCTACTGTATCTTCGAGTTCTTCTTCATCTAACTTCTCATGAACTTTCTTGTCTATGGAATCCATAATTTTTCCCAACTGCTATGCAATATTTGGAGAAGCCCACATTGCTATATAGTTTATAAGTCTTGGGTCTACATACGTTCCTCTAACCTGTTTGATTTCATCAGGAATTCCTGCATGAATTTTGTATAAAAAGCAACCGCCGGAATTCAGACGGTTGCTATATTCTTCACAAAATGCCTTATAATACTCTTCCCAGGACTTATTTTCCAACAACTTTCTAAAGTCTTTCCTAAACTGCTGACACATATTTGTTGCATTAATGTAACCATCCTTGTCTCTACGTAAGACTTCAATACCGTTATAAGTGCCTTTTGTGAATGTTTCGCCATTAGATTTGTTCGTGAATGTTTTTGCTTCGACTGACATTTCTGTCTTTACATACAAAATAAAAAAAATAAAACTAACTTTATTTTTTCTGTCTTAAGGAAATTCATGAGGGTAGAAATGAGGTTAGAAAAGTGGTTAGAAAACGTGTTAGATCTAACATTCTAACATAAACTTTATTTTTGGTGTAAATAAATGGTACCATTAATGATATCATGACTGTTCTCGTTCATGTCTGATTTACATCTAATGAAAAAGTTTAGAAGAATTTTCTTATTCTTTCTGGCATGTTTTTATCTTTCCAATACTCCCGCTCTAATGGTCCCAGATGAGTTGGTTTAGATTCTCTCAAGTTCTTAGATGGTATAACATCTTCAACGCCTCCTTCATATCTTACTTTATAAGTGTCA
Source organism: Trichomonas vaginalis G3 (assembly GCF_026262505.1). NCBI lineage: Eukaryota > Parabasalia > Trichomonadida > Trichomonadidae > Trichomonas > Trichomonas vaginalis. Next base: position 5,295,851 of record NC_067203.1, read on the forward strand.
TCGTTTATGTTATAGCCAAGTATTTCAATAACCACTCCTCGCTTTGCTTCGTCAATGGTTTTAGCAAGTTTGCCATTACTACTTTCAACTAATTTATGTCGAGGATAAAATGCAATGGAGTCGTCGGCAGCTTTTATAAGATATCCATTACCTTGCGTTGAATCTACTATATAATAATTTCGACTTAACCTTAAACGTTTCTTTGTCAACGGTTTGTCGTCAAGAACTACACGAACTTTTGTACCAGGAATGAGGGTAAATTGTGTTGAATTTCTGATATTTTGTGTTTGGCTTCGTTTCTTTTGTATATACTTTTCTTCTTGTTGTTGTGTCATTGAATTTGGTGTATGTCCTGTTGTAGAATGCGTTGAGGAATTATATACTTCGATGAAATGTTTCATTGTTTCTTCAGTAAAGTCTCGCTCTTGATTTAAATCTCTGAGCGTTCTTATGAAGCGGTTTATGATGCCGAGTATGTTATGGTTATGGTCTTCAGTAGTGTAGTGAGTTATGTTATGCTTAATGAGAAAATCTGTGATTTCATTGCTGAGGTATGCACTGTCTTGGTCTGATGTTAAAGTACTTGGGCTATGTTCTGCTACAAACTTTTGTAAAACTCTTAACACTTCACGAGTTCCTTTATTTTTCATTGGATATGCATATACTTTGCGAGTGTTAACATTAATGAAGATGAGGAATGGTTTATGTCCTCCTTTTCTGCTTTGAATGAGAGTGTCAAATTGGTATGCGTCAGGAGTGTTGGAGTAAATTGGTAAAAAGTAGTCGTAAGGGTTTATTTTTGTTTGATGTACAACATTTTTGTCAAAGAACTTTTTCACTTCAGCTCTGTTAGTAAATCCCCAACTTTTTGCTGCTTCATTGAACTTCTTAAATGACCTCCATGGATGTTGTTCGAATACTTCTTTCAAGCTCATTTATGTAAAGTTAAAGATTTCATTGAACACGGTACCATGCGAATACAGTCACAAATGGTGGCATATAATCTGCACCCGAGCCTGTTGGATTTGTTGTGAAAGTGTGTGAATGATTTCCTCCTGGTTCAGTTGGTCGAAAAATCTTTTTTGCTGAATTGTTATAAGATGGAGATAAAACGTCATTGCCAGCTTCATATTCTGAGTTGTATAATGGGTGGTCTCTTAATGAGTGGCTATGGTCGCCAGAAAAGTTTGTAGTTCCTGTATGAGTGTGCGGTGGAAGGTTTGCTTCTTTAATTTTCTTCGAACCTCCTGTTTGCTTTGAATATCTAGCACAGTATAAGAATTTATCTACAATCTGCTTCCACGTACCAAAACCTAAAACACTTGCTGGATTTGTTGAGTTCATTGACGTATAAATAGAGCCTATAGGATATAATGTTTGAAGTATTTCAGTCTTTAATGTTTGAAGCTCTGTTTTGTCTGCTTTCTTATCTAACATTGTTGGTAGTTCATATGCTTCAAAGTTTCTGGCATGATCTTCGATATTCCTGCAACTGTTATCTAAATTGTTAAGAGTATCTTTTACGCTTGTACTTGGATTTTCTAATGGTGCACTTGAACCAAGGGTATAGTTCAATATTATGTCGTCTGCTCTAACAGTAGTGAAGGATTTATGTGTATGGTTCTTGTCAGCTTTATTATCATATAAATCTTGAGCAGTGAATTTAACATTATTTTCATCATCCATGACATAAACATTTTTACAGCTAATTTCTTTCTTCGTTGTTATGTTTTCATTCGATGTTAAACCTTGTGGAAAGTTAGGAGGTTTATAATATAAAGCAGCCGCGTGCGGCGGGGCTCCGCCCTCCCCACCAGTTCCTTCAACCGTTCCTTCAATACTTTCTATAGCAACAGTTGAGAAGGAGTTATGTGTATGTTCTTTATCTGCTTTTTTATCTAACATTGCTGGTAGTTTATATGTTTCAAAGTTTCTGACATGACCTTCAATGTTCATACATTTACTATTTAAGGAGTTTAGTGTATCTTTTACGCTTGTACTTGGATTCTCTAAAGGTGCACTTGAACCAAGGGTATAGTTCAATATTATGTCGTCTGCTCTAACAGTAGTGAAGGATTCATGTGTATGGTTCTTGTCAGCTTTACTATTTAATGTAGCTTGAAGTTCATTTATATCGGAGATATTGTGTTTATGAGATTTCAAAACTTTGTTCGTTGCGTCAAGTTCATCTTTGTCAGCTTTACTTTTAATAGCATCTTCAAAAGTTATTTTTGCCTTAACTCTCAATGTAAATCTTGGTTCAACTAATACACCGTTAACAAAGAAGTATGAAGCATAAATTTCATTGTTATAACCAAATGCTTCTGGTGCTTTACCTGTGTCATACTGTACAGTACAGTGTATGTCATAACCTTTAGCACGAATGAATTTATATCTTCTTTCATTAACATCTTCAGTGCTTATTTGTTCATCCTGTGTTAAATATCCATGGTAGTCCGTTATAATCTGTTCGTCTGAACTTATATAATGAACATGGTTTTTATCTGCTTTTTCGGCTAATTTCTCTTCTATCTCATTTATTTCAAGTTCATGCCTACCACCACCTCCCGAAGAAGTATTTTTCTTCAGCTCTTGAAGAACGTCCACTTCGCCATCTTTGGTGTCAATAATGAGACTTTGAGTTAAAACCTTTCCTGTCTTAATGGATGTTTGTAAAACTTCTTCTTCACCGTGTTCGGGGTCATGGTCGTCATCATATCTTGTGAAATCAGAGATGTTGTCATACATTAAGCATATCTGTCTCAAAAGTTCTGCTATTTGAAACTGGAACGAAAGATATACAGAACTTTCATCATCTCCTAAAGTCAAGTCTGCTTTCTTAAGTATTTCTTGAATGTATGCAATGAGAACAGAGTACCTTGGAAAATATTCGAACAATATTTCATTAGCTGTTGGTTTTGGTGGTTTCTTCTGGAGTTTCTGTTGGAGTTTCTGCATCTCTTGACTTCAATGCTCTTGCTCTCAAAGACCTAAATGTTAGAGCACCAGGTTTTACAAAGGACTTTATAAATGCTTTAATAGTTCCTGGTAAGTTATTGTTAGCATTAAGTAAGTTCCTTATGCTTCCATCATGTACGTCCATAGCACTATGTAAAAAATCTATACTTTTCTTGTAGTCAGCAATAGACTGACTGTGATTTTTTAAAGATTTGTCAATACCTTTAAGCCAATCTTCATGCATGTCTGATACTGAGCCAAGAATATCATTTGCTTCCTTTAGTGTATTTTGTGCTTCTCGTAAAGTATCCAATCCCGTACGTGCATTGTTTGCTATACGTCTTACAGTATCTATTTGACTCCTTGTTTCTTGCATCCAACCAGATAAAGTTTTAATAGTATCCGAACCATTTGAAATGAAGTTCAAAGCATTTTTAACGTCATCTAAAACTTCTTCACCAAGTACTGCCCATATCTTTCCGATTTGGTATTGAAGAACTCCATATGAAGCAGCTGTTAAACCAGTATTTATAAGGTTCCATATCCATGATTTAGCAGTTTTTCCATCCTTTCCATCTTCACCATCCAAACCGTTTTCGCCTTGAGGTCCTTGTATTCCTTGTATTCCTTGTATTCCTTGTGGTCCTTGAGGTCCGGTGTCACCCTTCTCTCCTTTCAGTTCATCTTTATGTTCGTTATAATATTCTAATGTCATAAGGTGTACATCATTACTGCTACCAGCAACGCCGAGAATTTGTTTCTCATTCATGACTAAATTCTTTAGGCATTTAATGTTGTCGTCAAATCGAAAGCTCTTTAACAATTCAATGAGAACATTTAATACTTTCACTAATGAGGCATCTACTGTAGAATTTATATATTGCACCGTTCCATCATTTATGATGGGAACCTTGCTTGTTGTAATGAATGGGTCATAAGTGTTAAAAGTATCGAAATCAATGACTTTTTTAGTTTTTCCATCGTCAATGACTAAATCATTGCCTTCAATGGTTAAAGTTGAGTTTTCGTTTACTAGTTCATGTGCTCTTCTTGCTTCATTTGTTTCATACGCATATGCAGCAATAGTCATATTTTAATGAGAATAAAATGTTGTTCTATTTGCAAAGTACAGACCCAAACGAATACGGGACAGTAAAGCTACAAACAAACTTAGGTCTTCAGAATGAAGCGCTTGCTTTCAGAGTTGTTGACTTCAATACTATCGCAACTTTTGTCATAACAGATGAAACAGATTTCATAGAGATTGAAATAGATGACAAAAGAAGTGTTATAACATTTCCTAATAGAGCTGGGTATAGAATAGATAAAATTGCTGGAGTCATAGATACTCTCATAAATGAAGAAACTATTGACAACATAGATGTCGAACTCTCTTCTGAGGGAACATTGAAGTTCAGCAGCGAGAAAGAGTTTAAGATACCAAGAATGAGTCATAGAGTACAACTTCTTTTGGGTGCATACCATATGACATTTCCTTTGAAAAGTGTTGACAAAACGATTGAGATGAAATCTGTTCCATACGTATGTTATGGTAATTGTTTGTACATTGAGTCAAAAATAGCTAATGTCACAGGTATTTCAGGAGTTAATAGTAAAGGTTCAGTAGAATATAAGTCTTTCTGTTATGCAGTCAATTCAATGTTCATTCCAAACGTTCCTGTCATAGCAACTCATTTAGGTAAATGGGTTCGCATTAGTCCTCATAATTTGAAAGACATGCAATTCAGACTTGTTGACTTTCAAGGAGAGCCTGTAGAACTGAAGGCACCAGTGCGAATGACTGTTGAAGTTGACTTTTTAGAAAATATTAAATGCAACAGCTTACAAGAGAACTCAGAGCTAAAAATATAAAGTATGAATGTTATGTATTAGGTCATGAACTTTGGTTGTTGCTGTTTGATGAAACAAATGAGTTAGTTATGTCAGTCAAGAGAACAGAAAAATATTGTGTTAGTGAAAACTGCACCAAGTCAATAAGATTAGGTTTGCATTATGAAGATGAGTTCGATACTGTTGAAGAAGTTTTGGATAGATATTACAAATTGCTAACTTGAAATTTTTTGACTGACGGCGCAAAGCGCCAAGATGGGCTCAAAGAGCCCTCCTGACTGCTTTAATTTACTAAAACATATTTCAAACAAAGCTTATAGTCAGTAGATAGTTTTGTATACTCGTTCGAATATTTATACTTAAACTCAACTCCTGTAGTTCCTGGTGTTTCAATGATGCGGATGTTACCTATTTTCATGAATAGTGGAGTTTGACCACAGCATTCGATTTCAGGGTCGAGATAGTCAATGACACATTGTTTCCCTGTTATTCGTGAGATAACATTTTCAAGGTCCTCCTTTGTTAGAATTATTTGGTTCTTACTTATAAGATTTGTCAAAAGCTTCTTATCGTCTTTGAGTAAAATTGTTTGGTATAACTGAAGAAGGTAATGGTCTACGTTATCTGAAGGATTTGTTTGAACATTTGTGTAAGGGTTGTCGTTGGCTTCTCTTGAAAGAACTTGGTCCAGTGGTGGATACTCTAACTTAACATCTGATGTAGCGTTAGCGTTTGAAGCTGTGTTTAAATTCACCGACTTAAGATCTGGTTCTTTTTCTTTCAAACACTCGAACTATAGTTCTTTATGACAATATTGTTTGTCGTTCGTGAGTCAACATTTGATGTTGGTTCAATTGGAACATTAACGGCACCAGCTAAGATGGATTTGCTTCTCATTTCATATAGAATAAAAACCTTTTATATGTATGAAATGAACAATATACTCGACAAGGGTTTGAATGTAAAGCTAACGAATGAAAATATTGTTGAATTCACTGAGACAGGTGCTGTGTATAAAGATGTAGAACTACTGAACAAAAGAGCTAAGGGAAGAAGCAGGAACATGAACAAAGGGTGGAAGCCTATAAAAATTTATGTCAATGATGGCTCAGGAGGTTCAAACATAAAGTATGCAGAAAGTTATAGAGTTTATGCTCTCAAAGGTGAAAAGCCTTCATTTAAGAACAGCTATTCTAACGCATATCCTCAAAAGCTAACGGATGGGGAAGTGGATGATATGAATGACAGCAAAAATATTAACAGAAATGGCGACAGAGATGCATGGAATTTGTTTACCATCAGTCAATTGAAGGTTAAACTTTAAAACAATGTTGGTCGTTCCCATGGAATATTTTTGACTTTAATGGTATTAGTCATGATATGAATCTCAAGGTATGAACGAGGAGAGATGAGAGACTTATATGCTTCCCAAATTTCTTCAAAAGGTAATGTTATACCTGACTGTTTCCAAATGAGTTCAATATCATAGCGTGAGAAACCTTGAAAGATAACGAAGTCAGTTATGAGACGTTTTATGTTTAAAGCTAAAAACCTCCATGTTTGCATAAGTATTGCTACAGTTAAATGGTAATGTCTGACTTTAGTAATGATGTTAGCTAATGGTGAGTCTGGTTTTGACACTAAACCTTTTCCGGCGAAGTCGTCACAAACGAGCAGAGTGTTTGAAGGATACTTTTTGAAGGGGTATTTTGAAAGTTTTGATAGAATGTAGTTTGTAAGTCGTTTCATATCGTAAACTCCTGAGTATTGACGTAAGTGGTGTTTGTCAATAATTCTTTCCATCTCCTCAGAAGTCTTTTGCATTCCTGACTGTATAAATTCAACGATGGCATAATATTTCCTCTTACGTCGAATGTAACGTTGAAGAAATTCAATGAGTTCACTGTCTGGAACTTTAACGACAGAGGCTTGAACTTTTGACATAAATGTTTTCGCTGTTGAGTCCATAGAGTCTGAAGTTGCTGATATAATGATTTGGTCATAGTGAGTCGTTTCCTAAACGTTCTGTTATGAGTATATGACGAATGAGGTTAAATGTCTTACCTGAACCCATCTTTCCACAATAGAAATAAACACCATTTGAACAGAACTCATAGTCCTTACTGAAAGGAAGAATGAGAGAAAGTTAAGTTTTCTAGTTTCATTCATGTCTTCATCTACGTCATGTATTAAATGCTTCATTTTATCTCCATTAAAAATGCAAGTCAGAAATATTCAGAACATAGCACCGAGTCTAACTGACAAGAGTATAAAGATATACTATGAACATGTTATGATGAAACCAACCAAAATTCAAGAAAGTCAGTATACTTATGAATATCCAAGACACTGGGTAGAGTATGTAGGAGGTGAGAAAGCTATTGAAATCAGACAGGTTCGAAGTATTCCAGCAGGAAGAACAATATTATTGAAGAACTTTAATGTTTTGAGATATAATGATGAAACAAAGAAGCAAGATAGTTTTCCTGTTGCTGTGTATGTGAACCTAGACACAGGAGATGACATGAAAGTTTTTAATACAAAGCTTCAAACGGTAGTGAGAGAACAACTGACTGCGGAAGGACATCCATTACCTTCAGAAGTTACCATAGCATATAATTTTGAAACAAACTCAATAGATTTTAAAGTCGTCTCTGCAAAGAAGTCAGGTTTTACATTTAATGAAGCAGATGTATATTCGAATGAAAACTTCAAAGCTTGCATGCTATTAGATTAATGACGATTGCTTTAAGAAAATATTTAAATTCAGTGACTCAAACGATGTCAATAGATGACCTTCGTGGAATGTTACCATCGACGTTTACAGTAGAAGGTTCAGCAGGATTGCTTACAAGATTGTCAATTGGTGGTATTTGGTCTCGTGAGAACATTGTTATAAAATCCAGTATAAGTGAATTTGCTGAAGAATCTATATTATGTCTTTCAAACTATATGTATTCGCCGCCGAAGCATTATAGTATAACAAACTTTGTCAGTAAGTTTAAACATAAGACTTGTCGAACCTTCTTCAATGAAAGATGTTGTGCTACCTAAAGATGGAAAGGATGGACTCATTATTGAGATGATTTTTAATAGCATATTAAATGAGCTGTGTTCTTGAAGGTCATTCATGATGAAATAACTGTTGTAGAAGATGTTAGCAATTGTTCAGACATTTGAAGCGTATAGATGAGATAAGAAAGAAGTTAGATAGACCGCAAAGCGGTGAGGGCGAAGCCCGTGAGAATGTTTATGTTTCATTGACTTTCTCCAGTAACGAGAACTTTTATGAGATAATATTGAAGAGAGATGATTTTAATATGGTGTAAATGGTAGCTTGGGCAGCTTTAGGCGCAATGGGAACAAAAGCATTAGCATTTTGAGCAAAAGCACTTGGAGCTTATGACGCAGTAAATAAAATGAGTGGAGGAAGGGTTTCGAAGACATTAGATGCAAATAAAGGGAAGATTGGAGGCTGGGTTGCAAAGAAGTTAAGATTAAATAAAATAGGGCTCATAAATAAAGCATCCAATTTGGTTGCGACTGAGTCAGAAAATGCTTTAGGAAAGGACGATGAGTTTGCAAAACACGCAAAAGACTTTAATGACCAGATGAAAGGTGAAACAATGCATTTAAATAGAGTCGATGGAACTAAAGAAAATGTTTCTTCTCCACCAGTAGTTCTTCCGTATGGTCCCTATGGAATGTATGGAAACCCTTACGAAAGACCATTTGACCCATTGACTGGTGGAAGTAATTGGTATCATTACGGCCGAAGAAGAAAGACAGTCAAGTTGGAGACAGACGTGAAGAAAGCAACTAAAAAGAAACCAAGGAAGAGAGTTATAAAGCAATGAATTCAACAGGGTAGAAAAGAGGTTAGAAATCGAGTTAGATATACCCTTCTACCCTAAATTTATTTTTGGGCTATGTTTTCATACGTGTGAGGGTGGTGATATCATTTATTTTTAAGTTTATTTTTATATAAATGACAGAACAAAAATATAACATTTCTACTCAACAGGAATGAGACCCTTACTGACTATGTATTCGTTTAATGCTTGATGAAAACAATGGTACATATTATCGTATGGGTATACACAACGTCTGTTTCCATCGTCGTCGTATATGTAGAGCTCAAATCCAGTCCAACCTTCTTTTGTACAATATGTAGCTTTATTTAAGTATGCATTTATGTAGATAAGGCAATTTTCTTCATCGCTCCAGAAATAATTTTTCGTCATTGTTGAAATAGTTTTTGTTCCTCTACGTCCATAAGGAATGTATGCAATGAACTTTGCGTCATAAGGGATTGTAATATATTCAGGGTTTCTTTCATCGTCAATGGGTCTGTCTTTGTTAAAATGCATGTTTCTCAGTTTTACTTGAGTTTTGAATAGTTCACGGAAACGTTCTGGGAAAGAGTCATAGTAAATGTAGTCGGATATGTCTTTGTAATGAAATAAAAAATTTAAAAAAATAAAAATAAGGTTATTTTTTATTTAGTGAGGACGGTAGTGAAGTCGTTAGTGAAGTCGTTTATGTGTCAGACGGTTTTGTAAATATTTAAGGTTAAGTTGGTGTTATGGTTGTGTTGTAAAATATACGTTACCGGTTTCGTAAAGTGTCAAAACCGCTAAGTGGTGTACGGAGGCGCGCAGTGCCTCAGTACACGACTTAGAGATACTAACTTCCTGCTTGTCTTCCTACATTGTCCATCCATCCTTGAACTTTTCCTCTTGTTTCAGGATTTGGAATAAGATTTGTTGCATCTCGTGCTACATCCCAACCTTTCTGTACAGTTTGTATAATAGGTTGTGCTTTCTCTTTCAGTATACCTAATGTACTCAAAATCTTCCTTCCAACTCCAAATACACCTCTGGCTATTGTTCCCACTGCGGGTAAAAATCTAGATGCGACTCCTGCTAATGCGCCAAATAAACCCATTTCTTATGGGTTAAAAAATGACGAATCCGAACAAGGACCCCTATGTTTCTAAAGCGACAAAGAAAGCACTCATGATAAAAATCTTTAGTTCAACACCAAATGCTTGGTTTATGGATATCTTGGAAAACATTCCGAGAGTTAGAACAGATGGACCTCCATACTGGTTAATATTTGTTGGTCAAAACACAAGATACTGTGAAGCCATACCATTACAGTCCAAAGCTATTTTAGATATCTTAGCAGCTTTGACAATATTCGTTGACAAATACCATCCAACAAAACTGACATCTGACTGTGAAAGTTCTTTCAAATCAGATGATATTAAAAACTATCTGCGTTCAAAAAATGTAAACCAATATTTCATTGTCGACCAAAACCATTCTGCTCTTGGTGTCATTGACGGATGTATAAAAATGTTAAGAGACTTAAACCAACCACATGGTGGTGAAGCAAATGAAATGTCATATGACGACAAATATAGACACTTCTCCATGGCAAAGATGAGACAAGTTTTAAATATTTACAATAACCGTAAACAAAAAGGTTTGGGAAACCACTCCCCCGAAGAAATGAAAAACAACCCTGACTTAGAGAAAGACTATATATTTAATAATTTAGTCAAAAGAGACAAACAAGAAAGAATGCCGGGCTTCAAACTTCAGAAAGGTGACAAAGTAAAAATAGAAATACCTAAACGCGACCCATATGAAAATACTATTGACTATGACAACAATGGGAACTCGACAGGTACTCACATTCGTGTTCGTAAAAATAGAAGAAAGTATACAAGAGAATATTATGAAGTTTTAGGCAAACATGGCAAAATGTACACACTGCAAGCAGAAGATAAAACTACTATTGTCAGACCTCGTTTCAAACTTGTCAAAGTTCAAGGTGGTATACTTTCAAAGACAGTTCCTAACAAATATAAGACAACTCCTGACGAATATGCTAAAGAAGTTGAAAATGACGACTAAGCAATTCTATACCATGCGTAAACTGTCATGTAAGGTGGCATGTATTCTTTACTTTGTCCCGTTGTTTGCGTATATCCTGAAACGAAATGTGTATGGTTTCCTTCTCCCTGCGTGTTATTCCAGTAACAATTTATAGCAAACTTAACGTCGTCTTTAACATCATATCCTTTACCTTTTGTCATTCCTGACCAATCCCAATATCTATGACTATGCCAACCTGCTTGAGATGTACTTAAATCTATGTAATGACTGTGTGCAGGTAAATTTTCACCTGAAATCGTTTTACTTCCACCTGTTTCCTTTGAAGAGTTTGCACAATACAAAAAACTGTCGACTATTTGTTCCCATGCACCAACACCAAACATTACTTGAGGACCTCTTGCATCCATAGATGTATAAATAGAACCTACTGGGTTCATTAAATCAAACATATGAGATATTATAGGATTGTCTCTTTTGAACTTAAAATATAGTGCAACTATTTCAGGTTTCTTCTGGTTTGTGTCAGAATATTTTTTATAATATAATCTTATGTTTTCAGGGTAAGTAAAGTCTTGACTATAATATTTATTTCTATCATCTGTATAATAATATACTATTCTCGTTTTTTCTATTGCATTATATCTTTTATATCTATAATAATCTAAATATAATGTTAGCTTTTGTTCATCTACATATGGTGTTCTGTCGTCATCTCCATAGTCATAATAATGTGGTGCCGGAGCTGGGTCAGGTAATATCATATCCACCATTTCATAAACTCCTAAATATTTCTTTTGTTCGTCTCCATATAAGTTTAAGTAGCAGTTGTTGTCTAATGGAACTTTAACTTGTGTACCATCATTCTTTTTATAGCTTACATACATTTCATTGTTATTTTTCGGAGTGAGTTTATACCGTGTACCATTTTTTAAGGACTGTACCAACTGCCATCTAAAATATTTATTTTCTTCATTGACAGAAAAGTCACCAACAATAGTTTCAATATTTTTTGTTCCTATCAAACTTTGGTATATTTCATTGACATATGTTTTATCTGCTTTATTTTCAAGGCTAACGTTTAAGTCTGTTATTTCAGAAGATGTATGTGTATGTCCAACGGCACTTTTCCTGTTTAAGGTTTCTTGTAAGTTTGTAATATTTGCAATGGTATGTGTATGTCCAACGTCACTTTTCCTGTTTAAGGTTTCTTGTAAGTTTGTAATATTTGCAATGGTATGTGTATGTCCAATGTCACTTTTCCTGTTTAAGGTTTCTTGTAAGTTTGTAATATCAGATATAGAATGTGTATGAGTCTTATCTGCTTTTGTCTCTAATGTTTCCTTAAGACTTGGTATTTGGTTAATATGATGTATATGAGTCTTTTTAGAATATTCGTTTTCAGCTCTTGTCACTTCACTTGACATTTTATTGTCAACATATGTTTTGTCTGCTAGTTCAGGATGAGTATGTTCTTTTGTTGCATAAGCATTGTTAGCTCTTTCTTCTTCTTTTGCTATTGCATCGTCTACATATTCTTTGTCAGCTTTGTTGTCAACATCTGCTTTCAAAAGAAGTTCATTTATAGGTTTCTCGTTTAAAGTTCCTTTTGTTGGATTTATACAGACAGTATTGTTCTTATTGTCTTGAAATAGAAACTCATCTGTTATAGGGTTTAATGTCGGTTTTAAGTCACCCCCTTTCAATGACTCAGATATCTTAGAATAGTTTGAAAAGTTTGTTGTGCTCTTATTTAGAGCTTGCATAATGAGTTGTCGGTTGTGTTGTATTTCTCTCATAGACGCTGTTTCATTTGACATTTTTATTATAGATAAAATATGCTTCCAATAGAAAAAGAAAATTCTAGAGTTGCTACAACTAAACCATTAGATGAACTTTTTACTAATGTCGGTCAAAAGTTTGAGACAGATACCGTAAAGCATGAAGGCTATCGTTTTGACTACCCATTAAGATGGTTAAGAGACCCATCTGTCACACAAGCTATTGGCTTTCGAAGAATAAAGTTTGTGTCTATAGAAGATAAAAGTTTTCCATTTATTGTAAGGTTTCATATAGATTATACATCTGAAGGGCAACGAAAAATGTGGGAAGAAATTGAGCTAATACAAGTTGACCTCTCATCTTCTCTACAGACTGCATTAAAAAATATAGAAGATAAAATAAATTCATGTTATGCAAAATATGCTGATGAATATGCGAATACCGATAGCACACTTTATGTGAGAATTGTATATGACAAACAAAATTCACAAGTGTCATTTCAAATCTATGAAGACAATCCAAATAAAGACGAACAAATATATACAGAATTCACTGCAATGTCATGGTATTATTTGCAAAGAATGTTAAATCAGAAAGTTGAACCTCCTTTAGCAAATATCTACAGTCGATATGCAAGAGATGAACCATATTTATTTAAAGATGTTTTCGACCCAGATGCTATTATTGTTCATGCTTCATTTTCTGGCGCCCAAAACTCTTTCTTATGCTTGGCAAATGACTTTTACGAAAAACCTACAAAGTTATACGAACCACCAAGTGGAAGTATTTCAGACTTTCAAGTATGGTTTACTACAGATGGAAGAAAAAGAATAATTCCATTATACCATGCGTTTTACTTAGAACTTAGTTTCATATACAACTACTATCGAACGATAAAAATATAACTTTTTAATATACCGGTTGTGGTTGCCAATTTGACTGTGGTGCAGGTTCAGGCTGTTGTATTACAGGAGCTTGTTCTTCTGGTTCAGGGTCTTTAGGTATAATACCAACAAACTGACCTACTCTTTTACCAATATTTTTGACACCGTTCCATACTCCTCTTCCGACAGATTTTATTCCATTCCATATACCTCTTCCAACATTTCGAAAGAAGTTTCCTATCTTACTGAAGAAACCCATTTTACTATATGTAAAAATCTAATGTCCGCCTAGTCTCTTACGTTTCCTGTTGAGTTCCATAGCATTCTTTAACTGGAGCTCATACATTCTGTTTCTCCTCTGGTAGAAAACATATTCTGGGTCAACTCCTGTGTTCGCGTCATCTGCATAAAGTTGTTTATATCCCACTTCAGGGTTTGTATAAAACTCTTTCCATCTCATATTTGCATACCATGGTGGCAAACCTAACGCAGCGTCATTTGACATGGCAGTTTGCATTTGTACATCTGTTGGTACTTGACCATAGTTTGCCATTGCAGTTTGTATTCTAACTTCATTTGGAATATTCTCTGGGTTTGGTTGTCCAGGTTGCTGTGCATTCGCTAAGTTCTGTGCGTCCATTTAATATTAGATAAAAATATCTCTTACGAGTACATATGCTGAACATTTGCAGGCATTGGTTCATCTTCATATTCTCTGTACTTTTCTGCCACGTCAAATAAATAAATGACACAATGGAAAAAACCTAAAACAAGTAGTCCTATTTCAAACCACATTTACTTACTAATAAAATTTCGTTATTGTGACACTTTCTCCAGTTTATAGGACCTCTCTCATACTCTATCTTGTCATATCTAAACTCATAGTCATGTATGTCTTCTAACCATCTCATAACGGTTTCCAAACCACTTTTATCGGATGTAAAGTAAAAGCATGGATGGTTATGTATAACGTCTAAAGTTTCTAAAGAGTCTCTCAAAGTCCAGTCTACTTGGTATTGAAAATCCCATGTGTTATAGAACGGCGGGTCCACTATAAAGAAAACATTTTCCTTGTCTTTATATTTTTCATACAACTCTGTTCAATGACATCTCACAAACTCTATACCCTCAATATATTTTTCTATGTCCTCTTTGAAAACATTTGTATAGTTAAGATATAAAACTTTTGACATAAGTGTTTCAATGTCATGAACTCTTATAGCACCACTATATAATAGTCTAGCAGATATACTATCCCAGTCTATATATTCTGCTTTTTTCAAAACCTCTCTCACAATATTTTTCTTATCTAATGGTATACGTTCCATCTTACCTATAGGTATCTTTTCTTTTAACTCTTTCAATATATTGTTTGTGTCTGGAATATGTTTGAGACGGTCCATATAGTTGTCGAAGTCATTGCATATAATCTTTGAGTCTGGGAATATTGTATGACATAAATGGGATATATAGAAACTTCCACCGAACAAATCTACAAATGTTAGACCATTCGGTAGTTTCTTAAGTTCTCTCAATATAATATCTTTACATCTACTCATATTTCCAAAGAACGGTAACGGTGGTTTTGTAAAATTCATTTATATATAATAATAAAAATTTTTTTACCCGAAAAGTGATAGAAAAGTGACAAAACATGAAAACATATATAATTTGTGAAAAGTGACACATTATATAATGTTTTCGACCCAGAAGAAGGCTTCTTCCCAGAAGCAATGGAGGAGGAAGAAGAGGAGGAGGAAATACAAGACTCTATCCAAGAAGAGTCCTCCGAATTCACACCAGAAGACTAACAATTTTCCGAATAAAAACTTCATTTATACTAAACATCTTCGGGGCTAGAGGGCGCAACGCGCCTGGAAGCCCCACTCACCTGACCTTCTTTCCAAAAAATAATTTGATTTACGATGGAATAAAATAATCCAACGTTAGTTGAAGATCAGACTGCATGTTCTTATTTGCATTTAAAAAGTAGCTTTAACAATCCATAATTTAGTTAATAAAAAACAGTCTAATATTTATGAAATTTAAAATTCTTACGATAAGAAAGCATCAAGCCATGATTCGCGAATTGCACACTCTGCTGATATGAGAGATGGCTTAAACAGTTCAGCATCAATATATGATATTGTACTATACATCACATCCAACGTAAATATGAGAGAGAAATAGTGTTGGACACCTGCAACTCCATCGCTTGTTGTCAATGAGTGGTTAAGCATTGACATATATCTATTTGCGTCATCTAAATAAGTTCTCAAAGTTAAATTATCTGGTTGCAAAGCCAATTGGTTAGTAAAGAACTCTATAATCTTCTTTATATTAGCTTGGCTTCTGAACCAAAGAGTTTCTACAGTTGCATGAACATCATCAGCTTCCATTTGAGTTTTTCTGCTGCTTTCTTTAAAGTTCTGATGATAAAGCAAGCAGCCTTCTTTGAATATCTCAATGAAGCCATCGATGTCGACGTCTTCTCTTTGTTTGGCCTTAGTAACCGTAGATCTGTAGAAATCTTCAACTTGGCTTTGAGTTAAAGCAGGAATTAACTGATACATTAAGTCATTAAATCCCTGTGCTGATAATCTAGGAATTATTCTGTATAGAAGTAATTGTTCATTCAATCTTGCAATTACATCGTTTTGATACTCAATAATACACTTCTGTAATATATCCTGCATTGCAACATATCTTTTTGTCGACTCCAAATGTATCGCAGGTCTTGCAATTGACAATTCCAAAATGTCAATGTAAAATCTGTTTTGATATCTTGCAGCCCACCATCTTTTAAGGGCTTTCTCTATCTGGTCTTGGCTCAAATAGTATTCTGACAGCGTTTCCAGTTGGTCCCTTGTCTTTATTGGTATGCTACAACCAACTTTGATACAATCTGTCCTCGCGCGTAAAGCAAAAGCCAATTGTTCGTCATTGAATACTTGGTCCAAGAAACAAGTGAATAACTCAACTTCAGGAGTCCTATCCGCATGTTCATGACAAGAGATGTAAAGGTCCCAACAATATTGGTCAGTCATATAATCCAGTTTCATCAACCTTTTCGCGTAATCAAAAACAAATTTCGGAAAAGGTGTCAATGGTTTTTTATCAGCAATAAGATCAGCATTTTCTGCAGTTTTTTCACTGAGGATTTGTCTGATCTCTGTTAATAACCATTCAAGACGCTTTGGAGCTCTGTTTGAATAGTTTGTTTTGAGCAAACCCAAAAAAGTTGTTTTTGCTTGTGGCTCCGTTTTTTGTTGAATTTCTGTTTCAACTTTTGGTTGAGGAAGTAAAGATTGTGTTGTTGCAGTAGTAACAGGTTTAGTTCTGCATGCTCTGTATATTGCATCTGATACGATTTTTGATGCAAATAACCTCAAAAAGTCCGTATTGTCCTTTTTTATTTCAACTTCTCCTGCTTCACCTTGTTTTATGTCTTCGTCATCCATTCTGAACTCCTTGTCGTTATTCAGGATGATATGTTTAAGTGTTGCGAAGTCTTCGTATGTCTGGACATTGATTTTCTTCTGTCCGTAGTTTTGTTTGGTCGCATTATTGTAAGCATTCAAAATTGGTTTGAAAACATCGTCTTCGAACTCAATATTTGATGTCGATCCTGCTACTGATGGTCTATCTCCTGCGTGTGAGATTCTTTTGATCTTCTTTGGAGCAAATAATCTTCGACTGATAATATCACACTGAATTTCAATAGGAGACTTATCGGGAACAACGCGACTCTTCTCTATTGTCTCTGTTGCTGTTAGAATTTCTCTATCTAATGCCATTATATCGTTTTTGAAGTCTTGCATTTCATTATTCGCGTCTTGTATTCCTTTTCTTGATTCTTCTTGTTGCTGTCTAAGCATTTTAAGATTTTCTGCAAATCTAAGGGTATCCGCAGTATAATTTGTTGATAAAGTATCTAACTGTCGTAATTCATTATTTAATTCAACTAATTGTTTGTTTTTCTCGGCAATTCTATTATCCAATTGATTCATTTCCTCTTTTATCGATGCAGCTTCCTTAGAAGCTAAGCCTACTTGCTTAACAATCGAATCATAATGATCAATTAAAACTTGTAGATCATTTCTTTTATCTGCAATTGCTATTGTTAATCGTTCACTATGATCTTTGTTTTTAATTACTTCTGGTCCGTATTGATCTGCAAGTTTATTGACTTTTTCTATTTTATCTTCAACTTCAGTGACTTTTTGTTTGTATTCTCTTTCGATTTTAGGTATTTCTTTTTGCGCTGAAGAAAAGAATGTTCTACATTTCTCTAATACATCACCTTGTAATGTACATTCGATATAATATTGTCTGACAACATCTCCAAATATCTTATAATATATGGTTTCAGCATCAATATCGCCATGATCCATCAATCTGTCAATCATTTCAGAAAGTTGCAAGAAGTTTGTCTCAGCAGGTGGTTCGTTAGGCTGCAAAACCTTTCCGTAGAACACATGAGGGCCTTCTTCTGGTTTAGTGTCTTGAAATATTGATGTTGTTGTTTCTGTTGTGCGTCTTGGTGTGATATTGTGCTCTTTTAATAATTTTTCTATGTCAATTGTTGTTTGTTTTGGTTTTTGTAATTGCCTAAATGCTGTTTTAGGACGAGTTATTTTGATTGTATCTGTTTGTGGAGAATTTAATGTAGCTTGTGAAGTATTTGAACGAATAATATTGACTGCACTAGGATTTCGACCGAGTAAACCAGATTCTTTCAAAGGATCTTCTACATCTGTTACTACGGGATCCTTTGGCATCTTGTTCCTGAATGCACTCCCATGAAATCGGGAGTGCATTTATAAAATTTTTGGGAAGCAAAAAAAGTTCGTTTTTTATTTATTTTCAGCACCCCCTAAAAACTTTTTTTTGAAAATAATATCACTTGAAGGTTGCACATACACACTACTGACTTTAATTCACTTTTTGACAATTGGCGTGAATCATCATTGAAATTTAACCTTAAACAATTGAATTGAATACCATGTCATAGGGGCGTAAGAGCATCCTTAAAATCAACCTTAAACGCCTGAATTGACGGCCATATCATAGGGGTGAAAGTACACCCTTATAAATTCTCAATTTTCTCTAAGACCCGTGTTACATTTAAGTTATCAATATTCAAGAAGCTAATTTTTTTGGAATTTGGAGATCTTCACTATTATTTCTCCAAAATTGATCCTTAATTTATTTTATCTAGAGTAAAGAACACTATGCTTCGTACCAAAGTAGATTCACCTTTAACAAACGAAGTTCTAGAGATTACGAACTTGCGTGCAAAAAATTATAAATTTATCGAAGGTTCTTCTAATTGTTTAAACGCATCCTTTGATTTTAGGAGTACTTATGTGACTGCTTTAATTAAATTCTATTTTGATTCTAGTTCTCACGACATAAATGATGAGGGAGGATCATTTTTATATTCTAAAAATATAGCTGGTTACCCAATCCCTATAGCTTTATTGGGAGCAGGACAACATAAACTTAGCTTATGTGCAGTTGTTGGTCTTCGAAGTTCTTGTTCTAATGAAATAACATTTAATATCTATCCTTTTCCTATCTCATACCGAAATGGCTCACTAAAAAAGTGATATTTTTGGCGCCAATAATTTGATTTTTCTGATTCTTTCTATTTAGATATATTTATTTAATATTCATATTCCTTTATATTGCCTCATATTATTTCCCATTTTTAATCATATTATACAAATCTTTAATAATTTTTAATGTTGTTATAGACCGAAAATAGATTTTTTCGGTTTTCTCTTCAAATAATTGAAAGAATGATACTATTATAGGTTTATTATATTATATAGCATATAATCATGCTATAGCCGAAAATTATAAGTTTTGAGAAGATTGAATATAACACAAATAAATTTGAATGTAAGTTAAATTGCTTGTTGTTTTTAATAGGCATTTAATGAGAAATCCAATATTGCAAAATTCAAATTGAATGATTGAAAGAACAGAAAAAGTCATTCTTTTTTTCGAATATGTTTCATTGTATTTATAATTATTGGCAAATAAGATATTTAAACTTGATTTTTGAAGGAAAATTCACAAAATTGAATAAATTCAAATAATTTTTATTCAAAAATAAACTAGTTATTTGAGTTTAATACTAATTATCTATTCAAACTACAAAGTTTGTAATTTAAAATATTTTGTGAGATCAGATTGAATGAATTCAAGGTTCTTTTCAATTAATATTAATGACCATATTATTTTCGAACATTCTAAACCAAATATATAAAAATGGGAGACGAATGTTAAATTTGCTAGACATGGGGGAGTTGTCTGCAAAGTTTTAGCTCTTATCTCTAACAAAAAATTAATTTTTAAAAAAATGACCGAATACGTTTCACACGAGAAAAAAATAAAAGGCAAGATAGAATTTTCTAGACATAAAGAAGTTGTTTACCGAGTTTTAGCTCTTATCTCTAACAAAAAATTAATTTTTAAAAAAATGACCGAATACGTTTCACAGCGAGAAAAAAATAAAAGGCAAGATAGAATTTTCTAGACATAAAGAAGTTGTTTACCGAGTTTTAGCTCTTATCTCTAACAAAAAATTAATTTTTAAAAAAAAGACCGAATACGTTTCACAGCGAGAAAAAAATAAAACTTTACACTGATTTTAATTTTCATTTCCAGTCACTTTACTTATTATTTTTTCTTTTTTTTCATTTTAATTATAAATTATTTCATAATACGTTTATTTACGTTACCATTTTCTTTATTCTTTTGAATTCCATACTAGACACTTATAGAATATTTTGATTGTTAACGTACTTCATTAGAATGAATCCTTACAAAGGGTATGTCGATCGAATTTACCTAATTGGTATTTCCAATCAGATTGAAAAAGGTAAAATGACATGGGAAGAAGCTTGCACCCATGTTCCCATCGCCCCAACCCTTCAATCAAATGATTTCAAATATTTAGATGTTTCAAAATCTTTTTTACAAAATCAATTTAGCTTACAGAATATCCCATTGCCTAAAGGCAAGAAAGGTCGTAGGGTCAATCCCTACGACCAAATCAAAGCTCTTGCTGTGATACATGACCACTGGGCCTTTCCCTTTGGTCAAACAAAACAATGGAAACGTTTGAAATTACAACAAAGTGATGTATCTTATAGAGAAGTACGCAGATACTTCAAAGAAAATCATTTCACCAAGACGCGATTAGAGCATGCCGGGCCAGAAACAGCAGTAAGATATTGGGCGCTTTCACCCAATCTTATCTGGCACGCAGATGTTCATTATTTTAGGGGTGTTCGTGGCCAGTATATTTATGGCATAATCGACGATTTTAGCCGCAAAGTCCTAGCGTGTATACAAATACCAGATATGCTAGCAGCGACGACAGCGAACGTTGCGGCTTCCGCCTTCATTGAATTTGGCGCCCCTTATTGTTTCTGGACCGACAACGGTTCAGAAAATAGGGGCGCCTTTCAAGATCTACTTGATCTTTGGGGCGTCCAATGGCGGCATACAGACTCTCATTCTCCCTACCAAAATGGGAAGATTGAGAGATTCTGGCCGACATTGGAGCGCTGCCAAAGCATTCAGGCTATTCCTGCCTTTATTTGGGAGTACAATAATAACACACCGCATGAAGATCTCCCAATTAATCCATTAACTGGAACAAATTACACGCCAAATCAAATGTATCAGCTGAAACCGAAATACACAAATGCAGATACAGAAAGGTTGTGGCAAATATGGGATACAGATACAGGCATGACCGCTGTTGACACATTCACAGCGTAATAATAAACATAATTTTTTAATTTCATTTTTAACAAGTTTTTTTAAATGTATGTAATGAATAATTCATTAGAATATGATAATGCACATTGTAACAGAATAGAACAATCACCAAATTTTTTTGAAATTAAAAAATAAAAGTAAAAAGTATAAAGTAATCTAACCAAAAAAGATATTTAAAAGAATTTTGGAAAAACAGAATAAGGATAATGATATTATTTTAGATACACAATCGATGTACTGAAGAATAATCCGGTAAAATGATGATATAAAATTAGATTATTTTACAAGTAGCTAAAAGAATAAAACTATAATATAAAATAAATGAAGTTTAATGAAACAATAAAGGTTAAATAAATAATAAAGATTTTTATTTTATATATCAGTATTGAGAAGAAGTAACAGCTGACACTTGGTAGACAACTTCTTTATGTCTAGAAAATTCTATCTTGCCTTTTATTTTTTTCTCGCTGTGAAACGTATTCGGTCATTTTTTTAAAAATTAATTTTTTGTTAGAGATAAGAGCTAAAACTCGGTAAACAACTTCTTTATGTCTAGAAAATTCTATCTTGCCTTTTATTTTTTTCTCGCTGTGAAACGTATTCGGTCATTTTTTTAAAAATTAATTTTTTGTTAGAGATAAGAGCTAAAACTTTGCAGACAACTCCCCCATGTCTAGCAAATTTAACATTCGTCTCCCATTTTTATATATTTGGTTTAGAATGTTCGAAAATGCGTAATATGGTCATTAATATTAATTGAAAAGAACCTTGAATTCATTCAATCTGATCTCACAAAATATTTTAAATTACAAACTTTGTAGTTTGAATAGATAATTAGTATTAAACTCAAATAACTAGTTTATTTTTGAATAAAAATTATTTGAATTTATTCAATTTTGTGAATTTTCCTTCAAAAATCAAGTTTAAATATCTTATTTGCCATATAATTATAAATACAATGAAACATATTCGAAATTGAAAAGAATGACTTTTTCTGTTCTTTCAATCATTCAATTTGAATTTTGCAATATTGGATTTCTCATTAAATGCCTATTAAAAACAACAAGCAATTTAACTTACATTCAAATTTATTTGTGTTATATTCAATCTTCTCAAAACTTATAATTTTCGGCTATAGCATGATTATATGCTATATAATATAATAAACCTATAATAGTATCATTCTTTCAATTATTTGAAGAGAAAACCGAAAAAATCTATTTTCGGTCTATAACAAATAATTTTTAATGTTTTGAGCTTCAAAGTCTTGTTCTAACTATTTTCATTCATATATCCTAGAAAAAATTAAAAAGTTTTTTAGAAATAAAAATGTTTGTATGTAAAGTATTGAAAATATTCTAGATGAGAAGACATTCTCCAGAAGAGATTGATATTGATTGGCTTTGTGAAGCCATCACAAAATCAAATAATGGAGTTAAGTTAACTGATATTTGCGCGAAAGCTAAAATAAATCATGAAGGCAGAGTTATATATAATCATACTATCTTAAAGTATTCCTAGAAATTTCCAAAATTAACTGAAATATAACTGTACAGAATTACTATTTTCGAGATAAAATTCATATGGAAATACTAATTCATAACGCTTTATGTTATATAAATTTAATTTATAAAAATTTCAAAATAAATCAAATTTAACACAATGAATATAACTGCAATCGAGGTTTTTGACGATTGATTCTTACGAGAAGTTTTCCAAACTTTGAGTTAATGTCTTGACATTAACTCAAAGTTTGGAAGTCTAATAAGGGGAATTGTAGGCTATGAGGTACTGATTATATATCAGTGCCTCATAGCCTGCAATTCCCATTAGAAATCGGAGAAATTTTGTCCGCATAACTTATGATGCGGACAAAGTTTCTCCCATTTCTACTTAGAATGAAAGGGCAAGATGTATATAGGTACACTATATATCTCTTGCCCGTTCCTTCTTACCTAAAGACTTCCAATCTTATTTTTTTTTCCAATTTTTCCCCTAAATTTAAATCTTATATAATATAAATAAAATGCATAATATCAATCACAAAAATTAATGTTTATTTTTTTAATTAAAATTGCCGCGCAATTTAAGGTTGTCTGTCACTTTTTTGTTAGCCATTTCGGTACGAAACAATATCTATCCTTTTCCAACACTTTCAAATCTAGTACTAACTCCAAATGTTGTAACTAAAAATATTGATAAACAAGTGACTTTAACTGGAACATTAAAAGATGAAACTATTTCAGGAACTGATGTGATTAATTACGGATTTAACGGTGATACTTCTTATGGAAGGATCCAACTTGATTATTCTGATGGCAATATCATCAAGTTTCTTTTTGCTACTAAAACAGCTGAAAAAGATTTCAGTAAAACTATAACTCTCCCTGATAACTTACAATCAGGATCAAATACCTTAAACTTGAAAGTAACTAAAATTGGTGAAGGAACGATGAACAGGTTATATTCAGTTTCTTTCGAAGTAATTGTTGTTAAAAATAAACCAACATTAACTATTACAACACAAAATAAACAAGAAATATATAAATGTCCAAATGATATCAGTTTTCATGTTGAAGGTCAAGTTGTTGATTTAGATCATACAGGCGCATTTTCATTATATTATATTATTGATAGTTCTAATGCAATCAAATATCAAAACACATTCATTATCAGTTCATCACCAACATCGATTGACATTTATATTCCTATTTCACGAAATATTAATGAAGGTACACATAATATTATTTTTTATGTTATTGATGAAAGTTCAGAACGATCTAATGAAGTTAATATTGAATTCACATACATTTCACACAAACCAACATTATATATCACAACACCAGACAATCAACAACTTCGAAAGAATACAAACACATTCATATTGATTGAAGGACAAGTTGAAGATTTAGATGGCAGTGGAACAGTTACAATTTATTATAATCTTGACAATACAAACGAAAAACAGTTAACATCATTAACAATTTCATCAACATCAAAACAAAATTTTGCAAACAAAATTGATTTTCCAACAAACTTTTTTGAAGGTACACACAATATCAAACTTTATTGTATCGATGAACAAAATAAGAAATCTAATGAAATAACAATCAAATTCACTTTTAATTACAATGCACCAACACTATTTATCACAACATCAGACAATCAAGTTTTCAAGAAGAATGATGGTCAATCATTTATTATTTCCGGAAGTGTTCAAGATTTAGATGGCAGTGGAACAGTTACAATTTATTATCAGTTTGATGGACAAAATCAAGCTGTTGCACAAACACAAACTATTTCACAAACAACATCTTATCCTGTTTATAAAATTATTGAATTTCCATCAAATTTCCCAGAAAGTAACAGTCATTACATCAATATCTGGGCAACAGATGAAGCAAATAAAAATTCTCTAACAATTACAAAAAAATTTTTCATATCTTTATAATAATCCTTCAATTGAAATAACAAGAGCTCCTCGTTCATCATATTTAAAAGGTACAACGGATGACACAATTTTTGTTGAAGGAAAAGTTAGTGATCTAGATGGAATTGGTTCTATTAACGTCTATTATTGTTTTAATAGTGAAACACCTATTAAAGCGACATCGTCATCAATTATCGTATCAGATAAAAATACTAAATATCCATTTAATTTTAATTATCAAATTCCAAATAATTTTCCAAATCGTGAATATGATATAACAATATGGGCAATTGATGAAAAAGGAAAGAAATCAGAAAATAAAAAATATCATTTCTTAGTTTCACAATATGTATCAAATGCACCAGAAATTGTTGGTTTTTATATTGATCCCAGTGAATTTACACGAAACTTCAATATGAACATGAAAATTTGGGGCAATGTTAAAGATAAAGATTGTAAAGGAACAATAACAATTTTTTACTCCATTGATTATAACACATATCGAACATTAACTACAGTTTCTATTTCATCAATTAATGCTGTATCATTTGAAAAATATATCACAATTCCAAATGATCTTCGTGAAGGAACTATTTCGATTTCATTGAACGCAAGGGATGAAGATTATAATAGTGATACTAAATATAAATCATTTAGATTCAACCATAATAAGCCAATTCTTAATATTGATAATTTGCAAAATGATATGGAATTAAAAAAGAATATAAATAAAACAATCAAAATTATTGGCAGTGTAACTAGGGATGCGTTAAACACGCCATTTGACCGGGCGTACATTTTTTTTTGTTCGCCCAAAAATTTCGCCATTTGAGAAATTCAAAAATTAAAAATAAAATTTTAATCTTGATTTTTTTATTTTCGTGATTTTTTTGAAACTTACATAAGCGATGAAATACTTTTTTTAAGTAATCGTTTATTATATATAAATATATCTTAATAAATTTAATTCCTTAAGGTAGAGCGTGTTCAAATTTAAAATCTCATACAATATTTTCTTAATGGCGTATTTTTCTGAGGTCGCCCAAATAAAGGCGAATTCAAAATTGAGAACTCCAAGGCGTATGGCGAGTATT
The DNA here is from genome assembly GCF_026262505.1 of Trichomonas vaginalis G3. Taxonomy (NCBI): domain Eukaryota; phylum Parabasalia; order Trichomonadida; family Trichomonadidae; genus Trichomonas; species Trichomonas vaginalis. The sequence goes on from NC_067203.1 coordinate 5,321,553, forward strand.
CAAAAAGTACGCCACTTACAAAATATTGAATGTGGATTATCAATTTTTTGGCGTGTTCAATTTCAAATTTTGATATTTATGTTTATTTTATTCAGTATAATGCTAAGAATTAAAATATAAAATTCATAGAATTTTTTCTTTGAAAATATTTTACATTTTTATTAGACCACTCCTAGACTAGTCATCAGGTTATCCTCAGATCATCCTCAGACTACTCCTTATCAGATTACTCATCATCCTCAGACTACTCCTTAGACCCCTCCTCATCAGACTACTCCTCAGATCTTCCTCATAAGACTCCTCCTCAGATCTTCCTCCTGAGACTACTCTTCAGACTACTCCTTAGAGTCCTCCTCATCAGACTAGTCCTGAGACTAGTCCTCAGACTACTCCTGAAACTACTCCTCAGATTATCCTCAAACTACTCCTCAGTCTAATCCTCAGACTCCTCCTCAGATTATCCTCAAACTACTCCTCGGTCTAATCCTCAGACTCCTCCTCAGATTATCCTCAGATTATCACTTTACATATATATATCGATAACGAAATAATTACTTATTATACTTTATTTATTTTTTTTTTTAATTTTAAAATAATATTAATATATCTTTCTACGTTTAATGATGAAAAGAGAAAGAGGAGTAAAAAGAGGAAAGAGAAAAGAAAGAGAGAGAAAAAAAAAAGAAAAAAAGGGACGGCGATAATTTTGTATTGTTTTGTTATTCGGCCGAATGGCGGGTACGAAGTAGCCGCCATTCGGCCCCAAAAATGGCGTATTATTCTATTTTTAAACGGTCATGGCGTAAAACCGTCGCATCCCTAGTGTAACAGATTATGATGGAGACAGTTCAATTACTATTTATTATAAATTTGATAATGATGCTAGAAATGATCAATTGAATTCATATTCTATATCAACTCGTAAAGAATTTGAAGAAAGTTTAGAAATCCCTTTAACACTTACTGCAGGAAAACATGAACTATATTTATGGGCTACAGACAATGAGCAGAAAAATTCTGAATATCAAATATTTAGATTTACTTATATAACAAATAAACCAACATTAACTATTACAACACAAAATAAACAAGAAATATATAAATGTCCAAATGATATCAGTTTTCATGTTGAAGGTCAAGTTGTTGATTTAGATCATACAGGCGCATTTTCATTATATTATATTATTGATAGTTCTAATGCAATCAAATATCAAAACACATTCATTATCAGTTCATCACCAACATCGATTGACATTTATATTCCTATTTCACGAAATATTAATGAAGGTACACATAATATTATTTTTTATGTTATTGATGAAAGTTCAGAACGATCTAATGAAGTTAATATTGAATTCACATACATTTCACACAAACCAACATTATATATCACAACACCAGACAATCAACAACTTCGAAAGAATACAAACACATTCATATTGATTGAAGGACAAGTTGAAGATTTAGATGGCAGTGGAACAGTTACAATTTATTATAATCTTGACAATACAAACGAAAAACAGTTAACATCATTAACAATTTCATCAACATCAAAACAAAATTTTGCAAACAAAATTGATTTTCCAACAAACTTTTTTGAAGGTACACACAATATCAAACTTTATTGTATCGATGAACAAAATAAGAAATCTAATGAAATAACAATCAAATTCTCATATATATTAAGTGGTCCATCAATAATTGTTACAAAAGAACCTCTATCTTCTTATTACAATAAAGTTGACACATTTATCTCTGTTTCAGGAACATTCTCTAATGATAATGGTGCAACACAAATTGACTTTTTCTATATGATAGATAACATGCAATCACAAAAAATTGATTCAGTAACAATAAACGAAGACAGATTTTCATTTGATATTTCAACATCAGAATTCTTTGATACATTTACATCAGAAAGTAGTCATACTATTTATATTTGGATTGTTGACAGTTTTGGAAAATCATCAAGAAAATACACAAAAACATTTGAATTTCTCTTTAATTCACCAAGTATTAGTGTTACATCTCCTAATTTTAACACATTCTATCGAACAACTGATAAATACATCACTATTGATTTTTCGATAAAAGATTTAGATTGTACAGGTCCTATTTCTATAATGTATAAACTTGATTCAAAAGATCAAAATTTATTAACAACAAAAGAAATAAATTCAAATGAAGAATACTATTTCTCAGAAAAATTTTATTTCCCATCAGGACTTTCAGAAAGTCATCACAATATTCAAATTTGGTGCTATGATGAACATAATAAAATATCTAATTTAGAAGAACTCATCTTTTTGTATAAATTTAATTCACCAGAATTGGCAATTAATTTCTTTGATAATGGTCCATATAGACGAGGTATCAACAAAACTCTTCATGTTGAAGGAACTGTTATTGACAAAGATGGACTTGGAAAAGTCACTGTTAAATGTTTTATAGATGACATTGATATCAAACAAACTATAATTGATATTGTTAATATAGAAGAACATCCATTTAATATTGATTTACAATTTCCATGTAAACTTAATGAATCATTTCATTTTGTATCAATAATTGCAACTGATGAAAACAATAAATCATCATCATGTATTCGGAAAACTTTTGAGTATTGCTATAGTTCTCCAATTATTGATATTACAAATAAAGACAATCAGACATATATTAAAAAGGTCAGTAAACATCTTACATTGAATGGAATAGTTCAAGATGATGACGAAACAGGAAGATTAACCATAAAATACAAATTAGATCAAAATTCATTTATTGATTTGACAAATATTAATATTTATAGTAATATCACAATGAATTTCTCAGAAAGAATTAATTTGGTTCCATTACAATTTGGAAATCATTCTATTGAATTATTTGCAATTGATGATGATCAAAAAGTTTCAGATCATAAGTATCTAAATTTCAAATATGTTGATCAAATTTTAGTTATGGATGGATATTCTCGAAAATTTTCTATTGGTTTAGTTCTTTTTACTCATTTGCTTGGATTTTGGTAAAATTAATAAACTATCTAATATATTACATTGATAATATTTCATAGAATTCGGGACGTCCTTTAAATTGAATGTGCAGAGCAATAGGGTGCTTCTTCAAATATTGTAGTTCTTCAGATTTAGATAGTTCTGCATGCAATACTACACTCTTATTAAAAAATTATCAATTTTATTCTATTTTCATGTATCTCTCAGTATTTCTACTTTTTGTAGTAAGGGTTTCGTTTTGCGAAAAAAACGTACAATACGCAATTTCGCTAAAAAAACATTTAGCTAGCAATTTCGACCTTTGACTCCACTCAAGACGTCACTTTTTTAATTTTGCGGTATCATATTATTGGAAAATCTTTATGAATATTATATAAAAAGTCTCTTTAATATCTATATTTCGTATTTTTATCGATTTTTAAAGTTTTTGCGAAAAGTATTCAATTATTTTTGCTATTTGGTCGGGTAAATGTCAGATTTGCGACATTTTCTGATATGATATTCAGATTCTACGTTGATAATAATGCTTATAGAACCCTCTTGCTATTGTGTCAAAATTGCGAAACCGATAGCAAAAATATCTCGCAATATCAAAATTGAGATATTGAGTGAATTATGCATTATAGAGATTAAAAATCTGATTTGTGAAAACATCTCATCAGTTTCTAGCTAATTCAAAAATCTTTACTATCTTATTCGATTAAAATGAAAAGGGAATAGTTTCATTATGCTTTAAATGACAGCCTTATAATATAATCATAGTTTTCGCTCAATATGCAGCATTTTTTTTTCGAAATCTATGGTCAATATCCTAAATACTGATTGCTTTGCATTCATATCTCTTACATTTTCTATACCCACATCACTATTCATTGCTATTCCTATCTTTTTCATTTTTGTTTGTTTCTCATAATTTCTCAAAAAACATGATAACTTGATATTTGTAAATATCATACTTTATAACGTAAATAAGAACTTGACCTATTAAGAAAAGCAGTAATGAAAAGAAAATCTGAAATTCATAAAAATTACAAGTTTCTGATGACAATTAGCTTAATTAAACCAGGTACAAGATTATATAATTGTATTTTCTATCCAATTATCCATATAATATCTTATCCAGAAAAAATAACTTGATCAATACCAAATGATTTTTTAACTAGTAAATAAAGTATTTTCTTTACACACACATTGTATATCATAGTTTTTTTTTTGGTTTCGCAAAACATCCAAAAACAAATATGCTATAAAAGTGACAATTTTAGCAAAACGAAACCCTTATTTGTAGAAATTTTAAATAATTTAATAGTTTGTTTTTATTCTAGGTCTCATCACAAAATGAATGAAGTATTAAAATGTGAATTATCAATAAAGGTATGATGGAATTATATGTTTTAAGTCGAAAAGGATGCCCTGGTCTCTATTGTCCATAATTCTCTATTTCGAGTCATTTTATAATTTATACGTGTTTATGATAGAATCCTTTCAATTTTTCAGAATTCTGCGGATATAATTTTGGATTATGGACTAAACTTGCTTAGAAAAATTTTGAACTCCGAGTTTCTGAAAATCAATAAATCCGAAATTTTGATGTCTTTATTCTGATTTTTGTTGTGTCAAATTTTTTTCAAATCAAATAATTTGGCCGCATGTTTGTTTTAATGTATTACTTGATTTGCTTCTTTACAATCAATGGAATTGACATCGGAGGCTTCCAGAAGTTTCCAGATACTCCAATTGGCAACATTGAAAAACTTATGCACTTTAATAAATATTGGGATGCTTATGAAGCTGCCGGCAAATTAATTGGTGACAACTACAAAGCTGCAGATCCAAAAGCAATTCGCCTGAGAGCTCAATGCGCTTTGCATATGGGAATGTCAGAAGAATCTAAAAAAGAAGCCACCTTCGTTATTGGCAATAGGAAGATTACAGGCGACGAAAAGTTATTATGCTATCAAATTAGAGCCCGTGCTAACTTGCAACTTGGAAATTTCAAGGATGCTTCTGATGATGCTCGTAATTCTCAAAACCAGCGTGTTCAGAGAGATGTTAGTACGATGTATCAATATTACCAAGAATATCAAAACCATCTTAAGTATAAGAAGCTCCAAGATGCCGCTAGATACCTCGATAAAGTTTTAGAAGTTTGCATCAGCTCCAATGTCTTAAAACTTGAGAGAGCTAAGCTTGCTTGGGATCTCAATGATTACAAGCGCTTCAATGAAGTTGCAAAAGATCTTCCAAAGGCTTTTCCAAACGATATGGAATTACATTACCATCTCGGTATCGTTGCAACATGCAATGCCAACCTTGATGAAGCCTCAAAGCATTTCGCTGACTCAATGAAGACAAAAGGAGCTCCAAAGGAATATCGTGCTGCAAAAGGCCATGTTCGAGAAATGACTCATGCTTACATCGCAGCAAAGCGCGCATTACAAGGTCCAGATGTTCCAGAAGTCGAAAAACAACTTTCTAAACTTTATGATCTCGCATATCAGTATTGCAGCGGCCAATCAGAGATTATCATGAATCTCAACCTCATCAAATTACAGCTTATTCGTAAATCAGAAGATAAAAACGCTACAATGGCTTTCCTCAACGAAGCCATCGCAAATTACTCGAATTGCGCCGATTTCGAGATCGAACGTGGTGAACTACTTCTAGAGAATGGTGAATTTGATGCCGCCATCTACGATTTCCAATCCGCTCTTCGTAAAAACCGAAATTTGAAGCGCGCGAACGACGGATTGAACAAAGCCCAGCAGAAGAAGAGAGAGGCCACGATGGTCGACTACTACAAGATCCTCGGAGTCCCACGTTCTGCAACACAAAGCGAAATCAAGACCGCATTTAGAAAGGCTACGATCAAATGGCATCCAGACAGACATCGTGGTGAAGAAGAGAAGAAAGACGCCGAGCAAATGATGAAAAAGATCAACGTTGCTTACGATATTTTATCTGATCCACAGAAGAAGCAGATGTATGATAACGGAGTTGATCCTGAACATCCTGAATATAACCAAGGCAATGGAATGCAGACAGAAATCGATTTGAACGACTTGTTCAACGGATTTAACTTCTTCCAGGGTGGAGGAGGCGGAGGAAGAAAAATCTTCTTCCAACAAGGTGGTGGTGGTGGTTTCCAGTTTCAGTTCAACTTTTAATCGCCTTCTTTTTATTGTTTGCAAAATTATTTTTTCTTATTTTTTTATATATAAAAATTCGAATGGTATTTCATTATGTAAAACTATTTTCTATTGAAAAAACAATGTACTATTCTTTCAACATACTTTATTTCTCTAAATTGAAATTTTTATATTAAAATTTCTCAGAATTTTGCAGAATTCGTAAGTTTTTGATACATACTGAATGCGCATGAGATTATTTTATTACTAAATAAGGTTATAGGGAAAATTATTAAAAAATATTCTAAAATTATCTAAAGATTTTCCATTTCACAGATATAAATGGAGAATATTTCTTATGAATGTGACATAACCAGTAAATAATTCAAATCTGATCCATTACAAGTTATCTAATGAGCGGTATGGAAAACTAAATGTCACTATCCGCAGGAATCAATATGTCTTTGGATATCCATGCAATGATTCGTCTGGGGATTGCACTTCATATACTGCTCATTTATCTAAAGGAATATACAAGTTTGAAGCCTGGGGATCAGCAGGAAAATCACAGTACAATTCTCCTGGCTTAGGAGGCTATTCATCCGGAATTTTAACTATTAATGAGAGCCAGACTCTTTACCTCTTCGTTGGATCAGCAGCACTATTTAATTCAATAAGGTACAGCCCAAAATTAGGAATACATGCTGGTGCATCGACCGATATTAGATTGAATGTCAGTTCAAATTTTGAATGGTTTGATGCGTTTTCTCTTCGATCCAGAATTATGGTGGCTGGTGGTGGAGGAAGCACAGAATGGCCAGGGTCTATAGGTGGAAATGGAGGAGGACTTGAAGGTGGGGCAGGGCAATCAGATTGTTTTAATAATGGGACTATTTGCCCTGAGATAATTTCTACTGGAGGAACTCAACTTCGAGGCGGAATTGCATCAAAGAGAAACAACTTTATTTTTGCTCCTTCCCAAAAGGGTTTTGATGGAGCTTTTGGAATTTCTTTAAATGCTGACATGTCTAATAACGGAGGTATTGCAGGGAATGGGTATTGGAGTGGAGCTTCGTTGGAATACTCAGGATCTGGAGGTGGAGGAAGCTCATTTATATCAGGCTATGATGGATGCATTGCTCTAAATAGCTCTGAAAATGAAGATCCTAATCCTAATAACAGCTCAATCCATTACTCTGGCATATCTTTTTTGCAGCCATCGATGCATAAAGGAAACACAACAATGCCTCTCTACCACTCGCCGAACGCGTATGGTATTGGCAATAAGGGCAGAGGTTGCATAAGGATTACCATCTTAAACTATCCTGAGCTATCTTGTGATATACATTATGCATTGCCTTTTAATCTATTAATAATTTACATTTTTTTCATCTTAGAATCTTAGCATGGTAAAAATATCGTATAAATAATCAAAAGATTATCTTTAATACAAACAATAAAAGGAAAGTACAGATTGCTTACATTTGTAAAACAATGTCAGCAAGGCGCTGGTATAATGTGTTATAATCACTAGGATTTATATTTTCGCCATAGCTATTGAATATTTCAGCAAGGCCTCTTGCCAGTTTCTTGTCATTTTCAGATACATGAACAATATGATCAGAAGAGTTTGATTCATTTTGAGAGACATCAAATTCATCATCGCTATAGGTATTATATTGTCCTTCTTCATCTTTCTCGTCAAATGGAATTCCATATTTTTCGCATTCATTCATGATTGTCATAATACTTGGAATAGGATAAGGCATATCCCAACCTTTATCAAGCAGTAAGCTAACATGTGGATCTATCGATGACGCTTTAGCTTTATTTCTATCTGCAATGACTTTTCCATCCATTGAACGTAATTCGGGGAGAAGCATTATGCTAACGCATAATCCGTAATTTTTCGATGCTGACACAGGCGTATTTTTAAGATATATCGATGATATACCTCTTAGAATTGAAAAATTTTTAAACGAAGAAATTTGTGAATTGTTTGCAATGAATGTAGATAAAGAGCGCATTTTTGGAAACCCATCTAAGCTGAAAATGCAAGTTCCGCTTAAATCTATTGTTTTGATTTGGCTTAAATAGATAGAAAACATTGGTAATCTAAATGCAGTCACATCAAACGAATAACAGTTTGAAACTACAAGAGTTCCTGATTTTGAAATTTCGTTTGTTTTATCAGAAAGCCATCTTGGAAGCATGAAAAAAAATAAAACGGAGAAAAATAAAAAAGCAATCAAATCAACCTAGAAATTATAATGCGCAACCAAAGGACATGAAACATTAATATGTATGCATAGGCTAAACTAATATCATAGTGTGCGTTCAAAGCAAAGCAAATAAAATCCAAATCATTCAATAATTTCGATCAAGACATCATATTATTTATGTCTGTCATTTCAAAATTGTATCATATGGTATGCCTCAATTGGAAATACTACAAAGACAAGATTTTGGAAAATTATAAAATATCTTATTCTCATGAATTATGATATAACATTAACATACACATGAGAATTTTTTTACTATTATCATTGTTTAAAAAATGCTTTGTTTAGAAAAACAAAATCTTTTTTTTACATCTGAAACAAAATAAAAATATAATAAAAATTAATTAGATACTGTTTGTTGTTCATCGCAAGTAGCAATTATCTGATACAAGTTCTCAGCGTGTCCATCAGATGCTTCCTTGATTGCATCTTCAGGAAATGCAGCAGGAATCTTCGGAGATTCCTCATTTGGACTCAACAACTGGCTGTAATCAATTACACAGTTTTCATCACTGAACAAAATGAGTTGATTCAACTGTTGTTCGTCATTAACTTTCTGGAACATGAATGCAACAGCTGTATCAGCAATTGCCTTTCTCTTTTCGTAATGAGAAGAAATCCAATTACTTGAATCTTCAACATAGCTGTCGAATGCCTGTTGAATGGCTTGTATTTCATCCAAACACATGGCATTGATTCTGTCAAGTTGAGAAACAATAAATGAATCATCATCTCTCAAACAATTCTGGACTTCGTCAATTGCGTTGATTTTATGAGGTGCAAGAGGATTCTTGTCTTTTACCGGCTTCTTTGCACGTGTTGACAAAGGAGCAGTAGATGGAATGTAAATGCAGCTCGCGTCAGAAACAAATTTCTTAAAAGTGTCAATATTTTCTGTGATCGGAGTTTCAAATGGAGGTAATTTGTTTTCTAAGCGGCTCTTTGAGAGTGGAGTAGTTCTAGCTGGCTTCTTGGCACTCTTCCTCTTATCTGTCTTAGAATCAACGATCAACGGAAGTTTCTTTCTTGGTAATGGAACGGCAAGATCCAAATTTACAATGATTTGGTTGATATCCATTATCATGTTATGGCAGGATGTCCATCTATCAATTTCTGCTTGCGCAAGCATGGTGTAAGCGTTCGAAATTGTCTCGAAAAGTGTAGTTCTAAATGATGAGTTCATTAAATCCTTCTGTTTGTACTCTTCTTCACTCTTACGGTCATTCTCTATTGAGATTAATTGTTCTCTCAACGAATTCAACCGAAGATTGCACTCATCTTTCACTTTACTCATTCTTCTCATTCCTCGCTCAACTTGCGTGCAGTGCCATTGCTGGAACTCGATTACATGCTGCTGGCTGTTGCCCGGTCTGAACAGGTAACTCAGCATTTCGGATCTTGCCTTCGTAAGATGATCGACCATTCTGACATGTAATTGGTTTACGAGGCTGAATACTCTTGAGATTGCAGATTCGTACCTTTCTTCGATGCCTTTCCACTGATTTACGAAAAATTCTTTCAATTCAGGGGAGAAATTAGCAATTTGTGAGCTTAAATTATCTATTAAGATGTTTGGTGGATACTGTGGCTCTTGTGGCATCTCTATCTTCTCTGTAACTGATGCTAACTGGTTAATAAGATCATCAGTTATTTCTCTGTTATGTAATTCAATTGTTTCGTACTGTTTTGCATATTCTTCGCGTAAAAGATCGAAATTGGTCTTCATTGTGACACTTCTCATTGGGAACTGTGGAATATCGAGATTCTCATCTGGACTTGATCGGAGTTGAGTCAATTGGTTCTCATCCTGGATGTCCAAGGTCCTCACATCGTATGTTTGTCCCTCAGGATTGACTAAGCTGGAATAGACATCTTCGACAATAATTCTGTCGCTGACGTCTAATTCGATGATTTTGTCGAATGGGGTGATTTCGGAGGACACAGGACGTGGTAGGAGATGAGATTTGACTTCTTTGTCGGTCTGTGGGTTGAACATATTAAACAAATCTTGTGCTTCGCTTGGAGTACGCGGGAAACCGAAGATTAAGGCATCTTCTGTTGTCGTAGAAAGAAGAGTGAATATTTCTTCGGCAGCATTGTTGAAATTCTCTACATTATAATAATTCCAACCTAATGTTTCAGCAATTTTGGCTTTCTGCTCATCGGAGAAGACGAGGGGCTTCGTAACAACACATATCGCGCGGCATTGTCTCGAAAGAATCTTCGGAGTCATCGATTCCGGTTGAAATGTTTCAAGAATCGTTGTAAAGACCTTGTTTGTCTCGTTAGGAAGGGATTTCATGTAGTTTGTAACATGGAATTGTGGTATCTGTTGGTTGTTGATATCAAAAACTAAGCCATTCGCTTGGAAATGAGGAATTAACTCATTGTAGAAGAAAGGAACGAAATTAATGACATCAGCAACTTTCTGTAATGCGAGAGCTGATGAAACAAGACCATTGGTAATGTTTTGGCTCATTGTATTGATCATATCCATTGATGTATTGTTTGATTCTTGAGAAATAGCTTCTATTGTACTTAATGCGTTGTTCACGTTGTTTCTGTACTCATCGCGTAACTTTTGGATAAGCATTTGAACACGTTTCTGAGAAATAGCGTAATCTTTCTTCCTTTGTTCGAGATATTGGTCGTTGCGATGAGATCTGTTGTCTGAAAACTTTTGCTTGTTGGAATAAGCCTCTTTGAGCTCTGCTTTGAGCGTTGTTTCGTTTTCTGCCTGATAACGAATATATTTGTATAAATAATGCTGATAATCAGCGTTTAGACGATCGTCAACGAGATCTGAGTTCCTTTGACGTAATATGCGCCTGTTTACATCAAGGAAATCCAAGCAATTCTCTTCTTCTTCACGTCTTTCTTTCAAAATTGTAAAAACATTTGGTTCTTTATCGGCTTCTCTTTCGAGGCGTTCCTTTTCCTCGCGTTCTTGAGCAGCTTCGAGTTCTCTAAGACGCATTGTTCTAATACCTTCTTTCTTATCAACAAAAAGACGTGCATTAGGCATGTTTTTTACTTTCAGTGTTGTCACTGACTTGTTTTTTGTCTGATTTAGCTGTGGTGTAGTAATTCTTGGTGAACGAGTTCCAAGAGAATTCCGGAGTTCGCTCATCTAAGAAAAAATACGTTTTTTTCGTTCAGAAGCTATTCGACTCTTACGGGCATGAATGCAAATAAGCTATTTGTACACATATTCTTAGATTCGTATAAGGAGCTTAAGTTATGAATTCTATGTTCTAACTCCATTCTGAAAAATAATATATAATTTGGAAATCTCAAAAATATGATTATTCTTAAATTTTTAAGCAGGATAATATCTACATAGGTATAAAATTGTATTTTCCCAAACCATTGGTGCCTAGAATCTTATAATGTTCTAGGAAATCACGATAAATATTTCTTCACTCAATTTTTTTTCTTAATGTTCTTTCATAAATTGAAAAACTTCATCATCAAGAGGGTGAGTTATTATCCTTAAAAATTTAAGTATTGTAAACTTCTCAATTGTCTACGATAAGTGGCAAAAAGTGAGGATTTTCATATGCTATATAACTAAAATTAAAACAAATTTTCATAAAAAAGTTATATTATTCACTTTAAGGTTCTGGCACTTATCGTAAAAACGTATTCATCCAATAATTAAGTTTCAATTAAATAATGAATATAATATCTATATCACAATGAGTCATGAAATATATCTTTTATTCAAAATTTTTATTTTCCGTCTAAGTCGAATAGCTTCTTGTCGTTCCTGACAAGAAAATAACAATCTTGTTGAAAATTATGTTAAAATCAGTATGTGCATATCATAGAAATTGTAGATTTTTAATCAATTGACCGTCAATGTAAAGAATACAATTTGAAAAATAATTTGATATGCTATTTGAATGATATAGGAATAATTAGTTGATCACTCATTCAATAACAATTCTATTCAATGTTTGAATTTGAAATTACATCATTTATAGACCAAATTGTTAGAAATCTATAGGCATAAATAAGTTTTTATTGAACAGAAACAATAGTGGTTAGTAAAACTCAATCAGAATCATCAAATTCAAATAAGAAAATTTGGAAAATTATGAGTAGGGGTAATTTTAGCTAAAAGTGACACACCTGTAAAAGTGACACACCCGTGAAGGGTGTGATTACCGATCGGTAATTTCGACAGTTTAGAATTTAAAATTTTTTATGGAACTGTTGCGAGTTTCATAAAGAATTTAAGGAATATAAGCAAAGATTTGAATCAAAATCTTAGACCTAAGCCGATCGCTTCGCTCGCGGCTTCCGCGAATTACAGATCAGCAAAGATTTGAATCAAAATCTTCGAACTAAGCCGATCGCTTCGCTCGCGGCTTTCTTTATTATTTTAAATTTGCATATTTTCATCAAATGTTCATAAGGTAAAAAATTTCGTTTATATTATTGCAAAATAAAATCTTCATTATCAAAATAATATTAAATGATAATATAATATAATTTATAAACAACTATTATTTAATAAAGTTTAATTGCCAAGGTTCATCTAATATTTTGATTTTTAATGTTTTATGAATTTTATTTATCATGTATATATCTAATGAAGATTATATATGTAGAAGATAAGTACCTTAATATGTACGTAAAAATTAATGAAATTTATTTTGAATGTAGAACCGAGCAATTTTCAAATTTTGTGCTTTTTTTGAATTTTCTCGATACCAGATAAGTTGTGTTGGCTAAATAATATATGGATACAATGTGTCTTATAGATGAATATATGCACAAAGTTTAAGAGGCCATTTTCTTTCAGAAACCGAGATTTGTGAATTTTTTCAAATTTTGTGCTTTTTTTGATATTGAAATTTCATTTCATTTTTTTGATGCATATCGATGCACCATGCGAACTTAAAGAAAGGCTATCTTATATAGATGCTATGAAAGCTGTCATTGATAACGAATGCCATGCAGGTTGTCCATATCAATTAAAAAAAATCCAAATTTAGGGGGAACAAAATTAAAATTCAGGTGCAGTGCAGATAAATGTGAAGCATGTATCTCATTTCTAAAGGATGATGAAGAATATATCCTAACAGAATATAATGGAACACATAATCACAATCAAATCAAAGATGAGACAAAGAAATACCACACATATCACAATGCTATCGTCGGTACTTATTAATTTTATAAACAGGGGGGTGATCCGAAAATGGCTCAAATTGAATGCGACAAAAAACTTGATCTGGATGATCCACTTAACAGGCCATCTTTTTTGAATGCATCTTCAGATCAAATGAAAACAATTCAGGAAAAAGGAAATAAAAAGATCAAAGGTATTCAAAAGTACGATGATAATCAATTCAAGTCAACTCAATTATTTAAGGGTATCAAAGAACAAGAGTCACCAAAAGATTTAATTTATTTCGATGTCGATAATTACAACAAACCAAAGAAATTAATCTTTTATTATGCTTCTTTCAAATTTCTGGACATAATCAAAATTGTGAAAGGGCATTTTATTGATGCAACCCATTCATTACTTGAATTTAAAATGTTGTTTTACATGATATCAGCCAAATTTCCAAATACACATGCATTCCCAATTTTTCAATTTGTCGTTTATCCAAACACTTCAGAAAATATTGCATTCTGTCTCAAGGCATTTTTTAACTGGGCAAAAGTAAAACCAAAATATTTTATGTCAGATTGTGCACAAGAAATCGAAAATGCGATTATCAACTCTTTTCCAGAAGTTATCCTTCATTGGTGTGCAGTTCATGTAATGAGGGCGTTCAGAAAAAATTTGAAAGATTATGCATTTGAGAGTTCAGACAAATTGATATTAGATACAAAAATGAACTATCTTGCATACGGCAGAAATGGCAAGAAAGAATGGATTGAACCAACGTTCAAAAAAATTCTGGAAATAGCCGAAAAATTCCCAGAATTTTCAAAATACATACAAAATCAATGGATATCAAACCAAGAAAGATGGACAGCCGCTGAAAGAGATGAAAATTTAGCTCTCACAAATAACATGGCAAACCCAAATTTTAGCTAAAAGTGACAGGGAAAAAAAACGTTTAGTATTAAAAAAAAAGACCGATGAGAGCTTCGTTCGAAATATAGAGGGAACTGAGAATGCGCAACCATTCTCAGGGAATATTGGATGCTATTCCCGTTCCCTCTGTATGGAAAATTGAGGTTTTCAAAGGGAGTTAAAATAATATCAAATTTATACTAATTTACTTCAAAATACAAAAGTATTTGACAGCGAAAATTAGTTACTTTAGCAAGCCTATCAATACCCTTTTACGATTATTGTTACTTTTTCGAAATAAAAGTAAAAACAAATTTATACTAATTTACTTCAAAATACAAAAGTATTTGACAGCGAAAATTAGTTACTTTAGCAAGCCTATCAATACCCTTTTACGATTATTGCTACTTTTTCGAAATAAAAGTAAAAACAAATTTATACTAATTTACTTCAAAATACAAAAGTATTTGACAGCGAAAATTAGTTACTTTAGCAAGCCTATCAATACCCTTTTACGATTATTGTTACTTTTTCGAAATAAAAGTAAAAACAAATTTATACTAATTTACTTCAAAATACAAAAGTATTTGACAGCGAAAATTAGTTACTTTAGCAAGCCTATCAATACCCTTTTACGATTATTGTTACTTTTTCGAAATAAAAGTAAAAACAAATTTATACTAATTTACTTCAAAATACAAAAGTATTTGACAGCGAAAATTAGTTACTTTAGCAAGCCTATCAATACCCTTTTACGATTATTGCTACTTTTTCGAAATAAAATAAATTTATTATCAAAAACTTTTTTGTTCTTAGTAAAAATAAAGGGGTATTATTATTGTCGTCTGGCGGTTTTAGACGACAATGCGAATTTTCAAATAATAGGATTTTTAGCCAGATAAAGAGCTACTCCATATATCATGCGTGTTTGCATACTATATACATAGATGGAATTGATGTTCTTCCTTTATTTAGGTACCGAAACATGCTTGAAAAATCTATTTTTTAGACGACAATGATAATTTTGTCACTTTTCCAGACGACAATAATAATTTGTCACCTTTTTAGACGACAATAATAATTTTGTCACTTTTTCCAGACGACAATAAAACATCCTCAAAAATAAAAATGTTATTTTATATCAAGTTTTTATTCATAAATTTTTATAATGTTGTATAAATTTGAAGGTGGAAATCTGTAATAATTTTATCTTGAAAAGACTTGGCATTCTCAACAATGAATTGAGGGGTATTGCATCCAAATTCTGTAATTTGCGTGAGAATACTAAGCTTGATTTCCATTGGGATACTTAATTTCGAAAAATACTGGGTCATTCGTTTTTGAACCTTTGCTGCCTTGACAACTTTATCAAGTAGGTCATCTAAACCCAATTGAAGCGTATTTAAGTTTGCTGATGAGTTAACTATTAACGATTTAATTTTATCAGTGAGCATTATACATTTTTCTGTATCCAGTCTGATTGTAGACTTTTTTGGCTTTTTTTCAGATGGCAACGGATTTGGAATTTTGTCTCTGAGCCTTATATCTTGAGAAATTCTGTAATAAAATGAAGGAACGATAAAATCGATTAATTTCATCACAAATCGATCAAATCTCATAAAAATTGTTCCGCCAAAGTAGTAATATTTAATTTTTTTGTTAATCGATTCTGAAATGTTATTTGTAATTCTGATTTTTTATATAAAAAGTGACAGATAAAAAAAATGGCGAATCAATCTATGATGAACCGAATTAGAACAAATGAAAAAATCTTCGGGATTTGGGCTGCCATTGCCTCTGTTGTTACAATTATTTCAATGTTTTGCATCTTTTACTTAAGAAGAAATAATCCAGCAAAGCAGAACATCAAAACATTCGGATTTGCCACAATTGTCGCCTTTGGATGCGTCATCGCTATCAAGCGCGCTATCAGAGTCCAATCTGTTGTTGAAGGAAACAGCAAAAAATACGTTACACAAGGCGATCTTAAGGGCAGACATGCTATCTTAATCGACCTCCTCGGCGTTTCAATGTTCGTTCAGATCTTAGCAATTTGGTGGTCAAAGGCTACAGTTTTCTACCTTGTTGTCCCAGGATACATCATCTACTTCTTCTCCAAGAAGCTTGTTCAGTGGCTTCACTACAGCTAAAATAATTATTATGAAAATGGCATTTTTATTTCTAAACACAAATATATATTTATTTGGAAACAAACCTTAATAGTATTTATGAAATTGATGTTGTTTGTGTATTTCTGTTGTGAATTTACTCTACGAAAACTATCAATTAAACAAAAATAAAATTTGAAATTTGAAATCAAAAAAAAGATTGAAATGTAACTTGTTCTATTTTTATTAACTCTAATACAAATATCAAAATTAGTCTTGATCCTGTCCGACTTTAATCAATTCAGTTTGTGGAGGAACTGTATATCCATTTATGATTAAATCTGCTCCATTTGCAGATAAGTATGTAATATCTTCCTTTGTAAATCCAATAGAAAGATTAATAACTTGTTGTGTATTTGGAGTAAATGAAGCGATAATAACATCATGCTCAATAGCAGGAGCATCGGGATCTTTTTCTATTTCTGCTGGATTTAATGTCTCTACGTGAGCGCTTAGTGTAGCACGAGTATATGGTTTTCCATTATTATCGACAATAACTTGAGTAAGGACAGTTGATACATTTCCCTCGGCTTCAAGAGGGATTTCTTCACCATTAGGTATCCTTAAATTAAAGAATGACTTGAAATTACTCATCAAATTTTAAAATTATTTTGTCACCTTTTTTATTATAGTGCAAAAAAAAGATGAAATCTGGAACTGAATATTATGAATCGATGAACAATTTGTTTGATAACAAGAACTTCCCCGGCATAAAATTTGATGTTGAACTCAATCAAAGCCCAGAAACAACAATAAATTCTTCAATTAATATTAGACATCCATATTTTAACATTATAGAGAAAAATTCGCAAACAAAAATAGTTCCTTCTCCTATTAGGATTGCTCAGGTAGTGCTAAACCATCAAACAAGTAAACTTTCAAATGTTATTTTATCTTTAGGCCAGAAGAATTACATATCATATCAAAAATCCAATTCTAACAAAAACACATCAGTACGCTGCCGCTGTGATTTCACCTCTACTTCATTTATTCCATCAATTCTCCTTGAAAATAATTCGAAATACCATAATTTCTCTATCCAGGCTCAAACGCGTGATATGATCTATATTGCGTTAATTGATACTAAAATGACGCTCAGATATAAGAATTTCATTTTTACTTACCAAAATGTTAGAAATTGCGTGAAAGGAAATACAGCATATTCGATTCTACTTCATTACAAGCATGGTCTCCGTGATTTTCAAGCAGCAATTATGAAAGATAATTTTAGAACTTTAACTTTGCGTCATAAGCACGAAATTAACGATAAGCTTACAGTTGGAGCAAGTCTTACTGCTGATAGTAATCTCAATTCCAAGGTAGAATTAGCCTGGATTGCAAAAGTCAACGACGCAATTATTCACAGTTCAATTGACACAAAATTGAACGTTTCTACTGTATATAAGCAAGAATTGTACCCTCAATGCAATATTCTCGTTTCTACCCACTTAGATCATAAAAATGCTCAATATAACTTTGGTCTTGGCTTCCAATGGGTTGAAAACTCCACTAATTAATACTATATTAGTTATACTAAATACTTTGTTAATACTATATTTAATATTTTTCTTTCAACTCAAAAATTTAAATTAAAATCCTGGATTTTATCTCATAAATCTCTAGTTTCTGATAGAACGTTTCAATTAGATATGTATAGTTATAATTTTAAACGTTGAATGTGATATTAATTAAAAAAAAATTATAAATTAAACGACAAAACACTATTTATAAAACAACAAATCGATAAAAAATTACTTATTATCAGCAAATTTGACTTTGTAAGCCTGTATTTGTTCAATAAGCTCATTCTCTTTTTCGAACACGCTATTTCTAATTGATCTGATCTGAGATTTAAGTTGGCTTTCTTCTATCTTAAATCTTCCCATTACTATATCAAGTTTTTCTCTTCTTTTAGCAATCTTGTTCACTAACTTTTCATTATTTTCAATTAAGTCTTGAAGACGTTTCTTATGATCGCCTTCTTTCTTGTTTTGCTTTTTACTTTTGAGTGTGCACTCCTTCAAGAGTTGGTCAATATTTGTGTCTGTTTCATGAGATAAATCTGCATTTCTGAGTGCAACTGCCCATTTCTTATGAATAGGCTGTAACTTTAATAACCTCTTCTTTAGAATTGTGTTTTCATTTAATATCTTATCTAGTTCTTCTGAAACTTGTTGATCTTCAACTGTGACTGTATTAAGTTCATTCATTAGAGATTTTTCTTCAGAAGACCATCCAATGATCTCCTTTGCTTTTTCACCTCTTGCTTTAATCATGTCCAGTTCATCTGCAGCATTTTTCTCGAATTCTTCCACATCTTCTGTAGCACGTGCTATTTTATCTTTAATTTCTTCATTATCTCTTCTAATTGTATCGATTTCACGCTGAATGTTACCTAATAATGGTAAATCACTTTGTAATTTCTCAATTTGATTAACAACATCTTTAATCTGTACTTCAATTTCGTTTATATTTTTATTATATAATCCTATATCGCTTTTTAACTGGGTTATGTTGTATTTAAAAGCATTTGTTTCTTGAATCATTGTTTTTCCTTTTGAAGCAAGGATTTGTATTTCTCTTTCGATCCTTGCGATTTCTTGTTCTGTTTCATCGTTCTTTTGAACGACACTTTGTAATTCGGACTCTTGGTTATCACATTTCTTCTGAAGTGCTTCTAAATCAATTGAAAGTTTGCGAATCGAGTCTTCTTTACCAACAAGAAAATCGTAATGTTCAGTTTGAAGAAGAATTGGATCAATTGCAGGCGAAGCGCTAGATTGTCTTTCAAGTAAGAGAGATTTCTTTAATCCCTCTTCTCTTTTAGCTTCCTTAACTCGCTGATTTAATTGGATTTGAATTGCTGTATGTTGGGCGTGTAATTCATCATTTGTATTTTGAAGTTCATCAATTTCATTAAATATTTCTTCCAATTCAGCCTCTTTTGATGAAATTTTTCTTTGCATATCTTCAATTGTCCTGGCTTCAGGTATTGAAGATTTTTCAGTCATTTCTTTAAAATTTCTAAACGAACACATTATTTTAATTTTCCTTTCTTACTGAATATTTATAATAAATAGTAGTTTTTATGCTTCTGTCCCGCTAGAGTGTCTAACAGAAATCAAGCAGATCACACGAATATATCGGAATTTCATGAAATCTAATAATTGTGGTAAGATAAAGTATGGTTATGATGACAACACCTCATATCCCCGATATACACCATAGAGAATAAGATTCCAAGCAAAATGAATTTGGTTTAACATTATTGTTTGATCTTTTCGCATCTTTTCTATTGTAATATGTTTTTAATGACTTTTAAAGTGATTTTGATTTCCAAAAAAATCTCGAACAACAAAATCTGCTGTTGAATTTCTATAATTTTTAGCTGAAAAAAATAAAAAATTGATTTTTTTGGAAAATTTAAGAATAATAAACCATTTGTAAATAAAGGATCTTGATCTATTTTAATTATATATGCCTAATTGATGTAAAATTTTATTAAAAAAAGTCCAATTTTTAGTTATTGTTGATCTCATAGTAAATTAAGATCATTTTTATTAAGTTCTATAGATGCAACTTGTGTATAGTTTACAAATATCCTTAATGATGATATTATTAGATGAAATATCTAATTTTTCAATTCATTCGTCAAGGAGTATCATAGGTGTAGCTAAATGAATCAATTTACAATGTATTCATTTGCCATTACTTCGATCTTCAATATGAATTTTAAGGAAAATGGCCAAAAAAAGGTCTATTGCTTTGTATCGCATTAAGATCATATAATCTACTAAACGTTCATGAGAATCTTACCATCAATCATAGTTTCGCACTTAATTTTTCTTTGAAAAATGAAACTTTTTCATAATCACGAGAATACACCCTTTAAAAGTCACGTTAAAACACTTACTATAGTTCACACCAACAACGAATAGAAAAATTTCAAAAATACAGGTTGTGTTATTTGGCATTTTCTCCTATTTACTCTTGGAAGAGGCTATATAACCTATACCAAATTATGGCGCAAAGCCTTATTCATGAAAAACTCAAGGGTGAATTAGCCAACTTTAGACGGATCAGGAGATGCTTGATCGCACTCCATACAAATAAATATATTAATAATTAGTATTTTCTAACCGTATAAGGTCCGCCATTAAAACGGCTTTCAGAAGTTAATTGAAAGAAAACTTCTTATAGTTTTTCAAATAAACTTGAATTTGCATCATATTAAATCATATGCAACAAGTTATTCAACAGAAGAAAAATGGTAATATTCCATTGGTATAAGATCTATCATATTTTAACTAAAAAACAGGATTTAATGATAATTTAACAATTCTCTAAAGTCAGATATATCTATAGATGGGGTTTCATGTGGCTGACACAGCCCAATCTTTACAGGTTGAACAGGTTCCTCTATTTTTTGCATTGGCTCTTGTGTAAGAAGATTATTTATTGCATTCCAATTTTCTGTAAACCAGCATATGAGACCTTGTCGGTATCGCTGAGCTAATCTATCGATGTGTAAATTGAGTTTTTCTGCATAAATAGAAGCATGTGAGAGCAAAGCATAAACAGTCGCATTAGGCCCAAATAAATTGTCTAGGTTTGCTTTGACCAAGTCATATTTTGCTCCTAATTTAAAAATGCGGAGTTTGATCCTTTCTTGATCCCTAATACTTTGTGCTGTAGAGCGTTTATATTTGCTATAGCTTTGCATTTGAGTTTGGGACCTCATTGGATCGTTATCCATACGTAATAATCTATACTTAGAAAACTCTAAAGTGGTTTCAATTTGAATTGTAGTGACTTTTGAGAGAAGAGGTTATTGATATTAAATAAAATGATATACAGAGTTCGAATCAAAAGAAAAATCACTCTAACCGTTTAATTTGAAGTATTCAATTCTAGAAAATGATTTCTTTCAATTGAAAAGGAGTTAATTTTATTAGAGAATACCATATAGTTATATTTCGATTTAAAGGTTAATGAGTTTTTACTTTTGAAATGATACTATTCAAAAGCTATAAGTTTATTATACTAAATAGTCGATATTATTATATGTCTATTATCAATTTTTTTAAATCAATGACGTTATCAAATATTTCAATCAAGAAACAAACCTAAATCTTCTCTCAAAACTTTTTTTTGGTCATCCATTGATTATGCCAAAAATGTATTGGATATCAATATTATCAAAGAAAATGTCATGTTTTACGTCAGTTCACAAATATTTAATCAGTTTTGAGAAACTTCAAAAGCGATAGATTCTCAATTCGTCAGAAAAATGAAATAAATTCATATGGATAACCATAGAATATTTAAATTTATTATCCAAAATCAGATTTAAATTTACTCCGGAAAATTCATGACCGTGGGTGAATCAAATATTGTGTAAACATCTCAATATTCCGATATTTTTATAACAGCATCCCAATTTTCCTCTAAAGAAATTATTTTTTCGATTTCTTATTTTGGTCATGCATTGAAAAAAAAATCAACCTGTTTTTACACTCATGATTTTCCAAAATACTATGATCAATGAACTGCATAAGCAATGTATATTACAGGATCACAGTAAAAATTTGATTTTGATCTGAATTATTAGAGAAATCCAATAGATTTCGATTTTCATGATTATCCTGTCTCCTCTCTTAATGAATACTAAGGCCAGAGTCTCCCCATGCTATGCATATTATGAATTAAATAATTAATCTTTCAAAAAAAGCATTGACAATTATCTGTTGTCAGTTCATTTGTTGAATTCCAATTATAAGCTTTGTTTATATATCCAAAGCTATTGGAAAAGAAATTTTCTTTATTTGTTTCAAAACGGATCATCGAAAATTTGTCTTGGGCCAAAATAAAAATATTTTTCATAGGAAAGTTAAAGGGAAGAATCATACACTCACTTATAAAACCTGAAATCATTAATCGATGCTAATTGATGAAATAAAATAATATCTCTCGCCTTTCTAACAACAGCAGACCGAAATTTAATATCCATATCCAAATTCTCAACAAAATCTCTATTTAGAGCTGCTTATTTAGTCATGATATTAATCATGAAATTCGAACAACTGGAGATGAATATAATAATTTATATATTTAACATCACTTACAGCTACCATTTGCAAAAACCTTCAGATAATATTGGAATCCTGAGCCAAAGTCTCCGAAATGAAGAAGAGCATTTTTATTGAATTTGTCACTTTTCACAAATTCAATTTGATTTTTTTGAGAACGGTTATCCTTACATCATACCGAAAATTCAAGCAAACAAAGTCTCCGATCCACCTTGGCAAACAACATATTCATCATCATATGGTGTTAAGAGTTTTACAACTGCCAGACCAGCAAATTTAACAACACGTTCAACTACATTTGCTGATAATTATTTACCAACACCAGAATCAACTTACAAATCAGAGTTTGTTAATCCATCTGCAAACTTTCACTATGAGAAGCTTCAAAGCTTCAAAATGCAACAATCCGAGCTTCCTCCTGAATATAATAGTACAATCAAACCAAAATTGGATGGAAAGACCGCAGAAACATGCTATCAACATTGCTTTGGAAAAGCAGGCCAACAGATAGCAATGAAATCAAAACCAACAACAATCAGAAGTTTAAGCAAGCAGACATCAGCAGATATATCAGGAACACCAAAAGTAACATACTATCCACCTGGGTATACAGGATATATACCTTGCGAGTTCAAAGGAAACAGAAGTTATGTACCGAGAGAAGATCGTTCAGCTTCTGACTGTGTATGGCAGTATAATACAAATATATCAGGATATGGTGGCTATGTTCCATCTCTTGGCATGGATCCTGATGTTTCGAATGTTAAACAAGCTTCTACAACTTATCGTGATCTTTGCTCCGCTGCACACTTCCTCCCTAAGGTTTCTGCATGATTATATATAATATTATCATTTGTTTATTATTTTAAACCATACTTTTATTGCTAAACTTTATTCATCAATTTTTTTTTATTTCCAATAATGTCCCCCGTTTGTTGCTAAAAAAATCTGCCAGCTAAAAAAACAGTTATTTCCCCTCAAAAAATGGCAAATCTGGTAGTTTTGGGTATCGCCCCCATCTAAAATGAGCATTTTTTTGACACTCGAGTGTCAAATTCAATGTATTGGCTCAAGAGTGAGGTTGATTCCAGACTTCAATATGAGCAATTGAATCACATATGTGATCCCGTGTTAACCCATATGGTTTTGTCTGGATCTCAAGAAATCTTATCAGATAATTTCATTCAAACTCAAAATTTCGTAGAATTAGTCTGGTAACATTCATTCCTTGCCCAATTCTATAATGCTCATTCATTTTTTTTATTGGTAATAAACTATTTTACGAATTCTTTATTTCGCGTAAGGAATTACGAGTTTACACTGCTAGAAATTCTTTGTCATTGTAAATTATGTAATTCTTGTACTTCAAATTAGAATCTAATTTTTTATAATTTAAATTTTATCATCTTCACTCAAATTCATAAAAGCATCACAAACCACCTTTTAGAACCTTCGATACGACATTCTACAAAACACTTTTTGTTAAATTCCTAATATACGAATAAATGCAAATTTTTCCCATTTTTTATCTTATTTAAACAAATATTACTTAATGTAATCTTATCTATACTTCAAGAATATTGTATATTTCTGATTGCTTTGAGATAAATTAGGATTTTAAGCTCAATTTGGATTTGAAATTTACCACAAAATTGCATTCTCAAATAATTATGATAATGAGTGACATATATGATAGTAGTCTAATTCAAAAATTATATTATTTTACTTTAGATTATAAATAAAAAATATTAAAATTTATTAAGCCACTATATGAAAATGATGTAATAAATGATATTTCTATATAAAATTAAATTGATTTGTCGATTTAATTTTGACTTAATCCATAAATTCTCGTTTCAAAATTAAAATATAAGTTAATTTTTAAAATTTTTTTCCAAAAAAATTTTAATTTATAAAATTTGTGGCTTGTCCACTTTACTTTGATCTATCCTTTTTAGCTTTCGTAATTTTTTTGGAAACACCAAGCATGCAATCAGACAGAACAGAAGAGGCTCCTAGATAGCATACCCCACGCCTACTCAAGATCAGCAACAAAAACAAAACTTTTTCACATATTATTCAAATCATTCACCCGAAACTACAAAAATTCTTAAGAACTTAGCGATAATACATATACAGAAACAAAGTAAATACAAAATTACCTCATAACTTTCGAAACAACCTAAAGAAAAAACAAATTTTGCAATAATAGTATACAAAAGAAAAGAACAAAAACAGAAGTTGAGAAGAACACAATAAGAAGAGAGGGAAAACAAAAGCATTTGGCGCCAGATCAAAAAAATACATGTGCCGACTTGGCTAGATTATGCTATTCAATCTCGAGCTCAAAGAAGAAATCGAGACTCGAGCTTGAAGCAGATAAAAATATACTAAGTAAATTACCTATTTGTATCATTGTTGTTTGAATAAACTTAATTTTTAGTCTTAAAAACAATTTTTTTAAAAGCTCATTGAGTGTCAAAATAAATTGTAAACATCACAATTTTTATGCCTTCCAAAATTCTTTTTAATCCTTGTGCAATCGCATTAAAATCATATGCTATTTCTATATTAAAGTTTTAATTAATTTTTAGGAAATCCGAAATTTTTTTGCTTCCAAAAAAAGATTAAATTTATGATATATCGAAAGAGAATCAGAAATAGAACATATATTATAGGTATGAGACAAAAAACGGAAGCCCCATTCAAATCTCACGTTTCTGCCATTAGCAACCCCTAAAATTTTTAGCTAATTTTGGGGGACATTAAATATTCATTAGCAAATGCATATCAAATTATTTTACAAGCATGTGATACTCATATTTAAGACAAAATAAGAAAATCATCAAACAATATGACGATATTGTGATTAATCTAGTTCGCATCATTAGATTTTATCAATCAAAACTGGTTTATATATTCCTTTTGGAGAATTATCATTAAAAATAATAGAAATTCAAATTAAAACATTTGAAGTAAAGAACAAAGGCTGGCATTATATTTTTTCATAGTACGAATATAATAGAAACCATATGAACAAACCAAATATATGTGTGAATGGAAAATATCTCTTATTTAACTTTGATATCATATATAAATAGTTTGTGTGGATTTATAAATTTCGATTAGTATGAATAATTATCGATATCATACCTTTTTTAAATAATGAAAATAAATTTTAAGGGTGCACCCGTATGTACGTTTATTTGAGAGGAGGAGGATTACCCTCTCAATTTTGAGGGATTCGTTAGTTTATTTTCTCGATGAATATGCAATAAAATTTGATTTTTACCTTATCAATATACTTCATATAATATACACATGTTCATGTAAAAACTTTTTTCCAAAATCCTCAGGAATTAAGGGATTTTTGAATTTTAAGAATTTTTTTCGAATTTTTTCGAAAAAAAAATATTTTCAGAACAGCCTTAACGGCTAAGATTTAGGAACAATGTTAAGTATCAAAAAGAAAGGAGGTCTGATATAGACAACATATATCGTTGAAGGTTGAAAAAATCTCTAATATTTGAGCCCAAAATTTCAAATTTTAATTTTTTGAAAAAAGAGGCCACCCGTATGTACGTTTATTTGAGAGGAGGAGGATATTTTTGAAAGGGTGAAACATTATGAATATGTTAATTATATAATAATATGTATTATTATAAAAAAGAAAAAATAAAGCACGTTAAATTTTTTCTTGCTTGATTTTTTACAAAATCTACTTAGAATTATGCAAAATATGTAGGGCTGTACAAGATTTAAAAAAACATTGCCGGGTTACCGTAGAGGCCTAAAAAAATCGCGCCTCGGCGGCAAGCCGCCTCGGCATTAAGAATGCGCATCTAAATTTTTATATGTCCTTCTTTCTTTTATTTTTCCCTTCCCTTTCTTTTCTTTTTCTTTTTTTTCCCTCCTCTTGCTCTCATTTACCTTTTTTTTCCTTTTCTCATCATTTTTCAAAATTTTAAATTTTTATCAAAAATCTTGCCTATAAAAGCAGACTATGGAACCTTTTAATGCCTCTTAATCAATATTATACAGCATAAAGCATATTAAATGAAAGTAATTACGTATAAATTTATTTTATTATCTTATTTATTAATTCTTTAGCATGTATTGTTTAATATTAACTTTTCTGTACATTAAATATGATATCTCCAAAGTATGAATGCCTTGTAACGAAACGAAAACTTAATTTTATGTTGAATATTTGTCACAAACATTAGATTATTAAAATATATGTTGGATATCCCTTAGTATGAGACTTCATGACTCTTGTAGTCTAACGTGAGCTTTGGATTGCAAGCTCTGTGGTTAACGAACATAAATTAATTGTAAAGTTTTCAAAATTTTTCATCGTTTCTATCAGCATCTATTTTTCCTTTAAAATAATATATTTGTATGAATACAATATTTAGTAATTTTTTTATTTCCCATAATTTCATTCAAAATTTCAGAAAAAATTAATTTCTATTCAATATTATTTCAGCTTCAAAACACTTCATTCTTATAGATGTTGATTCACTAAAGTGTGATACTCAATGTCTTATTTCAATGAAAATTGTTCTGCAAATTTATTTCACTTTTGACCTCACTTTTTCCGTAATTCAATTTTTTACTTTTAATATTTTAGATCTTCATAATATCATTTGAAAAATTAACCATATAAAAAAATCAAGTTAACAATTCACTTTTTCCGTAATTCAAAAATCAAAAATATAAATAATATATCTTTTTATCAAATATTATTATTATATTCTATGAAAAATGAGGTCCGGAAATTTTGCGGATTCCCGTAACTCAATTTTACGGAAAAAGTGCAGTAAACTATTCAAAATACGGAAAAATTGGTGTAAACTAATGATTTTACGGTAAAATCACGGAAAGTCCCGGAAGAATATATGTGCCTATATGAAATTATACAAAAATGAATCAAACGCATTTTAAAAGATTGTTCTTGTATTATAAATGCTATTCGCAGATTTATTAGTTGAAGAAAATTACCAAATTTTTGCCGATTTACAAAAAATGATTTACAAAGCATATTTTTATAAGGCTTTAAAAATCTTTAAAATGTGACCGGTGACGGAAATCCATGGTAACCAACCGCGGTTCCCGTTTGGAATGCCATAAAAATATGACTAAATAATTATAAATTTCAAGCTAAATTTTAATTTTGATAAATAATTTAAATTTCAAAATATCAAGTTCAGTTCGACTATGTATGTAGTAATTCCTCAATAAAGTGCCAAAACCCTATTAAAATATATGAACATTTTCAACATTTTAATGTTTTTATTTAAAAATTTGATGGAATATGAGCTTCAAACAATTATTATGTAAATAAAAATAATTAAATATATGTATTTATTCGTATTACAACCGTAGTAAGTCGATTCTTCCTTTCTTCTACTGAGGTTTGAATTTGATTTCGAATTGTAAAGAGATTCAAAGGGAAAATACTAGCGGATAAAAACTACCTCCATGAAAGGGTCATAATGGAGTCAAGTTGTATTTTTTGATATTTTTTGCTTTTCGAGCCTAAATAGGTAGCCAAGATAATGCCTAAAAATAAGGTTCTAAATTCTGAAGTTTACATGATCCTCTCGTGTGCACCCTTAAGTGTAATGTACTAAAAAAGTAAGATGTTTATATACATTCAATTTACAGATAAATAATATAGTGATCACAGCATGATGACAACTTTTTTTACATTTTCGAAGGATGATGAAGTAATTACCTTCTTCTGTAAATTTGATGCGGCCTTTTTTCAAATTGACTTGTTTTAACTGGTTTGGGAGATATAATATTAAAAGTTTTTTCTTTCGAGCATATCTTGTCACCTGATTGGATAGTTATTTTCAATTTTTTCGGTCCATCATTGAAACGTTCTAAATTTAAATGTATTGTGTATTCTTGATTATACGGATTTAATTTACGGGACATTGACGTATATTCTTTAAAATTATTAATCATCACTGTTAAATCAGGTTCAATTTCTGAAACAACATTCATTTTGATGTTGATAATTTTGTCCACTGATCGTATGAAGGTATCATTCATAAGAATTTCTCGTATTTCGAAGGGAATTTCATCATAAATATATATCGAAACCATTTTTGGCTCGCTTTGAACCGAATATTTATTCTTTGCAATAATTTTGATCTGGTTCTCGTTCATATGAAAATGCTGACTCAAGTTTAAATATAAATCAAAACTATGAGGTTTTCGATATGAAAATGTGAGTATTGATAGGTTTAAAAACTGATCATTAACATATGCCGAGATATTAATTTGATCATTATAATCTTCGTCCGAAATATAACCTTGAATAATAGCAAATGAATCTGTACCATATTTGTAAATCGTTTGAATATCATTGGAAAGTGTAATATTAGGGCGATGAGATACAGCGAAGTAGTTGTTAAAATATTTTGATTCATCCATTGTTTTCAAATCAATAAATTTGAAGCTAAATGAATGATACCCAATGCTTATATTTTCTGCATTTATTTGACCTCTAATAACAGGATTTCCAGGTTCAAGTTTTGTATCAAATGAATCAACTTGTTTGTCTTCACACGTAACTATAACACGAATATCCAAAGTTGTTATATTTTGGAATTGAATTTCATAATTTATATATCGTTCATTATTTTGGTAAATTAATTCTAAATGAATTGAATTATATGGTTCAAAAATAACATAAGGTGCTACGGCACAAGGAGGATCTGAATTATATAGGATGGAAACTGTATGTGTATTAAATGTTGTATGTCGTAGACTAACACTTCCTTCATATTTATAATTATCAAAATTGCAGTTTGAAACATCAATTTGCTTTGATGTTGAAAATAAATAATTTAAATGATTCAACACGAATGATGAATATGAAATTAAACCAAATCCTAAAATAACTGTTGAATTAAAACTTTCATTGTAAAAATTGCTTTTAACAATATTGACTTTTGTAATGAAAAATTCTTTATCATAATGACTCAATATGCGCTGACCTGTGTTGTTATAAAATGTTGAAAGTGAAATATTTGCTTCTGAATTTATCATGTCATATGATACACCTCTTGGGCTAATTAGTTAAGAGTAACATTATAACAATTACTGAATTGAAGACAGCTTGTTCTTCCTGCAAAGCCACTGAAGGTCGTCAAATAAAACATATCCATGTTATCATTTTCAGAACCTCCAGATGAAAATAAAAATGGAAATCCATTTACATTATAATTGTTAACAATTTTAACACACACTTTTTCAAAAACGCATGAACAATTAGTATTGAGAGTAATTATTGCACCAGATTCATACATACCACATCCATAAAAATAACCACCTTTAATTAGTAATCTTGAATCCTTGTTTAAATAGACGAGATTAGAACGACAATTGGTAAAAGCAGATTCTATTAAAAGATAATTTCCAGGCGAATTTATTGTTTCGTTGTTCTTTTGAGTAAAATCAGGTACATCAGGGTAATATAAATTCCATAATGGATCAGTACATCTTAAGAAATAAATATACAAATAGAAGAGCATGATTATCTATTGAACTTTATATGGGATTTATTTTCGACGTTGCAACTCAAAATTTTGTGAGCTCATAAATTTTGAATGTCTATATTAGACTTATCATACTAAGTTTTTTAATTGGAAGATAAATTAACTTTGAAAAACTTCCGCTTTTTCAAATGATATGCTTTTAAATTCAAAAACTTCTGAAATCTATTGTTTTGAATTTTGGAGGTTGCTTTTCCATTAGAAATGCTGATTATAATTTCAGCATTTGATGCACATTCAGACAGTGAATTTGTCTAACTAAAGAATCTCTATAAAACTTTAAAATCACCTTGATCCAAATTTTTTAAAAAAGATTCAGATCCAACTTAAATCATTAACGAGATTTCATAAACATTTAGCACACACATTAAATTTTGGAAAAAAGAAAACTCAGAATTTTTATTAAATTTTAATCGATATTTTCAATTTCATCACTCCCAAAGATTCCAGAGTGCAGCTGGCATTATAAATGAAATTACATTAATATGAATTTTGAAGAGAAGAATACTTAAATTTTTATTAATATTTAATTTATTTTTAATTCCATTATTCTTAAAGATTGCAGAGTGCCGTTGGTATTGTAAATGAAATTACATCAATATGAGTTTTGAAGAGAAGAAAACTTAAAGTTTTTATTAATTTTTAGTCTATTTCAATGTCAAAGTACTGATCAACCCAGCCATTGTACATTTGTGTATCAACACCAACATAATCTGAGTTATCGCATGCATCAGCGTTAAGCAAATTGAGTTGTGGCAAATTATCGTAAGAAGCTCCAACTTGGCCGACCCATTCTGAGTGTAACATTCTTGGGATTGATGTGAACTTAGCGTCGAACGCTCCGAAGCACATAGCGTCAGAAGCAGGCTTAATAAGTTCGAATCTTCCAGCGATTGCGTTTGTTGTTGTATCTCCTTGTTCACTGTAACGATCTTTATCATTCAAACGAATAAGTGTCTTCATCTTGTCATCATCATATATACTTTGGCAAGTTCTTTGGAGAATCTTTGCGCGAGCGGAGTTTTCGTATGAATACCACTCCGGAGATGTCTGTGCGAGGGTGTCGTATCCAGCAGTCTTGAAGATGGACTCAACAGCAGGGACGTCGTAGCTTCCAACGAATCTTTTTTCGATTAATCTGCTGGTCATGTCCTTAGATTCGGCATTTTGGCCTGGAATCTCATCGACTGCAAGGACAAATTCATCCTGGTAGCCTTCTTTGTACTTGAATTTCTTGATATCAAGTAAGATATATTCGATACCTGTTCCTGTGGAGTATTCTGACTTGTAGTTATCGAACCATTCACCTGCAGAATGGGATGCGAGGGTAGCAACGATGTTTCTGAACCAATATGGATATCCTTGGAATGATGCTTGAACTGTCTTAGCGTAATCGTTAGTTGTAATGATAGATGTTGATGTAATGGCGAGACCCATATCGCTGATGCAGAATTCATCGTCAGAATGAAGCATAAATGGATATGAAGATAATGAACGGCGATCAACAATGTTTCCAGTAGAATTGTAACGAAGTCTGTAACGCTTGGCAATTCTTACGGATTCGCCATATGTACGCCATGCTGTTTGGCCAATGAAAACATTATCTAAAGAAGATGTGCGGCCAACAATAACTGTACCACGGCGAGTGAATAGCGGTGCGTTATCCTGCTGGAGAGCAAAGCCTTGAGCACGAGCGATATCGTAGATTGATGCATGAGACATGAACATCCATAAATCTTCGATTGTAAGAGTGTCGTCATTAGAAACTTTATTGTATGCCTCTACCATTCCTTCAATCTGTGCCATTGTAGTGGCGGCAGCAAAATACCATGGGTCGCTCATATCTGGATTAGATAAACCAGTTAATTTGACCCAGTTGTAGTTATTCTTAAAATAGTCACGAATTACTTTTGGAATTGTGTAGTTGTCTTCGCATTTGATATATTTAGAACATAAGTGCTGATAAACATTGTTTCTGTGATTTTTGTAAAAACTAGCAGTGAAAATACCTTCAATATATCCAGCAGCATGGGTTTCTGCTAAAGCATCGGTGCCACGCTTGCCTTCAATCTGGAGATTGTACCATCCTGTGGAATTAAAATCAGTATCATCAAAGATTCCACGAGCTGCTGCATCTGAATCATATTTTCCTTCTTTATACATATACTCACCTGTTTCGGCATGGTAATATGCGGAGATCATCCTCTGAACACAGAGGCTTCCAGAAAGGAAAACAAAAAACATTCTTGATTTATAAAAAAACTTTTTTTTCAGAGCGGATAAGCGAAATTGATTTTTTATATTT
Source organism: Trichomonas vaginalis G3 (assembly GCF_026262505.1). NCBI lineage: Eukaryota > Parabasalia > Trichomonadida > Trichomonadidae > Trichomonas > Trichomonas vaginalis. Next base: position 5,354,144 of record NC_067203.1, read on the forward strand.
TAACCAGACTCGATTCTTCAAATTGGGTTTAATACTTTCCGCTGGTCAAATCTTCAAAATTTTAATTCTTCAAATGTATTCTTCCATATCTTACATTCAATTACTCATGAAATGCATTATATCTTGAATACAAGTGGAATATGGTGATGCAAATGCTAATATTACACATTAATACTCAGCTAAATCATTTAATGTTTGTCTCCTGCCTGGAATTATATGATAGGATCAAAAGGACTTAGAATAGATATATGTACTAAGAAAGTTAATTATTCAGACATGTTTATTTAACTCAAAAAAATATAAATAAATTTACATTAGTTGTTATTAGAGGTACTTTCAAAGGAATCCGCTGTTGAATTCTTTTCAACATTCTGTTCTTCATTGTTATCTTCAGCACTAGCTATTTCTTCTGCAACTTTTTGCACGCTTTCTCCAAGGTTTAATGTTGGCTGCTTCTGATCTTGTTCAGGTTCTTTCTTTTCCTCTTCCTCCTCTTCTTCTTCGTTCTTTTCTTCTTCCTCTTTATTGAGATCTTGTTCTCCATCGGCTTCTAGTTTTTCATCTTCAATTTTTTCTGTTATTTGTTCTTTTAATCCATCTGTGAGACTTAAACTCTTTGTTTCGGCTTGACTGTCATTATTCTGTTCAGATTCCTTCTTTTCCTCTTCTTCTTTGGCTTCTTCTTCCTCTTTGACCTCTTCTTCTTCATGCAATTCCAAGAAAGGTGCAATTGCTTCCGCTTCTTTGGTCATTTCAAGCTTTGTATATATATCGTAAGCTTTTTGATAAAATGGAAGAGATTCATGGTATTTTTCTGCATTCCTACAAGCTTCTCCAAATTCTGTGTAAATTTTTGCAGTTGATTCATCTTCTTCATGCTCACATTCCTTGTGGGACTGTTCAGCTATCATGTACGCATCGTAAGCTTCTTCATATTTCTCTTTTGCCGATAAAATTCTTGCATGAGTAAGATCTCTTCTAAATTTGAGCATTTTGTTCTCAATTTCGAGTTCCAATGCTGGTTTAAGAGTATTTCCGGCATGATTTATTTCTCGTTTATTCTCTCCTGAAAGCGCAAGATGTGCTTCCGACATTCCAACTGATATTTTCGCTTTCGTATCGTTATCAAGCTCCTTACCTGGTTCTAAAGCATGAGCCTTTTCGAAATGACGTAACGCACTCTTGGGTTTGTTTGAAAAATTGTAAAAATCTCCAAGTGAAGCGTGAACACGAAGTGCTTCTTCTGATGTTTCACCATATACGACGTATATATAGCATTTTTGTTTCATAAGTAAGTTAAATCTATCTATTTCTTCGAGATTTTCATCTAATCTTGCTTCAATATCTTTTAATTTTTCTTCAGGAGGGCGAAGATCTCCTCTTTCATCTTCATGCTCGCGATAATACTTGTCTGCGAATGGTTCTGCCTGTTCTGCAAGAACAACTTTATTTCCGTTAATTGGTGTTGTCTTGGATAAACGATAACAGGAAGTATCTATGGTATTTTTAGGCACTACTCTCTTAACTGTGACCTTTTTTGTGTCAATTACTCGCCGAGTTTTTTTCTTTGGCGCGCTTTGAGGGCGCTGCATTTTGAATACGTTACAAAAGTGGATTTTGTAAATTTGATCGGGTGTTAATTTTTTGATTGTTTATTCGAAATGATATCAAGCTCTTATGCTTCAGTTATCGGCGCGAAGTACTGCTAGATGACATATAGTGTATATCCACCATTGCATTTTAAAAAAGGATATACATTACTTGAATTATGTTGTTACCATGGAGCAGTTGATTGTTTCAAGTTTTTAAGAACGAAATTTAGCTCAGAAATAACACAAGAATGTCTAGAATTTTCATTTTTAGGCGGAAATCAAGAGATCATGGGTGAATGTTTGAAATATAAAAAACCATGTGGCTATTGCATGGATAATGCAATTATTTCACACAATATCGATTTTGTTACATTCTTGGTGAATGAATACGGCTATAAAATCGATGTAATTCCTTGTGGACAGTCTAATAATCTTGAATCATTTTTAGCTTATTTCGATCAAACTAATAATATTCACAGATGTTTTGCTTATTCGGCGATGTTTGAAATACCATCTCTTTGTGAATATTTCCTTTCACTTGGTACAAATATTAATATAATGGGAGAATTTGGATCAGCTCTTCACATTGCAGCAAAGCATAATTGTATAGAGATAGCTGAATTTCTTATATCGCATGGTGCAAAAATCAATAATAATAATAATAAAAGCGAGGAAGCACACCTCTTCATAAAGCCGCACAATATAATAACAAAGAAATAGCCGAATTTCTAATTTCGCATGGTGCAAATATCGATAAAAAGGATGATCGAGGGAGAACCGCTCTTCATGATGCAGCCAAGGATAATAGCAAAGAAATAGTTGAACTTCTTATTTCACACGGTTTAAATATCAACGAAAAAGATAATGATGGGAAAACCGCTCTTCATTTTGCAGCATCTAATAATTGTAAAGAAATTGTCGAATTTCTTCTTTCACATGGCGCAAAAATCAGCGAAAAAGATAATGATGGGGAAACCGCTCTTCATAAAGCAGCAAGATATAATCATAACAAAGAAACAGTCGAATTTCTTCTTTCACATGGTGCAAAAATAAACGAAAAAGATAATGATTGGGAAACAGCTCTTCATTCTACAGTAGCATTTAATAGTAAAGTAACAGCCGAAGTTCTTCTTTCACATGGTGCAAATGTCAACGAAAAAGATAAACGTGGACAAACCGCTCTTCATTTTGCAGTACGTGAACATAGAAAAGAAATGGCCGAAGTTCTTATTTCATATGGCGCAAATATCAATGAAAAAGATAGATATAGAAAAACAGCTCTTCAATATGCATTAGATAATGGTAATAAAAATATTGCTGAACTTCTTATTTCACATGGCGCAAATATTAAGGATTCACCCAACTGTATGCTAATTTGAGAACCTGACATGAATGCATGCAATTTTGAGGAGTTCATTTGGGTATTATCAATGAATAAATGGTAGGGGAAAAATCCTTCAATCTCTCACTAAAAATGCAATTTTTATGGGATTAAAAAACTTAATAACTTGACAAAATCTTTTTTATTGTTTCCTACATGATGCTTTTATTAAGATAAGCAAACAAACTATGCGATTGCTGAATTAGATTCTCTTTTAAGATCTTTCGTCCAAAACTCTGAATTGTAGCAATGTTTCACCAAAAAGCACTCAGATTAACTTAATAGTAATACATTCAAGTCAATGCCACTTCCCTCATTATTTATTGCATATACTTTCAAGAAAATCTTCCATTTCTCGAAATTTCAACGATTTTTCCAATAAAAAAAGAAAATTAATGATTATTAAGGATACAATTCTTGAGTACTTTAATCTTAAATAGTAAAGTTTGAATAATACGCTTAATATTAATTCAAACGTATTTTTTAGTGAAAAATAAGCACTGTTTGGAATAATATTGAAGGAATATTCTTCTGAGTATTAGAATTGGTTATAATTCCTTCGTAAAAATGTATAAAAAAAGAAAATTAAGTTAATAAGCATGAAATTTCGGTCTTGTTTATTCAAATGTTGAAGACACCATCGAGGAGAGACCTTACTTGGACCTCATCATCCTCCTCTTTCTTTTCAGTCTCCGCATGCGCTTCTTGAGCCACTTACCTCTCATAGTGACAGAGCCAAAGATTATTTTCCCCTCGAAAAATTGTTTAGAAAGATATTAGAAACAATCGATAGAAAATAGTTCACCATAACTATTGCTTACAAATAAAAGGCAAGATAGAATTTTCTAGACATAAAGAAGTTGTTTACCGAGTTTTAGCTCTTATCTCTAACAAAAAATTAATTTTTTAAAAAATGACCGAATACGTTTCACAGCGAGAAAAAAATAAAAGGCAAGATAGAATTTTCTAGACATAAAGAAGTTGTTTACCGAGTTTTAACTCTTATCTCTAACAAAAAATTAATTTTTTAAAAAATGACCGAATACGTTTCACAGCGAGAAAAAAATAAAAGGCAAGATAGAATTTTCTAGACATAAAGAAGTTGTTTACCGAGTTTTAGCTCTTATCTCTAACAAAAAATTAATTTTTAAAAAAATGACCGAATACGTTTCACAGCGAGAAAAAAATAAAAGGCAAGATAGAATTTTCTAGACATAAAGAAGTTGTTTACCGAGTTTTAGCTCTTATCTCTAACAAAAAATTAATTTTTTAAAAAATGACCGAATACGTTTCACAGCGAGAAAAAATAAAAGGCAAGATAGAATTTTCTAGACATAAAGAAGTTGTTTACCGAGTTTTAGCTCTTATCTCTAACAAAAAATTAATTTTTAAAAAAATGACCGAATACGTTTCACAGCGAGAAAAAAATAAAAGGCAAGATAGAATTTTCTAGACATAAAGAAGTTTTCTACCAAGTGTCAGCTGTTACTTCTTCTCAATACTGATATAAAATAAAAATCTTTATTATTTATTTAGCCTTTATTGTTTCATTAAACTTCATTTATTTTATATTATAGTTTTATTCTTTTAGCTACTTGTAAAATAATCTAATTTTATATCATCATTTTACCGGATTATTCTTCAGTACATCGATTGTGTATCTAAAATAATATTATTATCCTTATTCTGTTTTTTCCAAAATTCTTTTAAATATCTTTTTTGGTTAGATTACTTTATACTTTTTACTTTTATTTTTTAATTTCAAAAAAAATTTGGTGATTGTTCTATTCTGTTACAATGTGCATTATCATATTCTAATGAATTATTCATTACATACATTTAAAAAAACTTGTTAAAAATGAAATTAAAAAATTATGTTTATTATTACGCTGTGAATGTGTCAACAGCGGTCATGCCTGTATCTGTATCCCATATTTGCCACAACCTTTCTGTATCTGCATTTGTGTATTTCGGTTTCAGCTGATACATTTGATTTGGCGTGTAATTTGTTCCAGTTAATGGATTAATTGGGAGATCTTCATGCGGTGTTATTATTGTACTCCCAAATAAAGGCAGGAATAGCCTGAATGCTTTGGCAGCGCTCCAATGTCGGCCAGAATCTCTCAATCTTCCCATTTTGGTAGGGAGAATGAGAGTCTGTATGCCGCCATTGTACGCCCCAAAGATCAAGTAGATCTTGAAAGGCGCCCCTATTTTCTGAACCGTTGTCGGTCCAGAAACAATAAGGGACGCCAAATTCAATGAAGGCGGAAGCCGCAACGTTCGCTGTCGTCGCTGCCAGCATATCTGGTATTTGTATACACGCTAGGACTTTGCGGCTAAAATCGTCGATTATGCCATAAATATACTGGCCACGAACACCCCTAAAATAATGAACATCTGCGTGCCAGATAAGATTGGGTGAAAGCGCCCAATATCTTACTGCTGTTTCTTGCCCGGCATGCTCTAATCGCGTCTTGGTGAAATGATTTTCTTTGAAGTATCTGCGTACTTCTCTATAAGATACATCAATTTGTTGTAATTTCAAACGTTTCCATTGTTTTGTTTGACCACAGGGAAAGGCCCAGTGGTCATGTATCACAGCAAGAGCTTTGATTTGGTCGTAGGGATTGACCCTACGACCTTTCTTGCCTTTAGGCAATGGGAGATTCTGTAAGCTAAATTGATTTTGTAAAAAAGATTTTGAAACATCTAAATATTTGAAATCATTTGATTGAAGGGGGCGGCGACAAATTTGCCCAGCCAGTAAAGTATTCAATTTTTTTGCATTTTTTTAAGGGTGCACACGAGAGGATCATGTAAACTTCAGAATTTAGCTTCTTAACTTAAATCATGGAATGTCTCAAAGACAAAAGTAGCATACAGCATGTAAAGCTAAAGAAAGATAATCATAATTAATACCTTAATTTTTAATATTACGCATTTTTAGGTGCAAAATTTAAAAACATTCTAATACAATAGAGCAGTTTCCAAAAGTAGCATACAGTATGTAAAGCTAAAGAAAGATAATCATAATTAATACCTTAATTTTTAATATTACGCATTTTTAGGTGCAAAATTTAAAAACATTCTAATACAATAGAGCAGTTTCCAAAAGTAGCATACAGCATGCAAAGCTAAAGAAAGATAATCATAATTAATACCTTTAAAGTTTAAAATCTTGATTTTTTTTAAAATCAAATATTTATAACTTTAATACATACAGCTTAAACCTTATACTTGTTTTCTCTTGTGAGAAAGCAATCTTACAAAGCTAACAATCCTAAAAAATAAAGAATTAAAATTTAATAATTTAATCTAACAAAATTTCTCTCTTTATCCTTTTGCACTCTTTATATGCAACTCAAATCCATCATATAATATTCCTATAATACTCTTGCCTCAAACAATGACGAACAAACTGCTATTCTCATTTAATTACAGACCAAATCTATTCAAATTTCTGAATTTTTAATTTTCATTTCAATTTCAAATGGAATTAGAAGAAGAAACTATCTTTACTGTTATGGATCTTTGTAAATTTGGAGTTAAACAAGAAATACAAGCACAGTATGGATATGGTGAACGTGTCAGGAAAGAAAGATCTCAGATTTCATTCCACTGCAAATATCCAAAATGTCCTGCACATTTTAATGTTGCAATCTTGGATCAAAATAAATACAAACTAATCAAAATAGTTGAAGAACATGATCATTCCGCCCCAAATGACAAAAGTCAATATTCGTCTGTCTTTTATCGCAAATATTTAGAACATTACTTCCAAACAGATGACAATCAAAGAGCGATAGCACAGCTAAATGCATTCAAAGATCTTGAAATTCCTCTTACAGGTCCGTCCATTCCAGAGATGTACGCTCAAAAACCACGTGCAATCAAACGATTTGCAGAGAGAATACATGCTCTTCAAACTAGATATTCTCCTGACGATGTTGTGTCATTGCAAATCTTTGTTCAGACAGTACAAGAAGAATCTCCAGATGATCTCATTGCATTTGAAGTCTCAGACAATAATATGTGTTTCTATTACGCGTCTTTTGAAGGCAAAGCTTATGCGCATAGTATCAAGACATTTTATATAGACAGCACCTATAAATTGTTGCGATCAAACATTCCATTGTATGCATTTACTGGCAAAATCAAAGATTTTCACATTTTCCCTTTTTTATATTTCTTTTGTCAACCAGACACTTATCAAAACATTCAAGTTTGCGTGTGCGCCTATCTCAGATGGGTAACAATTGAGCCAGAATACATTAGCATGGACTGTGCTCCACAGATAGCTCAAGCAATAGAAGAAAGCATTCCACAAGCTCAAATACTTTGGTGCGGAGTACATGTTCTTCGTGCAATTCTTCGCAAATCAAATAAGTTTTCTTCTCAAGAAAAATTTGAACAATTCTATAATTTGATGAAGGATTTAGTCTTCAAATTAGATGCAGAACATGAGGAAGAAGCAAATGCTGCTTATGATCAAGTTCTGGAGTTGCTCGACACAGATCCAACAGCATCTCAATACTTTAACAGACAATGGCGTTACAACATATCAAGATTGATTGCTCGTGACAGGCGTGAAGGCGACGCAACTAACAATATTGCCGAAGCTCATTTTAGAACACTCAAACATGACTATTTTCCTGATCGAAAAAATCTCAGAATTGATGATGTTATTATAGAAATTTATACAAAAGTGATACCATCTTTCGTTATCAAACTCAAAATTGATCAAAATCCAGCAGATGACCGTGTCATTAGGATCATGGAAAAAGCAACTATCGCAGAAATTGATGTAAAAAGACAAAGAAAAATCGAGAGTATTTCAATGCTCAATAGATTGCTCAATGCTGTTAGTGATGACTCAATAGATCCCACTAAAATATATCCTACCTTGAAAGTATTATTACAAAGAACTCATTTTATTTAATTTTGATTTTAATTTTAGATTAAATTATTAAATTTTAATTCTTTATTTTTTAGGATTGTTAGCTTTGTAAGATTGCTTTCTCACAAGAGAAAACAAGTATAAGGTTTAAGCTGTATGTATTAAAGTTATAAATATTTGATTTTAAAAAAAATCAAGATTTTAAACTTTAAAGGTATTAATTATGATTATCTTTCTTTAGCTTTGCATGCTGTATGCTACTTTTGGAAACTGCTCTATTGTATTAGAATGTTTTTAAATTTTGCACCTAAAAATGCGTAATATTAAAAATTAAGGTATTAATTATGATTATCTTTCTTTAGCTTTACATACTGTATGCTACTTTTGGAAACTGCTCTATTGTATTAGAATGTTTTTAAATTTTGCACCTAAAAATGCGTAATATTAAAAATTAAGGTATTAATTATGATTATCTTTCTTTAGCTTTACATGCTGTATGCTACTTTTGTCTTTGAGACATTCCATGATTTAAGTTAAGAAGCTTTAACAAAAATGCAAAAAAAATGTAATAAGATAAAAAAATTTTTAGTATCGATAATCTGAAATATGTTGTTTACTTAGGCCGCGAGCGAAGCGAGCGGCTTAGTTTCGTAATTTCGTACAATCTTTTTTCGAATTTGTTCTTTTCTAAAGCCGCGAGCGAAGCGAGCGGCTTAGTTTCGTAGTTTCGTACAATTTTTTTTCGAATCTGTTCTTTTCTTAAGCCGCGAGCGAAGCGAGTGGCTTAGTTTCGTAATTTCATACAATTATTTTTCGAATTTGTTCTTTTTGTCAACCGCGAGCGAAGCGAGTGGCTTTTTATTTTTTAAATTTTTTTTCTTTCTTACTTTTTTTTCCCTTACTTACAAATTTGATAGTAACTTACCAAATCTCTCTATCATATAATAATAAATTAATCCATTTTTTGTTTCAAATCTGGCACTTTACATTTCTGATATGTAAACCTGTCACTTTTCACTTCACCTCACTGGGCAAGTTTGTGCCCCCCTCTGATTGAAGGGTTGGGGCGATGGGAACATGGGTGCAAGCTTCTTCCCATGTCATTTTACCTTCTTCAATCTGATTGGAAATACCAATTAGGTAAATTCGATCGACATACCCTTTGTAAGGATTCATTCTAATGAAGTACGTTAACAATCAAAATATTCTATAAGTGTCTAGTATGGAATTCAAAAGAATAAAGAAAATGGTAACGTAAATAAACGTATTATGAAAAAATTTATAATTAAAATGAAAAAAAAGAAAAAAATAATAAGTAAAGTGACTGGAAATGAAAATTAAAATCAGTGTACAGTTTTATTTTTTTCTCGCTGTGAAACGTATTCGGTCATTTTTTAAAAAATTAATTTTTTGTTAGAGATAAGAGCTAAAACTCGGTAAACAACTTCTTTATGTCTAGAAAATTCTATCTTGCCTTTTATTTTTTTCTCGCTGTGAAACGTATTCGGTCATTTTTTAAAAAATTAATTTTTTGTTAGAGATAAGAGCTAAAACTCGGTAAACAACTTCTTTATGTCTAGAAAATTCTATCTTGCCTTTTATTTTTTTCTCGCTGTGAAACGTATTCGGTCATTTTTTTAAAAATTAATTTTTTGTTAGAGATAAGAGCTAAAACTTTGCAGACAACTCCCCCATGTCTAGCAAATTTAACATTCGTCTCCCATTTTTATATATTTGGTTTAGAATGTTCGAAAATGCGTAATATGGTCATTAATATTAATTGAAAAGAACCTTGAATTAATTCAATCTGATCTCACAAAATATTTTAAATTACAAACTTTGTAGTTTGAATAGATAATTAGTATTAAACTCAAATAACTAGTTTATTTTTGAATAAAAATTATTTGAATTTATTCAATTTTGTGAATTTTCCTTCAAAAATCAAGTTTAAATATCTTATTTGCCATATAATTATAAATACAATGAAACATATTCGAAATTAAAAAGAATGACTTTTTCTGTTCTTTCAATCATTCAATTTGAATTTTGCAATATTGGATTTCTCATTAAATAGCTATTAAAAACAACAAGCAATTTAACTTACATTCAAATTTATTTGTGTTATATTCAATCTTCTCAAAACTTATAATTTTCGGCTATAGCATGATTATATGCTATATAATATAATAAACCTATAATAGTATCATTCTTTCAATTATTTGAAGAGAAAACCGAAAAAATCTATTTTCGGTCTATAACAGCCCCGAAATTTTATTCATCTTTCAATAAAAATTTTAAGATGCCATATTTTGCGCTATTAAGTATTATCATTACCTAGACATTCGGTAATATAATACATGAATCATCTTTTTTGATGAATCTGAACAAATTTATTGCGAAATAATTTATTAACCATAAATCAACTTTATGTGCTAAAAGACATAATGTGTTTACATTTTAATGCTAAAATGCATTTGATTACAATTCTAATTTTAGTTAATAGATCAAAACAAATATATATTCGTTCACTTGATAATGATCACTATGAAAAGCACCAACAATGACTTTAAAAGAGAGCTTGTCATATTACAAACTTTAATAAGTATGGTGGTTTGAAATTAATCAAAATTATTTAGTATAGAGGAATGTAGTAAATGTCTTGATCATTTACATCGGATGAAATCAACTTTGGAATGTGTAATTTCTATTAGGAGCTATGAGTAATCACTTTGAAACTCAATTTTGATGCATGAAAAATAATTGTGAGAAAACCTTAAAGTGTAATTAGCTGGCTAATAAATAACATGTCAAAACTAATAAATAAAAATCATATATGCCACCCGCATTTGAGAGAAAAAGTGCCGTCCCGTTTCTCAGAAATGGAATTGGCATTTCTCCCCTCTCCCCAGGCGCTTAAAATGAAAATAATTAGCACAAAAAAGAGGAGAGTTACACCATATATTCATTGTTCTAAAATGAATAGTGCAATTCAAGCGATAAAAAACATTCTAAATATAATTTCTTCCTATGCGGATGATAAGCAATCATTTAACAGGGAAGAAGAGAAAGCTGCATCGACAATGATGACAAAACTCGACGAATTTACCGAATTGTTATCGCAATGCCAACGAGAGGTTTGTATAACTTTCTTACTTTCAACTCCAATTTCAGCAACGAAAGAAGAAGTCAAACAATTCAGGCATTCTATGAAAGAATCTTTACTTGTTCTTGGGCTAACTCAAGCAGCAAATTATATGGAAATATCCGACTCCGATTTGACATCTCAAGATTTGGTCGATATGAAGCGAATTGGAATCGTACTTGAACAACTGTATAAGAAAAATCAAAAGGAAGCAGGAGATCGCATTGAAAAACGCTTTCAATCTTTAGAAGAGCTTGGAGTCCATTATGATGCAGAAGAACTCGATAGTCTTACAATACCAGAAATTCCTGAAAGTCTTAAGCTTCTAATTAAACACGAAGATTGTGTATTTGAAAAAACAATCGGAAGAGGACAATCAGGAACAGTTTATCTTGGACATTTTAAAGACTCAGACGACAACATAGCTATAAAAGTACTTTCAAAACAGACATTATCTCAAGCAGATGTTGAATCTTATCGAAGAGAGGTTTATTTTCTTACAATTCTATCGCATCCTAGTTTAACGAAGTTCTGTGGTTACACTGAAGATGCTCCATTTTATATTTGTACGGAATTCATGAGTGGCGGATCTTTATATCACAAATTACGAAATAATCCAGAACAATTAAACCCAACAACACGCTCATTAATCGCTCTTACAGTTGCTCGTGGTTTAGAATACCTACATTCAAAGGGAGTCATTCATCGAGATCTAAAATCGCTAAATGTTCTACTAGATGACAACAACAATGCTAAAATCTGTGATTTTGGCATGGTGAGAACTCGCGACAGTCGTCCAATGACCGGTATGATAGGCACAGTCCATTGGATGGCTCCAGAAGTCTTAATGTCAACACCTTTCTACGATGAACGTGTCGATGTATACAGTTTTGGCATTTTCCTATGGGAATTACTCACAGGACAGATGCCATATAAAGATATGCAGGCAAATCAAATTATTAGAACGGTAACAGAGCTCGGTGAGAGGCCACCAATACCCGAGGACTGTCCACAACACCTTGCCAAGCTCATTACCAAATGTTGGAGCCAAGATCCCGAAGACAGACCGACAATGGCGAAAGTAGTTGCTGAATTACAAGATTCGAAGTACCATTTAGCCGGAACTGATGAAGCAGAATTCGCTCTAAAGGCCGGAATCGTTAGTTGCCATAAGACAAGCCTTAGTTTACCATACATTAGAAAAGAAACTCCAAAACCACGTCCGAAATCCCGCGAATCTCAAGTTATTTCGCCTGATCGAGCCATGCAATGCATGCACGGACCTCCTTCTGACTCCAGAAAGGAAGCTCTTATGTATTCTCTCCAAATGTGCGGAGATCAAGTAACTCTTTATAACTTTCTGGACCTAGGATTCACTAAAGCCTTATCCCTCATCTTAACTGAGCAGTCAGAGGACTCAGAAACAGTAATGACCTACCTTTTGACATGTCGTGAACCAAAAGTTTTCGATATAGAAGTTTTGAAAGCACTTTTATTGTATACATCATCAAAAAGTGACGTTTTTCGGAACAAAGCGTTAAGTGTTCTTCTTTCCGCCAGTCTTTTGAGATTCGAGTTCCTTAAGTCCGCGCCTTCCTTTGTCCAGCAGCTTCTTCAGTTCATTTATCTCCCGATGCCACCACAATCTTCTGCAGCACTTTTGCAATTGGCCAATCGATTGATCAGATCGATATCCAATGCGCCAACAGGTCTGTGGGAGGTCCTTCTGTGGGCAAGATTAAATCTCCCGCAGATGCTAACTCCTCTTGTTTTGCCTTGTATGATAGGAGCTGTAAAATTTGTGGAAGTCAGAAATGACATAAAAAGTGACAACTACAAAGAATTGTCACAAACATTCAATGCGAATATTATGTTGTTCAAAGAGATCCTTAAATACGATGATACCTTTGAGAAGCTTATCCCTGCATTGATGTCTTGTTCCAAATCTAATGATATCTGCCTCAAATTCATCATCGAAAACTCAAAGGAAAATTCTTTGTTCGCGTATTCTGTTGTACAAAATTTACCTTTTAATTTCGATGTCTCAAAAATTGTGGCAGTTTACAAAAACCTCTTTTTGCATGACACGAAAAAAATTTCACAGATACAAGAGTTTTATTCAGTCATTGAATATTTGATGGTGAATAATGACATAAAATACGCCTGTGAAATTTTGAAAACTGTCAGAATTGAAGAGTCACTTTTTGTAAATACAAAATTACCGAAATTATTGAGTGAAGCGTTTTACAACTCCGATGATTTATTATGCACGAGTTTGATGCTCATTTACTACAATTGTTTGCAAAGATTTAGAGTTGAAGAATTCGTGAATTTGGATCAGATTTTTTTATCGATTTTGTTCGGTAAAAGAACGGAGCTTCGAAAACCAGCTTTCCTCTGTGTAATTTCTGCTGCTGAATATATCAGTGATTTTGATTATTCGGCTATTCATCCTGTTGCTGCTTTTTATGTCCATTCTTCGTCCGAAATCATTGGAAATTCCGCAGCAAAGTTTATTTCGGAGAAGACAAAGGTTTGCGATGATTATGATATCGATAAGACTCTTGAAGTGTTCATAGAGAACTACAAAGCGCCAAGTAAGAATGTAATTGTTGCTTGCGATTGTTTTGTTGAAATTTGTAAGCAAAAGAAGGTGAAAGATCAGAGTTTGCTCCAGAAATTGTCTCAGATGTATAATATGTTACATAGCTATTGATCTCTGTTGCATTTTTGGAAAATTGTGACAGTGTGAAATATAAATAAAATTTTTTTATTTTTTCTTTGTTTGAAAAATGGTGACTATTTTTAAATTTAGATTTTTTAAATTCAGATACATAAATAAAAGAGATTCATGATGCAAATTCTATATAGCACTAATAAAACTTTTGGTAAAGCTAGAAGCAACGAAGTTATGAATTTATAATATTTTTGTTGTTGTTGTACGATATTTACGTGTGATAAAAATGCTTGATTGAAATAATGACAATTAGTATTAGTCAATGCAATACAATTGTTCGATTGAAATCATGACAATATGAACAATCAGGAATTCTAGTAATAATATATTGTAGTAATCAAAATTATATATGAACCTTAAATTCGGATCAATTTTTTTTCCTTTGTGATGTTAAAAAGCATCGGGGAATAAATATGGTATATATGAATATCATGCATCTCCAGGTGTTTATCAAATTGAATGTTGGGGTGCATCAGGTAGTGAAGACCGGAACAACGGTGGCCTTGGCGGTTACGTTTCCGGAGTAATCACTTTCAAACACTTCACCAAACTATTTATCTATGTTGGTGAACAAGGCCAAAGGAGTGGTACCAAACGTACATTCAATGGTGGTGGAAGCTGTTCTCCTTATGATCCATCACAACCACAAAAAAATTATATATTTTGTCATTCAGGAGGCGGAGCTACAGATGTGCGTTTAATTAACGAATCTGATATTGAAGGACTAAAATCTAGAATCATTGTTGCTGGAGCTGGTGGCGGAGTAACTTTGGATAGCTACATTGAAAATAGAAATAATAATATCTGGACGAGGAGGTCACGGCGGAAACATTTATGGCGGCGATGGAAGTAATTCGGTTCACGGCCGTTATAATGATCAATATACACCAGCTAAAGGCGGTAGCCAAATAAAAGGCGGCTCTCCAGGAATCACTATCCATCCTGAAATAAAAAACGGTGAAGATGGAATGTTTGGAATGGGCGGAAATAGTTCACAATCTCTTTTAGAACCCTCAGGAGGTGGCTCTGGCTATTTTGGAGGTGGAGGAGCATCCGTCGTATACGGAAAACACGGATCAGGTGCAGGAGGTTCTTCGTATGTGTCAGGATGTGATGGATGTGTTAGTGTTTCAAAAGACTATTCATTTGAAAATAATAATACATTCATTGGCCCTGTTCATTACTCAGGCCTTTCATTCAAGAACATTCGAATGCTATCAGGCAGCGAACAACTCCCATCTTTCAACGTATCAATGACGAACCAATATGTTACATACGAACAAGGTCATCTGGGTGATGGTGCTTTTAAAATCACTCTTCTTGAGCATTTCAGCATCTGTTCACTTAAACTGAATCTATATTGTTTCTCATATTTTCAATTTTTCTTATTAAATCTACCAAGCATTTTCCTTTCTTAACTTATCATTATTTTAATCAGATATTTAATCAAATTTTATATCTGATTTTATAAAGTGAGCAAATAAAAAAAATTATTCGGAATAAAAAAAATAATAACTAAATTTTATAGACTTGGAGAACATTATGATTGGGTTAGTTGGCATAAATAGTTTGTAAGCAATTTCTGACATAGTTTATAGTGACTTATTACAGAAAATGTGTTTTTGCATTCCTTTAGGGATGGAATTTTGAATGAATTCAAATTTCGATTTGCTTTATCGTTTCCATTTGAGTGTTTTGTGATTTTTAAAGTTAATATGAAAAGGAAAAGGCGATAAAAAATAGATTTTATTACTCGCCTCACATTTCACTTGATGGAGAATTCCTTTCAAATTTTGAAAAGTGTTTTCAATTTTGATTTTGAATGAGCTATCAAATTCCGAATTGATATTTTTAACTATATGGGGCTCGAGAAGTAGTAGGTATCAACTTCTTTCTCTCAAATAGCGGTTCTCCTCTCAAAAAATTTGGATACCAAACAACTTTTTTACTTCATTTCCAATCAATGATCAAAAACGTCACAGTTGCTGGTGGTGGTGTTTTAGGAAGCCAGATTTGCTATATGGCTGCATATTGGGGCTTCAACGTTACACATTGGCTTCGAAGTGAAGCATCCATCGAAAGGACAAAACCAAAGTTTGACGCATTACGTGTTAATATCCGTAATGATCTAGAAGCAACCAAAAACTCACTGGAACAGATTCAAAACTCTATCCAAGAGGTTTAATTAGAGATTTCACCTCTCTCACAATTGAAAAGGTTGATGAGTTGATTAAGCAATCTGAAGATGCATATAATTCAATCAAGTTCGAGCTTGATTTAGAGAAATCTCTTAAGGATTGTGATTTATTGATCGAAACCATTGCAGAAATTCCAGAAGACAAGATTGAATTCTACAAGAAGGTTGCTCTATTGCTTGAAGAGAAGACAATCATTGTTACGAATTCATCAACATTACTTCCAAGCAAATTTGCTGAATTCACAGGAAGACCAGCTAAATTCTTAGCTCTTCATTTTGCAAACTCAATTTGGAAGAATAACACAGCTGAGATTATGGGTCATGAAGGAACAGATCAAAAATGCTATGATACAATTGTAGAATTCGCTGCACGGATGGGAATGATACCACTTAAGCTCAAGAAGGAGCAACCAGGATACATCTTGAACTCATTACTTGTTCCATTATTAACTTCAGCCCAAGTTTTATTTGCCAATGGTGTTGCTGATTTTGAAACCATTGATTTAACATGGCGCCTAGCAACTGGAGCTCCAATGGGCCCATTCAAAATACTTGATATTGTTGGGCTTGATACAGCTTACAATATTGTATCAATGAATCCACTATCAAAGGATCAAACAAGTGCTCACTACAAAGTCGTTCAGATTCTTAAGGAATATATTGATAATGGTAAGAAAGGAATTTCAACTGGCGAATGATTTTATAAATATTATTAAATTTACGGAAATTTAAAAGTTTATTTTATTACTGAATTAAAATTATTTCATTCTCTCAGCAGTCATAAAGAAATTAATGTGATACATATTCATAAACAACTAATAAAGTCTGAATTTAGTTTCGCAAATAGGAAATCATTATATAAAGTACTCACAAAATCTAGATTGAGAGGCGGTCAATGACTTTTGAGGGGAAATTAACGCATGGAATTTAATATTATTTAGGTTGATATTCTTGCTTATTATTTCAGAAAAAAATCTTAAAAATTTCAATATGAAAATTGAAAGCAATTCAAAAAAATTGCTAACATGTAAATTTTAATATCCTATGCATAATTTCATATTTTGAACATTTTTTATTTTTGTTTAAAACTTAAAATTTTGCGAATTTAATATAATTTATAAAATATAATACGTATATATATTTAAAATACACTAAATTTAATTGTTAATTGACGTTTTTGGGAATGAATTTTATCAAAACATGCCTGAATCCGAAAATTTGAAAGAACGAATTACACAATCATATATGTAGAATTCAAAATACAAACTTAAAGATTGTATACGTTTAAAATTATTCAGATTGTGTTTGATTTCCACTCATTCTGTTTCTTTTGAACTCTAACACTAACATTTCATGATGATTACATGATCCATTTATACATGGTTGAATTGTTCCAGATTCTACCAGAAAATCAATCCAAATTTCTCAATGCATTCATGTTGATTGGACAAAATTTAAAATTTATCAGCCTGTTTCCAGAGAAACTCATATATTCCCTAATGAAATGTAATTTTTGCTACATTTATTTCAATCAAATTTCAAAAAATTGACTGCAGAGCTTGAAAAGGTGATGAATCATGTTGTCATTAGATGTACATATTAGATTTACTATTTCCAAAAAAATGCTCAAATTTGAATAGTTTTTAGAAAATTTGGAATTACACTCCTTACATTATATATAATTAAATGTTTAAATTTTATTTATTTTTCCCTTTTAATTTTATAACGTGCTCTATCAAAACTAACCTCTCAATTGAAGGCCACAAAATCTAAGTAGTGAGGGTACACAAATTTTGTATGGAGTACGGTTCAATTTTTGAGAGCCTCACTACTTAGATTTTGTGACTACCTTAGTTTATAAAATCAAACAACCGAATATGCATTCTACTAATAATTAAATAGATGCTGTTAAAAGTACAATTTATTGTCCTTTCTGAGTTGCGATTGATGTCATCACATGATTCGAATAGAATAATCATGATATATGATCTTTTGAAGTGCAATAAAGCATCATTTATTGAATGATCGTCCATGTAATTCGGAACTTTTACGGATTATACGCAGCAGTATAGAAAAGTGCGTCACTTTTATGAATTTGCTATTCTGGAATTCCGGCAATTTTTGGGAATACGCAGTTTTGAGAAACAATTGATACATCCTCATCAAAGGAAAGATTAAATGAAAAAAAATCAACACCTTTATTCTTTACATTTCAAATTTTTTTTGAAACACGTTTTTCTTGAGAAAAAAAAATTGTAATGAGCTCGATGCTCCCACCTATTCGGGGGAAATTCCACCCGAAAATGGGAGATGCAACGAGAAATCCGAGCTTTGTTTATCGGCGAAAGCGAAGCTATCAATGGTCTTGCCCTATTGCACCTAAATTAGAAGAAAGACCAAAATCTGCAAATATATCTGCGATGGGCTACAGAAAAAAACAACAGCCACCTCCAAATATAAACGATTTAACGAAATCTACATCAAATATAGACAGCGGACCCATTATTGATACAGAAGTCGATAATGAATCTTTATATCAGTCAACAAAGATGGTTCGAACTCAAGTTAAGAATATAGCATACAACGTTAAATTAGATGACATTTCTACACTATCTTTTGATGAACAGTTTAGTCTAAAACTCAAATTTTGCACAAATATATATGATTTTGCAAACCCATATGAAGATGTAGGTCCAAAAGAACAGAAAACGCGTGTCCTCTGCGAGCTAGTGCAATTTTTTGAACAATCAGCAGATTCCAAAAAACTCAGTCCAGAAGTTCAAGAATTGCTTATGAATATGATTAAAGCCAACATCATACGTCCAACACCATCCATTCCTCTCTCTCCTATTCTTCTTGATTTTGCTCTAGTGTTTGTAGAACCCGCTTGGCCACAATTATTTTATGTCTATCAACTACTCAACAGATTTATCTCACTCTACCCCGAGTCACCTCTCCTCAACATTGAATTCGCTCGAACGGCAATATATCTTACAAATTTACCAGATAATAACGAACGTCTTCAATTATTGTCATTTCTTAGAGCATATTACGACAGCCATCAGAACAGCAAAGTCGATATTATCAAATGCATACAGAAAAAGCTCGTAGATCTACAAGATTTAGATTCTCCGCCGTTTTGTGTGATGCCATTACTTGTTTACTTATCACACATCTTCCAGCGATGCAACAAAAACCCTCCTGATGAGTTCTACACCGTCATCAGGTCCTCAGTGTTCCCTCTTGCCCTTAATAATTACTTACCATTATATCATCAATCGATGATCTCCCTTTTAACAGCTGTTTTACCACAGGACAGCTCTCTCAATAGCGAGTTCCACCATTTCCTCGTAAGTTTCTGGCCAATAGGCAACGGCCAGAAACAGCCATGTTTCGTGGAATTCATTTTATTGACAATGTCGAAAATGTCACCGGCACAAGTCACAGAAGCCATCAAACCTACAATGAATATCTTCGAGCAGGTGGTGACGGGTGAACAGGTAAGTGCCGCACAGATGGTTTTCGACTTCTTGGCCAATAAATCTGAACAATGGGTAAACGACCACTCAAAAAGAGTGATTTTGTCACTTTTTGACAGAGTGAAGTTTGTTACTACAAACCATTGGTCTACGATTATGAGGGATAAGGCACAGAGCGCGTTGGCAGGGTTAGGGAAACTGGACAGGAAGTCCTTTCTCAAGGCGAAAACAAGTAAAACGTCGGACCAAGTGAGGAAACAAACTGATGAAGAAAAAGCTGCGGCAAAGAAGTGGAGAAAGATTGCTAATGCGGCTCAGGATTATGATGGAGATATTAAACAAATGATGGACTTGATCATGAAGACATTTGTTCCGAAAAAGACTCTGTTCTGAATCATTTTATTATTTGATGTTATTATAATTATACTATAGATTGATTTTTGTTGATTAAATATGTAGTAATTGTGATTTGTTTTTTAGAAATATATAATTTTTTAACAGGATTTGAATTTACAATATTATATTTTGTTCAAAATAACTTTTTTAGAGACAAAATTATATGAATTAGTACAAACAACAAAAATAAACTATGTTTATAATTCTAAATTTTTTATATTTTTAGATTTTCATGGTTAAATTTGTATTTTTTCTTGTTATTTTTCAAATTTTCAATTTTTTTTGGAATTTTATCTTCAAAATTGAGGGACATTATAGTGATAGTTATGGTCAAATATATGAGAAAGTGCGTTTTATTTGATAATTGATTCTTTTTTATCATTTTTTGAATATATATTTGCTTTAGAAAGTTATTTAACAATAAACTTATATATCGATGTATTTTTATAACCAAAATATGCTGTTTCATAAGGTTCTGGATGTGCTAGTACCTTTAAAAAAGTGTTTTTAGATATGATTTCCATTAATATGCAGATTTTTCTAATATTTGTATCATAATCAAGATACATATTTATATGTCTAGTAGATTCAATAAATTATGGTCTCACTATAGAAAAAAATAAATGGAAAAATATAATTTATCCTTGAATTTTTTGTTTTAAAGTTAAATTGCAATGTTAATTGTAAAATAAAAATTATAAAACTTTCATTTTTACCAAAAATGAGAAATATCGGATAAATTTCTTTATGCGAACTTGATTGTGGACTTAACTGAACCATCCTCGTTGATATCGAAGTTAAGTACGAGCTTGATGAAAGCATCGCTCCACTCCTGATCCTTAGCCTTGAGCTGGTTGATAACGTCTGGGATCTGTTCGATAGTAGTTGGCTGTGTAACACCAGTAAGTGTGAACTGCTGGATTGCCTGGAGAGAAAGCTCGAGCTTTGCCTCCTTCTTGCTCTCTTCAGCCTTCTTTGAATTCTTAGCAGCAAGCTTCTCCTTCTTAGACTGCTTCTTGACAGAGTTGATGAGGCTGAGAGCGGCAGACTTTGTGGCCTTGCCTAAGACGACTGTCTGGTCTTCCTCCTTAGCGACATCGTCGAGGGCGATGACAGCCTGAAGGAAGGAAATAAGAGAGCGGGCAGCGTTGATCTTTTCCTCGTTTGGATTCTTGACCTCATGGATTGTTCCAGCCTTCTGTGCACGGATTTCGATTAACTCCATGCGATCTTCGGCTTCCTTGTAGATCTGAAGGCGGCGGTTCATGAGTTTACTGCGCTCTGTACGCTTGTCTAAGGCCTTGTTCTTGCGAGCCCAGAATTCGTCGACTGCCTTCTTGCGGCTGTTGATCTGTTCCTTGAGCTCGTTTCTAGCCTTTGTAAGGTTGTCGTAGATGCCCTTGCGCTCTTCGTAGAATTTGTTGCGCTGATCCTTGTTCTCCTTATTCTCGCCAAAGAATTGCTTACGGGCGGCCCAGAGCTTGTTCTTAGCCTCTGTAAGAACCTTTCTGCGCTGGTAGAGTTCATCTTCTGTGCCCTTATACTTGTCAATCTGCTGGTCGATTGTAGCGAAGCCAGAGAACTGGCCACGAGCCTTCTTGAGGGATTCGATCTTGGCAAGCTTGCTCTTGAGATGAGTATTGGATAATGTCTGTGTTTCGATTTCGTATTCGAGCTGATCAATCTGGTCGTCGATATCATCGAGGGATCTGCCTGGAATCTTATCCTTAAGGTCCTTCTTTCTGCCGAAAAGTTCGTTCTTGGCTGCTCTGATTTCGTTCAACTTTGCATTGAGTGGATTAAGTTCAGCATCGATCTCTTTAATTTTAGCATCTGTCTCATCGAACTCCTTCTTGTGTGGGTTGGCCTTGGCTTCGAAGGCTTCCTGGCGCTTCTGGACTTCATCTAACTGAATATAGTGGCTTTCGATTCTGCCTCTAAGAGTGGAAATCTTTTTTTCGTATTCCTCTCTGAGCTTTTCGATCTCTTCGCTTGGAGGGATGACAACCTCACCAATGTCTGCAATCTTCTGGTCAAGTTCGCGAACTAAAGCTGTCTGTTCATCGTTCAATTTAATATCTTTGATGTCGCGATTGAGATGGATGTTGTTAAGACGTGGGCGGCGTAGTCTGTCGTTGTTTGGCCTCCTTTCCTGGCGTTGTGGTTGGCCATCTTGTGGCTGTTGTGGTTTTTCATTATTCTGACGTGGGGAACGCTCAGGCTTGCTGCCAGCAGCATTACGGCCGCCACGTGGACGAGAAGTGGAACGCTTATTATCTCTTTGTGCTGATTGCATCGAAAAGTGGCTTGTCAAAACCGGTTGCTGTCATTTTGATTTTGATTTCACCTCTCTATGAATTGTTTTTCGGACTTTTCTGATCATTAATATTGGTTATAAATAATTAATCCAATAGTTTCATTACGAAAAGTCGCTTTGAATCGAGTAAAATTTGGATTTTCTGATTTTGGGAAAGGTTGTGAATGACCATCAGTCGAGTTTTTATGTTACTCTATATGTAAACATCCTAATCATCGGAAAATCTTAATTTTTCACTCTTTGGCTGCATTCACGTTTTTCTGCCGCAATTCTGACATTTCTCAATATGAGATCTTCTTTAGTAAAAAAGCTCAATTTCAGAAAATTTGTTCTGGAAAACTTGACTTTTTGGAATGAATTGTTGATTGGTCTCTTTTTATATGAATTTCGAAAGTATTGGATAATAAATGAGCAGAAGCTTTGAATGAAAAATCTATTCGATGTATGCTACCGATAATTATTGACGCTACATAGTCATATCTCAAAAATGACCAAAACACGGTTAGAACAACCTAGGTAGAAGTATTTTGTTTGAACGCAACAATGTACACCGCTGGGTTATGTTTGATTAATTGAAACAAAATTCGATTAAGGGAAAATCTTTTATGCATATGCTAATTTCACTTATTTGCCTATGATATCTATTTTACCATATACCACATAGTTCAAACGCTGACAATGTAAAAAAGTCGGAATTCATAACAAAATACAAACAAAATTTACAATATATATACAAATAATTATAATAACATGTTCTACAAACTCAATCCAGATATCTTGACTGGAGTAAGGTTCGACGTTTTGATGCTGCAACAGTCGAAAGTTTGAAATAATGAACCCAGAGCCATCCCCACATTAAATTTCCTTTTTCTATATTATAATCGAACTTTTGTTCAAGGAGATGAGAAACTCTGATCATGTTTTTCTTCATACTTAATTTTCTCTTTGTGCTTGGGATACTCATTGCAATAGGTATGCGATCTGGCTCGAAAGCTGGTATTTGTATCAATATTTCTGGATAGTTTATGAAAAGATCTTCAAATGGAAATTTAATTTCATCACTAAGGACTATAGGTATGCAAAGAGTGCGAAAAGTATCGAATAGCCGTTTAGTTGTTGGCCCATCTCCATGTGGAACACAACAAAATTTCGAATTTGACATCATTCTTGAAAAATTATAGCTGTAAACACCTGTAATAGGATCATATCTTCTTGCATCAATAACAATAGAATGCGGTATGACTCTCATGACATTTGCCATACCTTCTCTAATTGGAGCAGCAACTGTATCGAAATCGGTAAGATTAATCTGCCCGATAAAAAATGTTGATATATGGCGACTTGATTCTGGCTTAATTTCAAACTGCTGAGCAATATTTGAAGTTAGAGGAAAGTTGACATTTCTCCATGATTCGCGCATTTGATATTTAGAGTAGTTGTAATTAAGATCTCCAAGGGTAATCATTGAGGCAAGCGTTTTCTGCTGATGAACAGTAATTGGAATATTATCTTGTGAGAAAAGCATCTGAATAAATGCATAATCGACACCACCGTACCTATCAAAATACTTTCCAAATGCTCGAAGTTGAGGAATAATTATTGTATCAATATTTGCGTAATCTTTCAAACCGTTAAATAGAGCTGCGAATAAAGGAACATAAAATAAGTCAGCTTCTTCTGGGTCCTTTACCCTAAACTCGTATCTTTCTAATGATTTAAAGGCAATATATTCAAAAATGGTTGTATGGGCCAGTCCTTGCTTGATTCCTTTTAAATATTGGTTATGCAGCAATAATTCCTGCATCGGTAAGGTTAAGTTGTGCATAAATACTTTAAGTGGGGGAACTTTATCAATGAAATAATTGTAATGTTTTGTGAAACATGATTTATTTTCATTGGTTTGAAGATGAAATCGAATCATAAAGCATATAATTAGAAAACAACAAAATGAGATCCAGTATGTTATCATGTCTAAGAATTGTCGAAAGCCTGAGTAGTACATTTTTATTAGAAAAATTTTGTGCGTTAAGAAACGTGACAGAGCAATCATTTTAAATTGCAAAATATTGCTCCATGCACAATACTATTCATAAATTTTGTCAACCAATTTGTTTTGGAATTTCAATTTTTTGAAAGTTGTAAAGTTGAAAATTGAACGGATAAAATGATTGTCAGTTTTCGAAATTTTTATACTCAACCATTAAGAGATTAACTGTAGGTAATGTTCGCGTGGTTGTTGATGATAAGATTCAACCATTGATCATAGTTGTTGATGATAAGAGTCAATTTATCTTTGGGTCAATTATTTCATAAACGACATCATTCTGGAAAATATAAATTCTTGAGATTTGGGTACCTAAAATTACAAGTGAATTTGGACAAAAAACCAAAAGGTTTTGACAGGATGAAATTTATCTAATGCAAAGGAATACGGTTGAGAGTATTTTCATTCAAACTATTTCGTTTATGTAATATACAATATGATATAATTACTTCTTCATCATTAAAAGACCCTTATTCTCTTTCCTCATTCAGAAAGGCAGAGCAAATACGTATTTACGGAAGTGCGAAAAAACTCTATAATTGTTTGAAATTCATTTATGACTATAGTGGATCTATATAGTGTATTTAAATATGCTTTTACTATTAAGATTATATTGTCTGAGAACTTTATCATGTAGAGAATTAATGTATGTAAAGATTAATCTTATTTACACTGTATATTAAAGGAGGGCAAAACAATAAACATGCAAAAGTATACTACTACAAATGAAAAAGTCTCAAATAGATAGCGTGAAAATAACAATTTAATTTTGCTCTTTCACTTCAATTTCCCATACCACCTGCATTTTTTAGCGTCAAAAAATTCGAGTGAGATAATATAATGAAACCTCACAGACATAATAAAAAATAAATATTGTCTTAGTAATGTCAAACAATATTAGAAAGAATTTCGTTGACAGAACGGTCGCAAAAATTGGCTGCGGTTTGTCCTCTGTAATCCACTACATTTTTATCAGCTCCAACAGAAATAAGATTTTCAACAATATCATAATTATTCCTCATTGATGCCTGAATGAGTGGTGTTCTCTGAAATACATTCATTGCATTTATATTAGCTCCAATAAAAACAAGAAAATTAACAATTTCAAGGTGTCTATACATGGCAGCAAGAATGAGAGGCGTGTTATCATCAAGATCCCGTGATTCTTTATCAAAGCCACACTCAATGAGAGATTTAACTAGCATGAGATTTCCTCTATGACATGCTTCATGTAATACATTCCCTGGGCAAGAAAATAAATTTTTTTACGACATAGCCTTTTCCAAAGACCTTCTTCACATGCAATCAACATTCCTTTCTGATTTCCTTGAGATGACAGTTGTTCAAAGAAACTGTAGACACCTTCGAAATCATCTGATTGCTTGAGATGTGTAATAATTTGTGAGAATTCTATTGGAATTGTGCTTCCTTTATTAGCTTGATTGAATAGAGAATGTTCTAATCGCTTTTCTTTATCATTGTGAGATGAAATAATTGAAATCACTTGATTATTATCGAATTATATTTTACAAATGAAATATCAATTGGATTAAGACAAATGAAATATTTAATATTAATTTTAAGAAGATATACTTTTAAAAAGAAGATAATTTATAATTTTTTGTTACATGTATTTAAAAATCAAAGAAAACAGTTTATTTTGACAGCAAAAATTAATAATATTGTTTTTAATCCATAAGTTCGTCTTCAACAGGAACATAATCAGCTGTTCTCTGTTCACCGATATTAACAACAGAAAATGCCTTGTTAGAATCAATCATATCCTTTGCTTGAAGGGATAATTCGCAAAGAACTTCTTCTCCGACCTGTAGATCCTTTGCCCAGGCAAGAGATACATCATTAGGATAAGTGTGGAATGCCTTGCAGCAAAGCTTTGGTTTAATTCTATCCCAAATGTCAAATGCAACAAAAATTGCAACAATTATCATAATTGATGGAGAAATGTAGTTGAAAGAGTTACCAATGAAATAAACATCGTTCATATTACCCATGACCTTAACAAAAGCTGCATTTGAAGCTCCAACTTGCAACATATAATGATATCCGACTGTTGGGCCAAAACGAGCGATCAAAATGGCCCAGTAGTTAAGTGTATTGCCATTAGAAGCATGAGCAATGAAACGGTAGAAAGATCCAATGCGGAGTTGAACTAAAGCCCATCCGCCCAAAAAGAGGTAGAAAGAGATTAGCGGGAATGTAATTAGGATCTGTCCGATGTATTGCGACATATGGCAATGAGAAAGGTAGTTGAAGAGGGTGTATTTTTGTTTTGAAGGAATCATGAGAATTTCGTTGTAAAATGAGATTCCTATAAGTACCATTAAGAGTATATCGGCCGCTCTGATTAAAATTTTCGTAATAGAGGCCTTTTTGCCGGATTCAACTGATTTTTTGAATTTTGCAAGGGATTTTTCGGCAACAACGGCTGTATAGTTAACGTAGTTCTTGCATTGATCAAGGGCGTTGGCTGTTTGGTCCATCAAATAGAAGAAATCTTCAATATTGGCTTCGGTACAGTGTTTCCAGTCAATTTTACGTACAGCGTTGATCTTTCTGTTTGTGCATTGTGATGTATAGAACCTTTCTGGGATAGGGAGCGCAGATTTGAGCAAATCGATGTTTTCTGCTCTTGGTCTTCCAAGATCGAGGTATTTTTCGGCCATTTCGCCTTCAATATTTTCTCTGCATCTTCTCCAATGGTCCAATGCTGCATCTGCATCAGCAACAGCTGCTGCACAGCGTTTTGTTTCTTTGAATAATTGGTAAACGCTGTTTTTGTATTTAAAGCCCGGATCTGCATTTCTCCAAATGTTCATAGGCACTTTAACGAATGCATATCCAAATGCGAGGCATTGAAGGATCAGACCATAGGCATTGCCAAGAGCTATGGCTAAACTGAAGAGGCCTTTGGGATCAAGCTTCTTAGTAGCAATCATAACTATACCAAAAATTAAGACAAGACCACCAGCGACGCCGAAAAAGATTAAATTTTCTCGGATAACGAACCATATGCGGTGTTTGATAGATATTGAGTGAGAGTAACTCAAGTATGATACGGCAAATGGAACAATAATCCAAGTTAGAATGAATGATGTCCAGTACAAAATTTCGAGGCAAATGTATAAGACTTTTGGTGTTTCATTTGTATGTCCGAACAAGTTAAGGGAAATATCATAAGGCAATATGCCAGAAACAATGATAACAGGAATACATGCACTGAAAACCATGAATGAGCTTGCCCAAGCTGGGTGCCTGAACGCACCATAGAACCAATAAAATACAGTGATTACTGCAATTAGTACCACGCAGGAAACAAGGCAAATAATACTTTGAAGATCCATAA
Source organism: Trichomonas vaginalis G3 (assembly GCF_026262505.1). Lineage (NCBI taxonomy): Eukaryota > Parabasalia > Trichomonadida > Trichomonadidae > Trichomonas > Trichomonas vaginalis. The sequence goes on from NC_067203.1 coordinate 5,381,693, forward strand.
ATAAATTATTTTTATAAAATTTTACAATGGAGTTTTTCAATTTAAAAATTTTGAGAGATCGCTATCGGGAGATTTAAATTCACGTTTTTGCTTTTTTCTTATTGATTATATATTGCACTGATCAGAGAAAAATGTTCCATAATAATCAATTTGCCAGCCATAAATGATATCGAGCAGAAATTTCCACAAGAAAGTGGTCATTCATAAATTTTGCACTACAAAAGAGGCTTTAGATGAAATAGTCATACAAACTAAACAACAACAAAGCGAAATCAAAAATAAAAAAAATTATTTTCATTATGACTCAGCATTTTGCTTAGATTGATCCTATGAAATATTTTGAATACAATTTCATATGAAAATCAAAAATAATAAAATCTGTTTATTGAAAAAAATGAATATTCGTTCAGAGGTTTTTGATTGAATTAGAGATTTATCTTGTTATTTCTTAATAACTTTCTTTTTCAAAAGTAGTAAGATATATAAATTTTTTAAAACGTAAAACGATTATAAAAGTAAAGTTATCATTTAAATGAAGTTGAATGTATAACTTCCAGCCTGTGTGATTTCCTTCATCCACTTATGAGGCTCATTAGATGTTCCCTGAGTGGAAACTATGAAGTTCTTAACTGAAAGTCCACTTGGCAGTGGTCCAGCGATTGTAAAGTCGATAGCGATTGGGCCGAGAAGTGTTTCAGCAGCTCCTGGGATGCCTCCATCGAAGATGAAGCGGAATCTAGCGTTGTATTCAGCGAGACCTCCAAATTCCTTGATTCTCCAGACAACCTGGCGGTTCTTGCTATCAAACTCACTTGATTGTTTGTCTAAGACTGACTGAGGAAGTTCACATGAAGCAGAGGAAGTTTCAACTGGGCATTGGAATATGATTGAAACATCTGTAGCCTTGACATCGACTGGGAATGTAGATGTAACTGCAACACGGACAACAACAACCTTTGGCTGTGTATTTTCGAAATAAGGAACAACAGTAAATGGTGGAGGGCTTGGTGGGCGTGTTGTACGGTATGTGAAGAGAAGTGATGAACCTTGAGGTGGGCAGAATGATATCGAACGATCAGAGTCGAATGAATTTGTCAAAGCATAAGGAGCGAAAGTAATATCATCGTACTCGTAAAGTAAATTCTTTGGCATGTTACGTGTCTTGAAGAAGGCCTGCGAATCCAATTGGATGACGCAGCTTGGGACACTTTGGAGGAAAGATTTGACCGTGCAAAGGCCGGTAATATTGGAGTTGATGATGTTGCCCTGGGCTGTTAATGTAAGAGACAATTTTTCGGAAAGAACAATGAAGATTTCATTGTTAGTCTTTGTACGTTCGGATGTCTTAAGGGCAAGTGGACGATCGAAGCCTTCGCCTGGGAAGATTTCTGTCTGCAAGAATGTTGTAAGGAAGTTCTGATCGTATTCGACTTCATTGTGAACAAGGTGAAGTAACATTGATGAATCTGTAGCTTGTGGACAGCCGAAAGAAAGAACTTCATCAACAACTTCGTAGCAAAGTGCAAGGTTCTTCTGAATAGAAAGCTCTGTGCACTTGCCAAGGTAGTCTGAAAGAACAACTGTAATACGACGGAGTAAAAGCTCGAGTGTGGATGGTGACATATTCTCCGGTGTTGCAACAACGAAGTAAAGTCCTGCGCAGTTAACCCAGCAGTATGTGAGTTGCTCTAATCTGAAAATTGGTGGTGGCGGTGGCTCTTCTGTCAAGCGCTGGTAGAAATCTTCTACAACTGCGATGTTTGTTTCATCAAGGAATGCACGAATGATGATGGGGTTGCCACGTGAGTTAATAACAAAGAAGTGCTTGATCAGTCCCATTTTGTCAAACCGTTCACGTCACGTTTTCTAAATTAGATGTGAACCGTTCCATCTATCATGTTTCATATTTTCATCCATTGCATTCGACTCTTAAAAAATGCAAAAAGATATCTTTGGATAAGAAAAGATTTCAGAAGTAATCATATCTCGAAAGAATAAGAGTTTGGATTGTTTCTCCAAACGGTTTGTTTAAGCATCCTACGAGAAAGCATTTATGCAGTCAATGATTGCTCAAATCAATCAGATGAGTAGAATTTCGACAATTTCCTATTTTTCCAATCAGTTAGAAAAACAGATTAAAAATAACGGCTACATTTACTGTAATATTTTTGCTTGAAAAACAATGAAAAAGTATCGTCAAAAAAATCTGAAAGCGCCCGATCATCAAAAAAATCTCATCGGTTTTTGTAAACCAATTTTTTTTTAATTTCTCTTCACATATTCAGTTAATAAAGTCATGAATACATTACCTCATCGAGGTGATGAGCCAAAACGAAGGAATGCCATAAGTATTTACGAAAATTCTTATTTTTGTAAAAAGATCGTAAAAAATTCTTCTTATTTCATAATATTCTTTATACTCTTTGATAACCTACATAAGCAGACATGCATGTATTTCAGTATATGTAATCTTAGCTGATTTATTCAGCTTATTTATATTAACTTGATAATATTGTTGACCCAGAATCATATCGGATGAATAGTTTTATTCAATACATTAATCTTTTGCTTTACTATTTTTTTGTAAACATGTTTATTAAAAAAGTGACAAACCAGACCAACTACAGATGAGTGCAAATCCACACGAATCATGGGCTGTCCGCAGATATAAAGGTGTTACGAAAATACTCGGTCAAGTTCAAGAAAAAGTTTCTCAAGTCGGATGGGCTGTTGGAGCAACAACTGTTCTTATTATCTATCCATTAGCTATTTCAATCTTAGATCATCGTTTCCTTAAGAAGAATGGTGTTATTTAAGAGATTTTCGACATCTTAACATTACTCGTTTATTTATTTAAAAATAATTATAGAACCGCTTTTTATTTGTTTATAAACAAAGCTAAACTATCATTGCTGACTAAAATCAATTCTTTTCTACCATTTTGTCTACTTAAAATTTATATATTTTAGTTTTTTTTCATATTTATTGTTTTAAATCAATAAATCAACAGAATTGAAAGCTAAATCATACAGACATGATCACGCCATTAAAACAAGATCATTACACTGCATGATATAACTAATATTTATCTCAAAATAAGAAAAAGTCGTATTTGCTGAATTTGGATATGGAACATCACATCATGCATGCTAGCATATCCATTTTGGAATGAATAGAAGCTTATATAGTTATTCATTTTAGTTTCTATATTTTTTTATCAAAAATTTTATAGAAAATTTGAATAGTTTACACAATTTTTGTTCGTTTCTTTGGAGCTCTAACTAAAAATGTCAGCGACTATGAAGATGCTCCGAAAAATTCATGAACAAAATGAAAGAGAAAGTGTTGTTAAAGAACTTATTTCACTCAGACCAATTACACCTGTTGAAATCAGGGCTTCACACCCATTTGAAACTGTCTATAATGATTTCAACCCACCTCCAATTCCAGTTGATCAATTTGCACCATACTTATCAAGGAAACTTACAATGAAACGAAATCAAAAGATCGAAAAAATGAAAATGCAAAATACTGTTGCTCAGCCAACATTTGTTCTCACAAATAGCGTAACGCAAGATACAGAAGAAGAAAAAGAAACCAAATCTAATACATCTGTTAAAACTCAACCACAACCACAAACAAATCCACCAAATCCGACAACATTAGTTCCAGCGTCATCAAGAACTACAGATAAAAGCTTCCTTTTACACAGTGGACGCCATTTACAGCAGCATCTTAAAATGGAAGAGTGTTTTGATAAAATTGTTTCTGGCTGTTCATCAATGCCATTACATAGACTCTTTGAAACAACGTTACAAGTGTATTTTCTTGCAGAAAAAGTACTGTTTTATCATGATGTTTCCTCTGTAAAAGTTTTATATTGTCCATCAACTACAACTTATTGTCCGCATGGCAGCGGCCTTGTTGGATATACGCAGTTTGTAAGGAAAACATTAAATATTCCGATCGCAAATGAACATATTTCTTACGATTACAAAACTGAATACGCTAATTGTCCACCTGATGCCCATGTCTTAGTTTTTCCACTCTACGATGGATCTTCTCATGTTAAGTGTATAGTTGAAGTTATTAGAAATGGAAAATCCCCAACTTTTACCGAAGATGATGAAAGATTTGTTGAATATTTCCAAAACAAATGCAAGATATACTCACGATGGCTATTCCAACCAGTTCTTGATGACCAATTCGCCTCAGATCTTATGCAAACTTGTCGTCTTGGCCAATTTGTCGAATCAATTCGCGACAAACTCTGCAAATTGTTCTCTTGTCGTAGCGCAGAGATCTGGATGCTTCATAAAGAGAAAGACCAGATATTCCAATACCAACCAAACAAAGACCAACCAATTTTAATTCCACCAAATGACACCGGCATTCCAGGATTTTCGCTTCGAAAGGAGATTCCTGTATCATGTATCTCATGCCGCGTCCACTCAGCATACAACGAAAAGATAGATGGAAACGGAGATTATTCTGTTTTATCAATTCCAGTCAGAGATCCAAATATGCCAGTTACTTATGCTATAGTTCTTCGAGGCAAGCGTATCCCACAGTTTTTCACCGATTACGATGAGAAAATCCTTGCAAGAGTTGCAGGATATTGTATTGCTTCACTAACAAGTGCCGAAATTGTCGAAAAGAACCACATGGCACTTGAAGAATCCCTCAGACAACAAAAACGTCTCAGATCTTTGCTCGAAGTCGCTGAAACTTTATCCGGCCAATTAAGAATGGACGTTTTGATTCCGAATATCATGAGCAGAGCATGCGATCTTGTTAAGGCAGATAGATGCTCACTCTTCCTCGTTAACGATTCCCATGATAAGCTTCAGATGACTTTCGGCGCTGGTCTGAAAAATACAATTGAGATTCCTATCAACGCTGGTATCGTCGGATGGTCAGCAACTAAAGGAGAAATCCTTAATATTAAAGATGCGTACGACGATCCGAGATTTAACAGAGGAACAGATCTTGCAACAGGATATCGTACGTTAACTATCCTTTCTGTGCCAATTTTCGATGACAAGAAGGGTATTAGAGGTGTTACTGAAATGATTAACAAGTTGGATGGTGTTTTCACTGAAGACGATGAAAAATTAATCCAAATTTTCAACGTTTTCTGCGGAATTTCAATTGAAAACGCCAGATTGTACAGAGCATCATTAGATCTTACCATGCAACTCCATTCCTTCAGAGATATTTCCGCTTCAATGGCCCAATCTCAGACAATTAAGAAATTACTTGAAGAAATCATCAAAAACACAAGAACTGTTATTGGTGCAGTCTACGCTAATTTCTATTTATGCGAGAATGGCCAGATCTTGTTTACTCCTTATGTTCAAGATGAAGATATTGATGAAACCTCCAAAAAGGCACAACAAATCCGCGAAGGTCGTACAAAAGAAGATAGCTTAGGTGTTAAGCGCGCAATCATCGCAAAACTCATGTTAGGCGATGAATCAGAATACGATGCCGAAGAAAAGAAAGAAGAAGAGATGAGAAACAAAGTAATCACGAAATGCGTTAACACTAAAGAGTCAGCGATGTTAAACAACGATGATTACGAGAAATCTCTAATTTGTGTTCCTATTTTAAGTTCAGACAGAGTTGTTATGGGTGCTGTTTTAATGAGATGGAAGAAATCACAACAGAAGTTCACACAAGATGATTTGAAACTTCTTGAGTCATATTCAGTTTTCTTGAGTTTGTCTTTAGAAAGATTTAAACTTAAGAACATCGCACAATTAGGTTCTCTTGAAGTTGAAATGCAAAACGTCATGTCTAATGAAGAACGTGGTGAAATGAGAGTTCCTACGAAACTTCTTATGTCAGATGAAGAATGTGGTGCTTTGTTATTGCGTAATTTCGAATCAACAGAATGGAAAGGAATGGCATTGTTCAAAGTCGCATTCAATATTTTCAATACTTTCAATTTATTCAAAAAATTCAAGATTTCTGCATCATGTTTCTTCTCATTTTTGTTTGAGATGAAGAATTCATATCTTCCTGTTCCATACCACAACTTCACACATGCGATTGATACTATGCAATTCATGGCACATGTCATTATTTTGTGTGGTTTGAAAGATGTTTTGACACAGAAAGAAATCTTGATTTTGTTAGTTGCATGTATTTGTCATGATGCAAATCATGATGGATTCTCTAACAACTATAATTATAAAGCACAAACACCATTATCTATTTTGTTCAAAGGTCAAAGTGTCTTAGAAACACATCATTGCTCTGTTTCAATCACTATTCTTTCTAAAGATGAATCTGCACTTTTCAATAACTTCCCAGATGACGAAATCGCCAGTGTTTGGACATTGTTCATTGATCTTGTGATGGCCACAGATATGTCAAAGCATTTCGATATTGTCGATGAGATGCGTGAGTACTTGGCTATGGGATTGACATGGAAGGATCATCCTAAAGGACGATTGTTGTTCATGAAACTATTAATCAAAGCAGCCGATATTTCTAACTGTGTCCGCGAGTTCGAAACAGCCGATCGATGGGCAGATGTTCTTTGCGAAGAGTTCTTCAGACAAGGTGATCTTGAACGAGCACTTGGCATGGAATACGATGGTCCTCTTCACGAACGACAACATTTGAACAAACAAAAGTCACAGTTAGGATTCTATAAAAGTGTTGCATTACCTCTTTATTTGTTGATGGAACGAATCGAACCAGGATTTTCTGTTTTTGTTACAAATGTTAAGAACAACATGGAGAAGTGGGCCGCTACTAAGAAAGAGAAAGATGATCTGGAGCGTATTGAGAAAGAGAAGGAAGAAGAAGAGAAACGAAAGCGTGAAGAACTTAAAGCAGTTGAAGAAGCACAAAAGAAAGACATGGAACAAATGGCGAAAGCGAAAGCAGAGAAAGAAAAACAAAAGATCAAATATTAATTTCATATTTATATTTTTTAATATTTTCATATATTTTTTTGTTTGAGAAATGAAAAGAAATCTTAGTTTTATTTGTCGTAAAATTAAATTTCATTGTATTTATATTTTGAAACAAAATCAATTACTTTTTCATTCTTATGATTCTTCGCAATCTAAATCTTCATTGAGAGGAAAGATTAAATATTCATTAACAAATATTTGTGAAAATTGCATCATCATGAAAGGCATACTCAATATTAAAATTGCAATTATTCAATTTTATAAATCCAAGTTTTGAAATGAAGTATATTTAAAGAGACATTTAACTTTTGCACAGTATTTACGCAATATGTGTTTAGATGTTCATTTGCAAACGATTTTACATTGTTAAGGAAGACTGGGTAAAAGTCATTATTTCTTTTTTTTCGGATGATTTTCGATTATTTTGAATTGTAAAATGTCAAAAATAATTTGTGAAAAAATTTAAGGGTGCACCCTTAATAAATTATAAATTTCTAATAACATATGGGATACTACAATAGTGGATATTCTGAAAGAATATCTACTATATCTGCATTTACTAGAACTACTGGTCAATTTTTTCGTTGACAGTTGCTTCTTCAATACTTTCACAAGTCAAGTTATCCAAATTACATCCTCAAGTGACACAACAAAATTTCTCGGATATTTAACATCATTTTACAACATATCATCAAGCACAGATGGCTCTTCAATTTCATTTAAAAATAAAGGCTCATCTGTCCTTTATAAGATTTGTGGAATTAAATCAGTTGCAACTGATCAAACAAATTTCGCACGAATTGAAGTTTCACAGTTATCAAGTAACTTAAACTACTTAGAAATGTGCACACTGTCAGACTGTAGAGTCATCGATCAAGGAAATGATATTGTTGATTTGTATTATGGCAATTTTCTTGAGAAAAATACAAATTTATCAAAATCAAACACACGATTTGATACATCACTTGAACTCCATTCAAATCCAACATCAGCAATTTCATTTTGTACATTTGCAGAAAATACTGCAAAACAACAACAGACATTCGTTTTACAAAATTCTTATGATATTTTTATTAGCAAATGTAATATAATCAAACAAAATATTATTTCTTCATTATATGGAATATTTTATCTCTATGAAAATGCAAAAGCAACTATATCTGATTGCATTTTCAAAGATAATTTAGTTTCAACAATTGCTTATGTATCTTCAGGCTGTTCATTGGTTTTAAATAGTTGTTATATTGATTCATCATCCATTTCATTTAGTGTTGATGGATCTTTAAATAAAAGTAATATGAAAACACAAAGTTTTAATAATTTTATTGATCATCTTGTTTTTGATCGCTGTCAAGCCGAATATTTATTTGTTGCGAGAACAAATATATTAGGAATCTACATTCATTATATAGAAATAATGCTTGTAAACATATTTAATATTATTAGTTAACGTGTAATAATAAACATTTAATATTTTTTAGTTGATATTTTTTCCTTTGAATGATACAATGAAAATGAGTTTATCAATCAAAAACCTGTCAATGAATTGAAAATCTGAAATTATATTCGAAGATTCCAAAGTAATATAGTTATTACATATCCTTTTATAAATATAGCGATACATATACTGATACTGAATAATTAATATAGATAAAATGGAAAATCAGATAATTAATTTCATCATATTTCTTATCCAATCCTTTCAAAAATGAAGAAATTAATTATAAAAATCGTTACAAGATAAGATGTAAGAAGTTATTTTTTCTAGATGAAGTGAAGTATAATAAAAAAACCATTTTAGGAAAGTAAAAAAAAGTATGAATATCATCACAAAAAAGTATCTCGTGATCGAGTGGGGTAATGATATTAAAGACAAAGAACCTTTTTCTTTCTGTATCAATGACAAGAGAATAGAATTATCGAAGCACGTTTCAATCATGATTTCGAAAGTTGTTCATGATGAATATTTACGTGATAGTTCAATTAAAACAGTTAATAAATATTTGAATCTATCATGTAACAACACGATAGACATCATTTCTGAATTTTTGAAAACAGGTGTTCTCAGGTTTGAAAACGATCGATCACACAATCGCGATTTATTCGAATTCAGCAGCACATTCGGCATCGAATACATAACAAACATATTTTGTGAGTTTGTTAAGACAACATATCAAGAAATCAACGAAGAAAGCTTTTACGATATCTTCGATTGTGCAAGAGTACAAAACGATACAAATAAGATTAACGAGTGTATTTCGTTCTTTGCATCAAGAATGTTTGATCTTGAAGAAGGATATAAGATCAAAACTATCAAACGATATGGATATGACTTTTTCGAGAGTGTTTTGAAATCAGAATCTCTTAAAATATCAAATGAAGACTCATTGATCGATACAATCATGAGTTTGAGTGAATACAATAATTCATTCTTCTCTATTGTTGAACATGTCAGAGTTGAATTCTGCAACAATAATTCTATCAAATCTATCAAAAACTTCTCAGTTAAACACGGTTTCGAATCTATCACAACAGAAGTATTCGAACGTGCACTCATCAATCGTTCTCAAATTCCTCACAATCTCACACTATCGAACACAAACTACATTTATAAACCAGAAATAAATCCACCAAAACTCAAAATCTCTAACACAAATTATTTTAGTCGAGAAACTATTCTTAATAAATTCGAAATCTCTAACATCGAAGGACACCACAAAATTGATAACTCTTATGAAAACACAAGAAAATTAAGAAATCTGAGAAAGACGAAAGATGATTTTGAACAAATTTATAAAATTCTTGAAACAGCATCAAATGAAGGAGATCTTTCAACAATCAAATTTGCAGTTGATGAAAAATATTGTGATGTTTGTGATCAATATGGATATAATATGATTCTTGAAGCAGCATGGCAAAATAATTTAAATCTTGTCAAACATTTATTTAATCATGGTGCAGATATAAGAAGTAGAACTAATGATAAATGGACAGTTCTTCATTTATTTTGTTGTTTTGGAAATCTTGAAGGTGTTAAATTTGCTCTTAACTACATCGATATAAATGATAAAAATATTGATAATGAAACACCTTTTCATGCAGCTATCATTTATAACCATGCTGATATCTGTCAATTTCTTATTTCTCAACCAAATATAGATAAAAATGCTAAAAGCAAAGATAACGAAACTTTTCTTCAATATGCAATACATCACAATAAACAAAATATTGTAGATATCCTTCGCAAAAATGGATACACATAATAACTTATGTTTGATTATCTAATTTTTATTTTTATTCTAATTTCTATCTCATAAAGAAAAAGTTTCTTAAAATAGATCATGACCACATTTCATATATATTTAATTGCTTTTTTCTTGTTTTTCAGGCATCGTAAATTAAAAAGTGAATTGAGTAGCAAAATGCTTTAAACTGACTCATTTGAAAATATCACATATGATCAATGTTGTGTAAATTCAATTATAAGAAGATGAAACTTGAATATTTCATTTAATTAATTTTTTTGATACATTGCAATATTTAATTAACACAATTTCAGGCATCATGACTAGTAAGTAGTTTCTGAAGTTTGGAGTATTTAATGCAGCTATTAAAATTTGATGAAAGGTTGTAAATTTGAATTAACCCTAATAGATAATGGCTATACCATACCAGCTAGGAGTGTTAATCTGCTTCTGAAAATCATCAGAAATTTCACTTCTGGAAATAAAGAAAAGCAAAGTTTTGAGAAGGAATATAACGTTTTTAATTACTTTTTCTAACAAAAAATTATCCAATACGACAATGATCAAAAATGCCGGTATCACATCTATATACATTTGTTTTGCGATTAATTTGAATAATTATATGTTTGACCACAAAGTATTCAAAAAAAAAACAACAATTCCTTCAATAGAAATTACTTTATGTATCAATAGCCAATAAAGCATTTCGAAATTGAAGCAAAATCAATGTCACATTTATCTGATTAATTTGTAATATTTCTTCTTTAAACCCATTAATTATTAAAATTATCCAAACCAAATTTTCGAATAAATTTTTTTGAATATAAAAATTTGATTTTAATAGAAAAACTGGAAATCTGAATCAGAATTGCACAATATGCAATATTGATTTTTAGATCCAAAGAGTTTTGATAAGATTGAGGGCTCCGATTAACTTCTTCTGTTCTCAATTTGTGGGAGTATTCAATTTTGGGACTAATCAAACTTGTGATGCAACATATTGCCAACGGAATGCTCTTTCCTAATACTGGAAGCGAATTCGAAAAGATTGCTTTCCTCATTAAGCTCTTAGATCTCAAAGGAGACACATCCAAAATCACACTCAAGACAATGGCAGGAGGAATAACAAATTCTGTATACATGTTAAAGACTCCTACAAAGAAATCTATTGTCAGAATCTACGGAAATAACACAGAGCAAATCATTGATAGAGTTTCAGAACAAGCTAACATCAGAAAAGCTAATTTAATCAAAATTTACGCTAGTTTTGATAACGGTATGGTTTGCTCATTCCAAGAAGGCAGAACAATTGATGTACCAATGATGTCTGACCCGCTCATCTCAGATAAACTTGCTAGAAAGCTTGCTTTGTTACACAAATCCACATATTTTGAAAACAATACAAAGAATATTGTCTTTGACCGTATCTTGAACTTTATCAATAAGACTAATCCAGAATTTGAGAAGAATGGAAAGAAAGTCGACATCGAAGCCTTATTACACACATTCTCCATTTTAAAGAACGAAATCACTGCTTTAATGCGAAACCGCCCTCTTGCTCTTACCCACAATGACCTTCTCTCCGGCAACATCCTCTGGGATGGCGAAGATGTCGGTTTTGTCGATTATGAGTATTCTGGCTATACATGGCCTGAATATGATATAGCCAACCACTTCCTTGAGTGGTGCGGGTTCGAGCTTGATCTTACTCGTTTCCCATCCTATCAGCAGCAAATTCGTTTCATTAAGATCTATTTGACAAATCTTTACGGCAAGGAACCTGAACAGAAGGAAGTAGAGCAGTGGCAGACCCGTGTTGATAAGCTCGTACACCTCTCCCATTTGTTCTGGGGCTCATGGGCTTTCTTCCAAGCTGCCAATTCATCTGTTAACTTCCCATATTTCGAATACGGTCTCTGGCGTATAAAGCTTATTAACTTTAACTTGCCACTCGAAGAAGGACATCCACTCCTCAAGAATCAATTAGTTACTGTCAACTAATCTATCTTATATATTGTTTTAATAATACTACGTAAAACTATCTTTAATTAATATCTTTTTCCTGTTTTTTGCAAAAATTTTGATTAATTTTTTCGAAAAATCTCAAATATTTTTAAATTTAGTCATAAAAATCAAATCTTTAGTGTATAGATATTAATAATTTCATGTTTAATTTATGATTTTTTTGGGTGATTTTTGATCATGTTTTGAATAAAAGTGACAACTGGTCGGCCTTTGAGATGCCAGTTAAGAGAAGAAATCATGGCCGTTCTAAGATGAACCGCGGACATACAAGAACAGTTAATTGCATGAACTGCGGCCGCCAAGTTCCAAAGGATAAGGCAATCACTCGTTTCGCCATCAAGAATATGGTCGATGCTTCCTCTGCTAAGGATGTTTCCGATGCTTGCATCTATCAGGGCTACGAGCTTCCAAAGACATACCAGAAGCAGTACTACTGCGTTTCTTGCGCTGTCCACCGCCACGTTGTTCGCCCACGTAACGTCAACGTTCGCCGCAACCGTGTTCCACTCTTCCTTAAGCTTAGACTTGAGAAGCTCGAACAGCGCAACGCTCAGCGCCTTTCCAAGGAATAAATTCTTTTTTTTTGAATTGTAATCAAACAAATCATTGAATTTATTTAATATTACGATTTGCTTGCTTATTTTAATTGAAATATTACGAAATATTGGAAATAGATTCGAATTATTGAAAATATCATTTCAAATTTCAGGTAAATAATATGAATTAAGTGAGAATTCACTTTGCATTGACAAATTTTGCAAAAGTGCATAATATATGGCGTATATGACAACTAATTAATAGAAAAAGATATAATTTAGCATAAATATATGCAATAGTATGAATGTAAAAGGTCCTCATGAAGTCAGTTTAATATATGTTGTTTATAATATTATATTGATTGGTGTAAATAGTTCAGATGATACAAAATATCGATCTGTCACTTTTTGGGTTTTATTGGGTAGTGAAACAAGAATAGAAAAAAAAATGTCGAGACAATATGCAGCTATACCAATACATCTTCCTTTTGAAATGACGAACGTCTGTGCCATGACACAACACAGCGATTCTCTCTTTGTTGCTTTCAAAGATGGAAGAATTATCTCAATTCCCCTTAAAATCGATTCTAAAACAAATGTATTTCTCGGCGAATCAACATCACTATTAGTTAAAACACCGGATTTTGAAATTGCAGATATTAAATCATTCGCTGATCGAATTTTAGTTCATATCAAAAACAAATCAGGTGTTTCGGGTCCATTAATTGCTATCAATACACGCGGAGAAGTAATTCACGTTGATGATAATACAGATTGCTTCTCACCAAACTCATTTTCTTCATCAAAAACTCTTGCAGTTGTTTCAGATAAGCGCTTAATGATTAAAGAGCTCAAACAAACACAGAAATTCGAACAGACGTTCAGCCGTGAGTTCAGCGAGCCTCCTCTTTCAGTTGCTTTATCATATCCGAAAGTTTGCCTTGTATCTCACTCCAAATTAATGATTCTCGATATCCAAAATCCAAGCAACTTCTTGGAGATCAAAGCAATATCTACATCTCATCCCTACGCCATGACAAGAGATTCCGTGAATTTCTTTTCATACGCTGGCAATACTGCCATGACATTTGACTCCAAATTCGACTCTAATGCAGAGCCAATACTCTTTGAGTCTCCTTGCACCGATCATACTCGTTGTGGCCAATTTATTGGTTCATTATCAGAAAATCAAATTGTTATTTACGATTTCAAACATCACAAAGGTACAATTCCAAACAAGAATTACAAGCGCGTTGCATCTTTCGACAGTTCTATACTTACTTGTTCAGATAATGACGTATTTATCCTAAAAGACTTTACAGAAGCCTATGAGCATGTTCTAACAGGATCAATAGATACAGCGATACTTGCTTTACCTAACCAAAGCATTGATTCTATCAGTTCTCTGTTCGAAATGATATGGAATAACAATAAACACATAGAAGCTCTTTCTTTACTCACTATGAAAGAGTTTGAAGACTGTATAGTCGATGCCTTCCGCTTATTTGAGTTCCTTGTCTTCTCTCCTGAAATTCCAAAATCAGGAAGATTATCTTCAGCGGAAATCACCAAAGATGAGAAGATTTCCCAAGTATTTGTCGATACCTTGTTCCAAATCCGTTCAGGATTGAGCGATGAAGTCAAAGCTTACGTTGATACTGCAATTGTTGAAACATTATCATACTTAAACAACTCCAAGAAGCTTTGTGACTTCTTCGATGAGAATCCTGTGGTCATAACCGAGAGCCTCGACAAGTTCTTTGAGAAAAACAATGGAGTTCCTTTCGCGGTATATCTTAGCTATCAAGGGAAGCACTCGGAAGCCGTACAGATATTAAAGGAGTCTTCTTCTCTTGATGTTGCTGCAAGAATTATCTCGAAAAAGGCCATTGACTGGGAATTTGTTGAAAAAAATGTTCCGTGGCTTTTCGAAAGAGCTCCCGAACAGGCATGCCTTGTATTAGCATCAGATATCATTGATATTTCCAGAGCAAGAGCTTACGTTGTCAGCAAATATCCTTTATTTTATATGAGATTCCTCATGTGTGCCCTGAAACACAAAGATATAATTAGCCGCAAGATGTTTATTAATGAACTGACAACAGGACTCGTCAAATTGCTCACAAATATCAAAAAACCTGATTTCGACAGAAAAGAAGCAAGTTGGCTCAATTGCGTCATCCAGAATAAAGAAACAAACTTGGATGTCATGGAGAAAGAGATTTCGGATGATTTGATTGAACTTTTGCGGACATTTCACGATGAAGTCGAAATTCAGAATTTAATGACTCATGTTTCAAAAATAGACATCCCAAGAGTCCAAGTAGAAATATATACAGCAGCAGGATACTTGTCAGAAGCTCTAAACATTGTTTGGAGTGAAGGAATTGAAAAATGTGTCACTTTTTGTCAGAAATATGAAATTCCACAAAAAGCGTTTTCCTGTTTGTTTAAGATCATGAAAGAGCGATCCTCCAATGCCGCCAAAGACATCACAGCTATTCTTAAAGAGAATATCGAGATTGTTGATGTTGCAGACGCGATGGCACAAATTGGAGGAGAAACAGATTTAAATGATGTCATAGAATTCGTTGCGAGCTTGTACAAGGACATAACAACAGAGAGAAGGAGTAAAGAGATTGCAGCTGCATTTGCAGAAAACCGCGCAAAGGAATCTGATTACCAGAGAGTTGTTTTAGAGAGCGGACATGTTTCTCTTGGCGGAGACCAAGTTTGCGCTGGTTGCGGAAAAACTTTGGGTTGTCAGTACGTTGTGAGAACACCAAATGGTCTTTTGTATCATTACAAGTGTCTTACTATTCAGAAATAATAATAAAAAAAATGTCTTTTATTTATTATATGAAAAACAAACTAATAATTATAATTGATGTATTAATATTTGGTCTAATCAAAATCAAGTACATTTGCATAATTGAGTTGTGTTTCAAAATTTGATTTTTTGTAAGGATGCACTTACCACTTTCTGATACCCACTCAAAAAGAGTAATACGGGCGTGATGGGTCACAGTTTAAACAGGAAATTATCAAACATACAATTATTTTTTGATTCAAATGCTGTTCGGCATTAGAATCAAAAATAATCATTAGTATGATAATTACACTTTTATCGCATTTTTAACAGGCTTCATGCCTGTATAAAAACACAATAAGCAAGTGGGAAGCGAAACTTTTAACACATTCAACTATTGAAATAAAAGAATTTTATGTTCAATTTGGAATGAAAGCATATTCCTTAAGATCTCTGTTCAATTTTATCCCTCATGATGAGCATTTGAGACTTTTATTACAGTACTGCCCTTAGATGTAAGTGAGTACAAGATAAAATAACAATAATATATAATTAGAAAAGAATAAATAAAAACATTACTATTTCAATATGGAAAAACTGCTATTCAATATGCAGACATAAATATTAAAAATATTTCAACGATTCAATATTGATTGATATAAAAGAACGAAATGCTATTGATTGCGTGATAATTGGATCTACTTAGTTCTTAAATTTTCATGTGAATGATTTTTTATGAAGAACTTACAAATTCTTGAATTATGAGAGGCTAATTCCAGTAAATCTTTTTTCTTTTTGATCAATACCGACCATGCAATACAAACAATAACTATGTATAAAGAGAGGCTTATTTCTTAAATTGTTCCCATCTTGTCCCAATGTGGGATTACTCAATTTTTTTGAATCTCGTTCTTCGTTATATTTCTCTAAATCTTCAAATTTGTATACATCTTCTTTCTGAGGAATCCATCCTGCGAACTTAGAAATCAAAGTCATATTTCCATTTTTTTCAGTTCTATATATAAAATTACCCTTAATAGGGTCAATTGTTGAGATTTCGATATATGCAGGGCCCAAGCACTTTTTATCTTTTGGTAAATCCAATCTGTTTCCGTATCCTCCATTTACTTTTAAATACAAGGGATCATCTGTTTCTGCAATGACGTGATAAGAATTATGTGTTAAGAGATAAAAATGCGAGTACTCATTTCTTTTATTTGCAAATGATGCTTCCCCATCATTTTCAGACGAAACAAAAACTTGGTAACTTATTCCATCACTTGTTACACATGAAGGCATAGAATTGCTGATAATATGAATTTTGCATTCTATGCGTTCACATCTTAGTTTAACTGCAATTCCTTGGCCGCCTAGTTCACGAGCGCTATTAATGAAAAAGGATTTCTTACTGTTTTAATTAATTTTGATGGATTATTATAACTATACACTTCAGCAATGAAGTTCGAATTGCTACCAAGTGCATATGTATAAGGTGATAAAGAACGACATTCTGTTGGACTGATCGAAATTTCTTTGAATTCATGAGCAGATACAGAAATAACTTGACAATCGTTAAAAACTAATGGAAGATCTCTAACTTTCTTGGATGAAATGCGAGCTGATATGAGTAGAATACATTGAAACATAAAATTTATTTGAATGATAACGTGTCTACTCAATTTTATAATTCAAAAATTGAAAATGGAAAATAAGACCAAATTATAACTAAATAGATTCGACTCCAATGTCACATAGCTTTTGTTTTAAATTGCGTAAAAATTTTATTTGGCATATTTGTGTTCAGCATAGATCAATATCAATCAAAAATATTTTTACAGCATAAATGACAATAAACATTTTGAGAGAAATATTGAGTTTGAAAGTGCATTGGCAATTATTAATTATATGCTTGAATTATCTATATCTAAGTTGATGAATGTTATCTATAAAGTTCTCCAAGATTTATTTTTTAACAAGCTGTCCAGCATTTCGAAAATCTTTTCATGTCATACTTTTTATAATTGCTTATAATATCTCTTAGGATTAGAAACAAAACCAACCTCTTGGAATCGAATTTTGAACCTGATTTGATTTTGAAATTAATCGATCATTGAATTTTCGGAGATTTAAATGGATCAATCGTCACTACAATTTAACCCAAATTGATATATGCTATTAGTTTAAAAATGATTAAAAATTGTAACCGAAAATGGTCAAAATTAACTCACAAAAATAGTATATTCAGAAAGCCAATTTTACATAGATTAAAATGACGAAAAAAATCAAGTTGTCACGTATATAATATAGCGCGTTCTATCGGCGCGCAGCTTCGCTGCGCGCCGATATAAGCTGACAAGGCTGTCATGCACCAGTGTGTTATAACAGATCGATTTTATTTGAAATTTCATAAATTAATAATTATAATAAATTTGATATTCAGAGACGGCGCTACGCGCCTTTTAGCATTCTGGGCACTTACGTGCCCAGAATGCAAGATTGAGAAATTTGAAACTTCGTTTCAAATTTCTGCCATGCTGTTATGCAAAAAGAAAGTCAGTACAAAAAATTTTTGAAATTGAGAATAAAAATAATATCGTGATTTTTTGTGATATATGAATTTTTTAGAAGATTTTAGAGATTGAATTCTCAATTTATAAAAATTTTTTAAATTGAGAGGAATTTTAATGATATTATTTTATTTGATATTTGGATTTTTTAGAAGATTTTAGAGATGTCAGTCTCAATTTAAAAAAATTTACAAAAAATGATCGTAAAATAATCGTTTTTGTTCAAATCCTTTTCATTTCGGGAAATTGAAGTTAAATATCAAAGAGATGGTCTATGCATATGTTAAATCAAATCATTAAAAAGTGTTTTGATGACTTTTTCTAACCACAAATTGTCACTTTTTGATGTTTTAAAATTGGCAAACCCAAATTTTAGCTAAAAGTGACAGGGAAAAAAACGTTTAGTATTAAAAAAAAGACCGATGAGAGCTTCGTTCGAAATATAGAGGGAACTGAGAATGCGCAACCATTCTCAGGGAATATTGGATGCTATTCCCGTTCCCTCTGTATGGGAAATTGAGGTTTTCAAAGGGAGTTAAAAATATCAAATTTATACTAATTTACTTCAAAATACAAAAGTATTTGACAGCTAAAATTAGTTACTTTAGCAAGCCTATCAATACCCTTTTACGATTATTGTTACTTTTTCGAAATAAAAGTAAAAACAAATTTATACTAATTTACTTCAAAATACAAAAGTATTTGACAGCTAAAATTAGTTACTTTAGCAAGCCTATCAATACCCTTTTACGATTATTGCTACTTTTTCGAAATAAAATAAATTTATTATCAAAAACCTTTTTTTTCTTAGTAAAAATAAACGAAATTTTTTACCTTATGAACTTTTGATGGAAATATGCAAATTTAAAATAATAAAGAAAGCCGCGAGCGAATCGAGCGGCTTAGGTCTAAGATTTTGATTCAAATCTTTGCTTATATTCCTTAAATTCTTTATGAAACTCGCAACAGTTCCATAAAAAATTTTAAATTCTAAACTGTCGAAATTACCGATCGGTAATCACACCCTTCACGGGTGTGTCACTTTTAGCTAAAATTACCCCTACTCCAATGCCGTAAAATAATATTTTATTAAAAAATTTTTGGTGGAGAATTGGAAAATTTTTGTTGGAAAATTGGAAAATTTTCCTAATCATTTGGATATAACCTGGCATATTAGGGAGTTTTGTCAACAACTCAGTGCTGGGATCAAGATAGTTTGTAATCCAAAAGTAGAAACGTTCCTTGGTGTCTTGTTCTGGCTTCCTGCAAAATCTGTGATTTGCAGGATTCTTCTTAATATTGTCAGAAATTGCGCAAATCATGTCCATCGTCGTCAATTCTTCACCATTGATGTTAAAACGATTTCGATTACGGTAATTTTCTTTTCTCTTGCAATTCTTTTTCTGCAGGAGTCAATTCACGAACATACTTATTATGTTTGAGAGCTTCTACAGAACAAGGGCAAAGACCGCAGGCGGCGCAGCATTTTGAACCGTTCTTAATGATACTGATTCTTGCCATGCGCTAATAAATGAGTAGATAATGGCGTAGCGCATCATTGCAGCATTGCTGTTGAACTCTTGCTTCGGTGCCTTAATGTAATCTCTCAGATAATCCGTGAATTTGGATTTTAATCTTTTGGCAATGCCAACATCAAATACTTGTAAAATGTGTGTTGTATGTGCGGGAAGAACAATTAATTTGATGTTGGCACTTGCCAAAAGGAACAATGCCAGAGGATTCTCGCGGCTGGAGTGTCCATCACACACAATGAGAGCAGGCTTGTCACGTATATCTTCTGGCATTCTCTGGCGTTCAAAGTTAAGCCACTCGATGAAGAAAATGCAATACAATAAGAATACACTTCTGTTCACCCAGCCTTTTGGCGTAGAAGTAAACCAACAATGTCTTTCGCGCTGGAATACTTTCAGTTCTCTAGGTAGTTCTGCAATACATGGGAGAACAAAGAGAGGTGGGACAGATTTGCCTGTCATTGAGCATCCGCATAAAGCTGTAATGTGCGGAAAGTTTGGAATTCCTTTGGCGATCATATGCTCTATCTCCTCAGGTAATGCAACTTTCTTCTTCTTAAATTTGTTTATAAATGTTTCATCGATACTAAAAATCAACTCCTCTGGAGTACTTTCGATTGTTTCACGATGTTTATCGTAGAATTCTTCGATAATTCTTGGTTCACACGCCATGTATCTTGATTCTTCAATCTCTTGGCATGCCTTAAGCTTGCAATGCAATTGCTGTAAAATATGGTTAACATAAGGTCTCGATACATCATCACCACCAAGAGTATTGATAACTTCTTCTGCAAGAGTAGGACAATTAATCTCAAGAAGGAATCTGTAACCATAATCTCTTCTGAGCTCTTTCAACTTGAACGCCTCGTCAATAATGTCAGCTGCTTCTAGAGCTTCACCTTTGTAAGCAGAATCTTCGATAATTTCTTTTAAAGTGAGCTGATCACGCTCGCATAGGTATGGATCTGCACCGCCATGATTCCCTTTTTCCCAGTATAGACCTAATGCAGCTCTTTTAAGTGCAGTAGCAATGAGATTGGATGTTAAAGTTCCGAGATCTGGGTATTCTTCCTCCCATGCAAGCTTAGTTTGACTATATGTCATACCTTCGGCGCGACAATTGATGATAAACTTTTGTTGTCTACCAAGAAATTCGACTGTGAGAAATTCCATTTTTAATTTTAAACGAGCACTTGAGCCACGTTTTATCTGACTTCACCAGCCAAAAAGCCCCTGTACTAAGTGTCATGTTTTTGTTTATTTTAAAGTTTCTGCCATGTAATGGTTTACATTGCAAATTTTTTGAATACTTTACATCACCATAAAATGGCAGTACAAGGCTAGTTTATCGGTACAAGGCTCTTGAAATGACTTTAATAAAGAGCTCTAAAAATATAAAACAGCTAACAAAGATATCATTACAATCCAATAGCAGATGTTATCATATATCCAATCGTTGAAATAACCAAGATTGACATTAATATAAAAAAAAAAAAAAAAAGGTAGTGGGGCTTCCAGGCACTTCGTGCCCTCTAGCCCTGAAGATGTTTAGTATAAATGAAGTTTTTATTCGGAAAATTGTTAGTCTTCTGGTGTGAATTCGGAGGACTCTTCTTCTTCCTCCATTGCTTCTGGGAAGAAGCCTTCTTCTGGGTCGAAAACATTATATAATGTGTCGCTTTTCACAAATTATATATGTTTTCATGTTTTGTCACTTTTCTGTCACTTTTCGGGTAAAAACATTTTTATTATTATATATAAATGAATTTTACAAAACCACCGTTACCGTTCTTTGGAAATAAGAGTAAATGTAAAGATATTATATTGAGAGAACTTAAGAAACTACCGAATGGTCTAACATTTGTAGATTTGTTCGGTGGAAGTTTCTATATATCCCATTTGTGCCATATAATATTCCCAGACTCAAAGATTATATGCAATGACTTCGACAACTATATGGACCGTCTCAAACATATACCAGACACAAACAAAATATTGAGTGAGTTAAAAGAAAAGATACCTATAGGTAAGATGGAACGTATACCATTAGATAACAAAAATATTGTGAGAGAGGTTTTGAAAAAAGCAGAATATATAGACTGGGATACGATATCTGCTAGACTATTATATAGTGGTTCTATAAGAGTTCATGACATTGAAACACTTATGTCAAAAGTTTTATATCTTAACTATACAAATGTTTTCAAAGAGGACATAGAAAAATATATTGAGGGTATAGAGTTTGTGAGATGTCATTGGACAGATTTGTATGAAAAATATAAAGACAAGGAAAATGTTTTCTTTATAGTGGACCCGCCGTTCTATAACACATGGGATTTTCAATACCAAGTAGACTGGACTTTGAGAGACTCTTTAGAAACTTTAGACGTTTTACATAACCATCCATGCTTTTACTTTACATCCGATAAAAGTGGTTTGGAAACCGTTATGAGATGGTTAGAGGACATACATGACTATGAGTTTATATATGACAAGATAGAATATGAGAGAGGTCCTATAAACTGGAGAAAGTGTCACAATAAAGAATTTTATTAGTAAGTAAATGTGGTTTGAAATAGGACTACTTGTTTTAGGTTTTTTCCATTGTGTCATTTATTTATTTGACGTGGCAGAAAAGTACAGAGAATATGAAGATGAACCAATGCCTGCAAATGTTCAGTATATGTACTCGTAAGAGATATTTTTATCTAATATTAAATGGACGCACAGAACTTAGCGAATGCACAGCAACCTGGACAACCAAACCCAGAGAATATTCCAAATGAAGTTAGAATACAAACTGCAATGGCAAACTATGGTCAAGTGCCAACAGATGTACAAATGCAAACTGCCATGTCAAATGACGCTGCGTTAGGTTTGCCACCATGGTATGCAAATATGAGATGGAAAGAGTTTTATACAAACCCTGAAGTGGGATATAAACAACTTTATGCAGATGACGCGAACACAGGAGTTGACCCAGAATATGTTTTCTACCAGAGGAGAAACAGAATGTATGAGCTCCAGTTAAAGAATGCTATGGAACTCAACAGGAAACGTAAGAGACTAGGCGGACATTAGATTTTTACATATAGTAAAATGGGTTTCTTCAGTAGTATTGGAAACTTCTTCAGAAGAGTTGGAAGAGGTATATGGAATGGAATAAAAACCGTAGGAAGAGGAATTTGGAACGGAGTCAAAAATATTGGTAAAAGAGTAGGTCAGTTCGTTGGTATTATACCTAAAGACCCTGAACCAGAAGAACAAGCTCCTGTTATACAACAGCCTGAACTTGCACCACAGTCTAGTTGGCAACCAAATCCAACACCTCAACCGTATTAAAAAATTATATTTTTACCGTTCGATAGTAGTTGTATATGAAACTAAGTTCTAAGTAAAACGCATGGTATAATGGAATTATTCTTTTTCTTCCATCTGTAGTAAACCATACTTGAAAGTCTGAAATACTTCCACTTGGTGGTTCGTATAACTTTGTAGGTTTTTCGTAAAAGTCATTTGCCAAGCATAAGAAAGAGTTTGGGGCCAGAAAATGAAAGCATGAACAATAATAGCAGCTGGGTCGAAAACATCTTTAAATAAATATGGTTCATCTCTTGCATATCGACTGTAAATATTTGCTAAAGGAAGTTTGACTTTCTGATTTAACATTCTTTGCAAATAATACCATGACATTGCAGTGAATTCTGTATATATTTGTTCGTCTTTCTTTGGATTGTCTTCGTAGATTTGAAATGACACTTGTGAATTTTGTTTGTCCATATACAATTCTCACATAAAGTGTGCTCTCGGTATTTGCATATTCATCAGCATATTTTGCATAACATGAATTTATTTTATCTTCTATATTTTTTAACGCAGTCTGTAGAGAAGATGAAAGGTCAACTTGTATTAGCTCAATTTCTTCCCACATTTTTCGTTTCCCTTCAGATATATAATCTATATGAAACCTTACAATAAATGGAAAACTTTTATCTTCTACAGATACAAACTTCATTCTACGAAAGCCAATAGCTTTTGTGACAGATGGGTCTCTTAGCCATCTTAATGGGTAGTCAAAACGATAGCCTTCATGCTTTACGGTCTCTGTCTCAAACTTTTGACCGACATTAGTAAAAAGTTCATCTAATGGTTTAGTTGTAGCAACTCTTGAATTTTCTTTTTCTATTGGAAGCATATTTTATCTAGAATAAAAATGTCGAAAGATATTGCTTCCATGAGAGAAATACAACACAACCGACAACTCATTATGCAAGCTCTAAATAAGAACACAACAAACTTTTCAAACTATTCTAAGATATCTGAGTCATTGAAAGAAGGAAACTTAAAACTGACATTAAACCCAATGACAGATGAGTTTCTGTTTCAAGACAATAAGAACCATACTGTCTGTATAAATCCAACAAAAGGAACTTTAAACGAGAAACCTATAAATGAACTTCTTTTGAAAGCAGATGTTGACAACAAAGCTGACAAAGAATATGTAGACGATGCAATAGCAAAAGAAGAAGAAAGAGCTAACAATGCTTATGCAACAAAAGAACATACTCATCCTGAACTAGCAGACAAAACATATGTTGACAATAAAATGTCAAGTGAAGTGACAAGAGCTGAAAACGAATATTCTAAAAAGACTCATACACATTCTATATCTGAAATAACAGACTTACAAGAAACCTTAAACAGTAAAAGTGCCGTTGGACATACACATACCATTGCAAATATTACAAACTTACAAGAAACCTTAAACAGGAAAAGTGCCGTTGGACATACACATTCTATATCTGAAATAACAGACTTAAACGTTAGCCTTGAGAAGAAAGCAAATAAGAACCATACACATACAAGTTTTACAACTGTTGCTATAGAAAGTATTGAAGGAACGGTTGAAGAAACTGGTGGGGATGCAATATATTGTAAACCTCCTAACTTTCCACAAGGTTTAACATCGGATGACGACATAACGACGATGAGAAACATTAGATGTAAAGATGTTTATGTCATGAAGGATGAACATAATATTAAATTCACTGCTCAAGATTTATATGACAAGAAAGCAGACAAAACAGAGCTTCAAACATTAAAGACAGAAATACTTCAAACATTATATCCTATAGGTTCTATTTATACGTCAATGAACTCTACCAGACCAGAAACAGTTCTGGGTTTTGGAACTTGGACTCAAATAGTCGACAGGTTTTTGTATTGTGCAAACTCTTCAAAGGAAACAGGTGGAAGTAAAACGATTTCAGGTGAAAATTTACCTGCACATAGTCACTACATAGATTTAAGTACATCTCAAGCAGGTTGGCATAAACATAGATATTGGGATTGGTCAGCAATGACAAAAGGTAAAGGATATGATGTTAAAGACAACGTGAAGTTTGCTATAGATTGTTACTGGAGTAACACTGAGGGAGGAGGAAACCATACACATCGCGTTTCAGGATATACGCAAACAACGGGACAAAGTAAAGACTACATGCCACCTTACATGACAGTTTACGCATGGTATAGAAATGCTTAGTCGTCATTTTCAACTTCTTTAGCATATTCGTCAGGAGTTGTCTTATATTTGTTAGGAACTGTCTTTGAAAGTATACCACCTTGAACTTTGACAAGTTTGAAACGAGGTCTGACAATAGTAGTTTTATCTTCTGCTTGCAGTGTGTACATTTTGCCATGTTTGCCTAAAACTTCATAATATTCTCTTGTATACTTTTTCTATTTTTACGAACACGAATGTGAGTACTGTCGGGTTCCCATGTTGTCATAGTCAATAGTATTTTCATATGGGTCGCGTTTAGGTATTTTCTATTTTTACTTTGTCACCTTTCTGAAGTTTGAAGCCCGGCATTCTTTCTTGTTTGTCTCTTTTGACTAAATTATTAAATATATAGTCTTTCTCTAAGTCAGGGTTGTTTTTCATTTCTTCGGGGGTGGTTTCCCAAACCTTTTGTTTACGGCTATTGTAAATATTTAAAACTTGTCTCATCTTTGCCATGGAGAAGTGTCTATATTTGTCGTCATATGACATTTCATTTGCTCACCACCTTGTGGTTGGTTTAAGTCTCTTAACATTTTTATACAACGTCAATGACACCAAGAGCAGAATGTTTTGGTCGACAATGAAATATTGGTTTACATTTTTTGAACGCAGATAGTTTTACATCATCTGATTTGAAAGAACTTTCAAAGTCAGATGTCAGTTTTGTTGGATGGTATTTGTCAACGAAATATTGTCAAGCAGTTTTCACATCTAAAATATTTTTGGACCATAATGGTATGGCTTCACAGTATCTTGTGTTTTGACCGACAAATATTAGCCAGTATGGTGGTCCATCTGTTCTAACTCTCGGAATGTTTTCCAAGATATCCATAAACCAAGCATTTGGTGTTGAACTAAAGATTTTTATCATGAGTGCTTTCTTTGTCGCTTTAGAAACATAGGGGTCCTTGTTTGGATTCGTCATTTTTACTGTAAGAAATGGGTTTATTTGGCGCATTAGCAGGAGTTGATCCAGATTTTTGCCCCGCAGTGGGAACAATAGCCAGAGGTGTATTTGGAGTTGGAAGGAAGATTTTGAGTACATTAGGTATACTGAAAGAGAAAGCACAACCTATTATACAAACTGTACAGAAAGGTTTGGGATGTAGCACGAGATGCAACAAATCTTATTCCAAATCCTGAAACAAGAGGGAAAAGTTCAAGGATGGATGGACAATGTAGGAAGACAAGCAGGAAACTATTATAACAAAGCAAATGACTACTATAACCAAGCAGGACACTATATGGACCAAGTGTGAAAAGATTCTTTAACAGAGGATATAACCATGCACAACAATGGGTAAAACAATAACCAACCTCAACCGCCTCAAACGTGGGGAATGTAAAGTTTTTTACTGAGATGAAATGAACAATACAGCATTGAGACAAATGGGTTCAAGATGGATTTGTCGGCTTCCAGCAGTTACACAACGTGTTTGTCAAGTTCTTCCTAATACCTCAGGAAGTTTTAGACCGACTTAAAAAACAACAACAACCAGTTGAAAACAAACCAAACTAAAATTTTTTACTGAGATGAAATGACCGAAGAAGTTGAAACGGTAGATTTGACACCACAAACAAAAAGTTCAGAACCATTGTCAAAACCTGTCAAAGAACTTACAGATGAAGAAGAAAAATTCAATAATAGAAAGTGCCAGGTCTGGAAATACAAACCCACTATATAAGTCACTTTTCATAGAAATGGAACGGCTAGTATCTCAAAAAAGAAACAGACTCTCACAAATAAAATATTGAAGTCTGAAGGAGCTTTCGAGACAACAGATGGAAAAGTTTACTTCACTGACCAACAGTTCATTATAGAACATCTCATTGACTTAGAGTCGAAATATTCTAAACTTTACAACAAACACAAAAAGTTGAAAGGAAAACAAAAACAAATGGCATATGATATTTATGAAGATGTTGACGACACAACTGTTCCTGCAAGTAGGGTAAAGTCAGAGGAACCGAAAAGTGACGAAAAACTGATAGAAGAAGAAAAACCAAAAACTGAAGAAAAACCAAAAACTGAAGATAAACCAAAACCAAAGTTTAGTTTCCAAACTAAACCAAGTCAACCTTCATTAGCTGGTATGGGTTGGCGTCAAAGACTTATGGCAGCAGGCGGTTATGTTAAGTAAAGAAAAAAATATTTTTTTATTTTTATAAAAATGCCCCCATATAGAATGGATAGAAAGTCTGCTAGAATAAAAGCAGAGTTGCAAAGATATGGTTGGAGAGTTTCGAAGAAGTTTAAATATAGGAAGGGAAGACCCATAAAAGTCTATGACAAACTGGCTGGTCTTCGCTACGAAATGGATTTGGAAACAGCACGTGCCAATTATCCAAACAGACTAGAGAGGTTAGAAGAAGAACGTCTTATGAACATGCCTTTCGATGTTAGTGAACATTGCATGAAGTAAAAATTTATTTTTTAAAAAGTGACATTTTTTATTTTATTTGAAATGTACGCTGAGTTTGTTGGAGAAGACCGTTGGGAAACTTGTTTGTTAGATGAGAAATATGAAATTCACTGTTGTGAGTCATTTGAAGTCAGAAACAAAAAGACAAAAAGAGTTTTAAGCGAATGGGAGCGAAATAACGGATATGCTATTATGAAGATGGGTGGAAAACACTATTTTAAACATGTTGTCATTGCAACTCATTTTATACTGAATCCTAACAATTTACCTTTTGTAGACCATATAAACCGTATAAGAAACGACAATAGACTTGAAAACTTACGTTGGGTCACTTGTTCTGAAAACAATAAGAACAAAGGCAAATTTGGAGATATTGTATTCGAATTTGTCGACGAACTATAGAAGATGAAACAATTGAAATTACAGACTATGGCAAGCATACGTTTGAGTTTTACTACTATAGCGAAGAACAAGACTCTTTCTACTTTTATACCGGCGTAAACTATAGGAAATTACAAGTATATTTTACTAAGGCAGGCTATGCTTATGTAAACACTAGAGATACAGATGGAAAAAACGTTCAAATACTTCTTAACAAATTCAAGAAGCTATATGGCATACTATTTTAAAACAATATATTTTTACATATATTAAATGCTTCAGGTTGAAAAACAAAGAACAAAAGTAGCAGATACAAAACCGTTAGACTATATCTTTACAAATGCTGGTAGGACTATTTCAGATGAAGAAATTTCATCCCGAATATACAGGTTTGACTATCCAATTCGTTGGCTTCAAAGTCCTTCAGATGCAAAGGCAATAGGATTTAGAAGAGTTTTGTTTTCAAATAGAACTAACGCATTTATGTTCGCAGTATATTTTCATGGGCAGTATAAAGGTTCTGATGGTCTAATAGACAAATTTGACGAAATGAGAATCTTTACAATTCGTTCAGACGAAAGTCTTGAAAAAACTCTAAATGACTTTCAAACTCAAATGAACAAATATTATTGGGAATTTCAAGAAAAATACGACTCTTTACTAAATGGAACATACTATCTGAAACTAGAATATGACAAGATGAACTCCACCGTTTCATTTCAAAAGATTGAAATTAACCCTCCAAGAGGTACAGAGTTTTTATTTTGGGAAGTAGACAAACGTTCTTGGGCACAATTTCTTCGGTTACTAAACCAGAACGAACCATTACCACCAGATGGTCCATTTAAATTTATACTTCCACCAGCAGATTTGACAGTTTATAGAAACGTGTTTGACCCTCAAAATGTTATGTGTCATGCAAGTTTCAGTTCAAGCAACAATAGTTTTCTATGTATTGGTAAGGACTTTTATGACTTTGCTTCTAAATTCTACGAACCACCTAGTAACAGTTTCTCTGACTTTCAAGTTTGGTTCACAACAAATGGTGTGCAACATATTATTCCATTGTACTATGACTTTTATCTCGAATTGTCTTTCATATATAACTACGGAAAAGTGCTGAAAAAGTATTGAATGTGAAGATATTAGAAAATAACATTTTTTCTAACATCGTAGAAAACTCATGAAAACAATTTATTTTTGACACTTTCACAAAAAACATAAAAGCTCTCATCTAATGGCTCGATGTTGTCCATTGTTCTGTTTCAGAACTAGTCTTGTACTGTTTTCAGAACTAGTCTTGTACTGTTTCAGAACAATATTTGTACTGTTTCAGAACAAGACTTGTACTTTTTCAGAACAAATTTCCCGTCAAAGCTCTCAATTTGTGAGAAAAATTTTCTGTTTCAGAACAATATTTGTACTGTTTCAGAACAAGACTTGCACTACTTCAGAACAATATTTGTACTGTTTCAGAACAATACTTGTACTGTTTCAGAACAATACTTGTACTGTTTCAGAACAAGACTTGCACTACTTCAGAACAATATTTGTACTGTTTCAGAACAATATTTGTACTGTTTCAGAACAATATTTGTACTGTTTCAGAACAATGTCCGACGTACCACCAACCCAGTCTATTCCCAAACCAAATCGAAGAGAGACCAAGAGTTCGAAGAAGGTCTGAACCGTTTACGCAAAGAGTATGCTACAGCTCCAATTGAGAGAAAGTTGTTCCCGGACCCAAAAATATAATTTAGGGTAGATGGTTAGATCTAACCTGTCTTCTACCCTCTTTTCTAACCTCTTGAATTTTCATGACTTCTTCGTAAATGTTTTGTCAAGACTTCTTCGTAAAATGTTTTGTCAAGACTTCTTCGTACATGTTTTGTCAAGACTTCTTCGTAAATGTTTTGTCAAGACTTCATCGTAATGAGTGTAAATCAGACAAAAATATAATTTAGGGTAGAAGGTTAGATCTAACCTTTTTTCTACCCTCTTTTCTAACCTCTTGAATTTTCATGACTTCTTCGTAAATGTTTTGTCAAGACTTCTTCGTAATGAGTGTAAAGGACCCAAAAATATAATTTAGGGTAGAAGGTTAGATCTACCCTCCTTTCTACCCTCTTTTCTACCCTCTTGAATTTTCATGAATTTTCCCGAAATAAAAAATAAAGTTAGTTTTATTTTTATTTATTTTTTTATTTTGTATAAAAGATATGATTTCAACAATCGGCACAACAACACTTCAAACAACAACAGCACCAAACTCGTTAGTCATGAATCCAACATCTATGTTAGTAGAGATGAAAAACTTCATTCCTTCTTCATATACTTTCGAAACAAAAATCCAGAAGATAAAGCAAGAACTTTTAACAAGTAATTTAGACTGTAGTGCGAAAGATGAAGAAAATGAAGAATATCTTTATGAAATGCAGGACATTATTGACCATTTACCCAAATTGCCTGAAATCCAACAACAAAAACTCACTATTCCTGAATTCGACGAAATTGAAGTGAAACCAACTGACTCAGTAGAAATAAAGAAGTTCATACGTAAGGTAAATTATGAGTTTCTAGGATTTCATTGCAACCATAAAGTTATGGACAAAGATTGCGACATGGTTTATAAAAATATTTCTGACATATATAAATCTGGGGAGTTTAAGACCTACGACAACTTTGTTTCGTTAGTTGCTGAATGTGTTTGGGAAATAAGAGATAAAGATAGAAGAGGCAAAGTATGGAACGAACAAATAAGACCCGCTATGTTTGAGATGAAGAGAGCAATTGACGCCTTAGTTGTTTTAGCAGGTAAGGTTTCAGAATATAACGCAAAAATGAACCCACAATGTTCTAAATGTAAAGCAGCAATGAGGAAATATAACTACTCAGTCAAAGAGATAGAAAGAATGCGAAACGACTATGCAGACTTAAAGAAAGAAGCAGAGAAGCCGGTAGAAAATAAAATGGACATGTTAGAATTTCTGAACAAAAACTATCCAACTGCTGACGATTTCCTATTATCTGACGTCAAGAAGAAGTATAAAGAAACTTTCGGCATAGTTAAAACATTCGATGTACTAAAAGAAGAAATAGAAGCTACAAAACTGTTTAGGATTTCAAATATACATCGTACAATTCATGTAAAACGCTTGTGAAAAAACAGGTGAGAAAACGGGTGAAAAAACGGGTGAGATCTCACCTCTTCACCTAAACATTATTTTTACTGAATTCAGCAACAAAATTCTGAGTAAAATGGCATAAGATTGCTTCCCTCGGAAAACCGAGAGAAGACTTACCGCTACTGAAAGAAAAAATAACAGAGTATTTTGACAACTTCAAACAAGCAGAGTAAATGAACCATTTATTTTTATTGACTTTTTACAATTTGAACTTTGTTTGCGTAGATATGAATTCTGAAAGAAGTATGAGGGTCTTGTATGACTTTGTACTTCTCCCATAGTTCATGTCTGTCAAACTTACCTGCCATGGACTCTTTCATAAGTTCCATGAAATCGTCTTCGGACAATCCGGGGAAAAGTATAATGTCAGTAAGTATTCTTTTAACATCCTTACTTAAACTCTTTGCTGTCTGTACACATATTACGACTGAGATGTTAAAGTGTCTGAGCTTCTTAAGAATTCGACACATGTCTTGTTCTCTGTTCTTTAACAAAGGATGAGAAGCAAAGTCATCTAAGATAAGAAGACATCTATGAGGGTATGTCTTCCAATCGTAAGATTGCAATTTCTTCGAAATGTATTCTATCTCTTTCTGTTTGTTTCTGAAGTGTTTCTTCTCTAATATTCTCTGCATTTCCTCATTTGGGTCTTTAAACTTAGAATTTATATACTCATTTATAGCATTATACTTCAAAACTCTTCTTTGGTACTTCTTTATCCAATCTAACAACTCAGTATCCTTTATACATACTAACTTAGACTTCTTTATAATATCTTTGAACGAATTGACGGTTTGGTCAAATTGACCAGAAGTACTACAAATAACAACTAACTCATAGAATGGGTTCTTCTCATCTAGTTCTTGTTGTTGTGCAGCCATTTTAAGATAAGTGAAAGTCTTACCCGACCCAGGTGGTGCAATTAGACCTGTTATACCATTCTGAGCAAATAAGAACTTGTCATGTATAGGCTTTATCTGAGCATTTTCTAACTTCCTCTTGTTCTTATTTAAAACATTCTCAAATTTCTTGTCAATGTCAGCAAACTTTTTTTCTAACATATTTTTAGAAAAATTAAAATTTTTATCTTTTAGAAAATGTCTAGCGATTTCGCTATCTATATTCGAGACAAACTTTTCGACAGCAAAACATCTGTCGACCATAAAATCTTACATAGTGTAAACAAGAAAGGTGAATTTGTTCTAAAGTTCTGTTTCTGGGAATATGACAAGAACCATAAAACATTAAGCAGAGCAGTCTTAAAATTTGTCAATGACAGACTTGTTGACAGAGATGACGCCTCTGGAGAGATGAAGTCCAACAAAACTTAGAATGCAAAGAAGACACATGCGCTGTTCTTGAAGATGAAATAGAAAACAGAATAGATGAGCTATTAAAGGACAAAGAACTTTTACATAAATATGGTTCTGAGAAATTTGACATAACTCCACCAGAAAAGAAGAAGAGAGAAAAGAAAGAAAAGAAAGTAGAAGAAGAGAAGAAAGAACCTGAACCAGTTCCAGAGAAAAAGAAATTTGACATGTAAAAATAAAATTTTATTTTTAGAACATTTCTGGGTCAATGTCAATGTTCTCTTCCTCTTTAGGAGCAAACACTGGCTTAGACTCTAAAATCTTTTTACCCAATTTACCTTGAACTTCAACTTTTAGACTCATAATATTCATAGTCGTCTGCTTTCTTTGGTTCATAAGGTATAACAAGTTTGTATGCTTTGCCTTCTTTAAGGTTTGAGAACCTTCTGTCAAAACTTTCTTTGACTGTTAACAAACCTTCTATGTCTAAGTCTTCAAATTTCGCACCATTTTTAGTCACAATAGCAAACTTAACTGGTTCGATGTTCCAAACTTTGCTGAATGAAGACTTTTCAAAATGGTAGAAGTAAACATTCAAATATGTGAATGGGTCTAGTTCTTCTTTAAGTCCTGACATGTACTTGTTTACTGAGATGAATTTTGTCATCTTTTCTATCGGATAAAAAAATATTTTTTTTAAAATTTACTCAGAAAAAATTTTCTTTGTATATACACCATTCTGAACATCTAAAAGACTTTTGACATTTGCCAAGAATGTTCGTTTAGACGCTGTCATATAACCATATTCTTGACAATATTGTTTATACGAATCGTACAATGACCTTTCATCTAATGACACAAAGTCAGTTTCATCTATGAACAGTTCATATACACTCTTGTTTGCTTCTAACAATGTTTGTCTCTCTTCGGTATGTGGAATTTGTCTTGGATTGAACTTAGAAATATCTAATGTCATAAAATATGAGAACAAGTGGTTGTAAAAGTCAGATGTCAAAGTTTCTGCTAAGTCGTCAAAATATTCTGTATCTTGCATATGAGAATCTGACGTTCTGACAACTACATATCTTCTGTCAGAACTTTCTAACTTCATCGGAACAGCATTGTTTGAAACCATAATGAAGTTTGCAACATTTTCACAAACTCTTTGGTCTTTATACTTTCTTTCAACAACTCCAACTTTCTGTTATAAGACTCTTCAAAGCATCTGAGTTCAAAACTTTTGTTGTATCTATACTTTGAAGTTCATTGCAAACTATAAGTTTCATATTCTCTATTGAGGAGTTAAATTGCCACAGATGTTTTCTAAGTTTGTCATATTCGGGTTCGAATAACCTTCTAACAGTTTGCACAAAATATCTGTAAAGAATGTGTTCTTACCAGTTCCTTGTTTTCCAATTATAATGAGAGCAGTTTCATTTTTAGCACTTGGATGTTGTAAGATGTTTGCAAACCAACATAAGATATACTCATAAACCTTTTCGTTTCCATTGCATATAATTTCTTTGACATGGTCTAACCAAGCTTCTATAATATTTTCTTTCCATTCTACTTGTTCATATTTATATCCAGTGAAGATAGAATAGAAGTTTGGAGAAGGTGTATAGAACTTTATACCTCGAACTGAAAAATCTTCTAACTTTGACAATAAGATATCCCAAGCATCTAACATCTTCATGCCAACTTGTACGACTTTTATTTTCTTAAGTTTCTGTCTACATTCTTGTTCTGAAACTATTGTCGCTTTAGGTTTGTTAAAGACTACATCCCATTCTTTCATACATAACATTCTGGGGCAGAGTCGACATAAATGACTAAACGTTTCAAATTCTCGACTGCTTTGTTATAGTCTCGAAATGGACACATATTTCTGAATGCTTGGAAGTCATAAAAATCTGAAACATCTATTCTGTACATTTTTATAAAAATAAAAAAATATTATTTTTTTATTCTTGACTTTGTTGTTCCATTTGTTGCATTTGTTGTTCTTGAGCTATTTGTTGTTGAAGTTGTTCTTGTAATACAATACTTTCACCAGTTGCATCTTCCAATTCGAAACTTTCTGCCGTCATTGACAAATACATAGGACATAAAAGTTTTACAGGAACAAAGTTTGCGTCAACTAATGTCAACGTTATACTTGCCAAAGTGTTTGAGTTCACTAAGGTTGAAAATTCTGCATTCGAATGAACAATAGGCAAACCAGCAGAGAAAGTATTGTTTATACGCATAAGTATCTTTTGGTCATAATAGTTTCTGTCGACATTCGAATAACACTTTGAACCTAAGTTTGAAACAATATATAAGATTGGTGTGCTTAATGTCAATGGAATAGACATTCCTTGTATGACACCTTTTCCTGTTATAGGAAACTGTTGGTAGTAAAAACCAGAAATAAGTTTTGTATTATAGCTCATATCGTTTATAGTAAACTCAGTCGGACATCCAAACATAATGAAACCTGCTCTAGTTGCAGCACATGTTACACCCGTACTTAAAGTATTAAATAAGTCAACAAAACCTGTTGGTGGTATATCTGAGTAAGTATCTTCAAAGGAGTATTTTTTACCATTCACAACAATAAAGTCTTCTGGTGTCAAAAGAGCAAAACAGGCTTTAGTCGTCATTGTGTTTAAGGTTAGTTTACAATATCGTCCTTGAGGACTTTGTAAGTTTGTTGTTATAGAATTATATGACTCAGGGTTTTTAGTCGTAATAGTATAAACCATTATGTCTTCTGCCATTTACTTAGCAAATAAATTTTAATGAAATGTTGTGGTCGTCAAATATTTTTATAACGTCTGGGAAACTATATTTTAAGTTCAACGTTTCACCTCCTTTCATAACGTATATCTTGTCAATGACATTATATGAAACACCACAGCAACTAATGTCGGGTTCTATTTCTTTGATGTTTATATCGTCTGCCTCTGTCAAAAGTTTCAATAGTTCTTTCAAAACTTCATGAGGTGCAATGACATATGAGTTCACTTTTACAGGGTTGTGTTCGACCAAGTTTAACATTATACTTAAAGCTTGACAAATCTTCTCCTGAGTTTGAAGTTTGTCTTTCAGTTGTTGGTAGTCGTTTCGAATATCTGCAACAGAACTTAAGTCTCTGTAACTTCAGGATATGTTGGTTCTTTTACAGGAACAATTGTTATACCATCTTCGTCTTCGTATGGTTTCCCCACTTCAACATCTCTGTCTTTGACATTGACAATAACACTTTGACTGTTTGTTTGAGTTGGTGAATTTAACTTCACATCTGCCACCGCCATTAAACCTTTTGAAACACTTACGCTTCTATTTTTCGGAAATGACATTTTACTTAGAATAAAAAGATGGACGTATTCGGATATCTCTTCGAATTGAAGCAGAACAAAGTTTACTCACAAACAATACAAATACATTGACAGAATAGTTCTTTACACAAACAATGGAAAATGTTATAGAATAGCAGTCTTTGCTGAACCAAAATATTTTCATAAAGCAAAGAAAGTTGGTATAACTGAAATGGTGAAAGTTCTTGAAGCAGACAAAAATATAACTTCAAAACTTACAGATATTTCTAAAGGTAAGTTTATAAT
Source organism: Trichomonas vaginalis G3 (assembly GCF_026262505.1). NCBI lineage: Eukaryota > Parabasalia > Trichomonadida > Trichomonadidae > Trichomonas > Trichomonas vaginalis. Next base: position 5,417,812 of record NC_067203.1, read on the forward strand.
ACAATATTATGTCAAAACTGGCGTACTGTCAATATTTGACGGAGAGAAGTCAGTTCAAGAACAACTTACTGACCTGCTGCCAAAATCTGCTCGATGGAAGCTGTCGTTATGCCAATCTGAGGAGCCCCAGCAGGTTTCATCGAACGAATCTTCAAAAGAGCATCTTCCGTGAAAAGTGCTATTGGTTTTGTAAACTTCTTTGCTCTCAATTCATCTGGACCGTCTCTGTCACCAGTATATTGTATTTGACAGTACCAACAGTTGAAATACCACCCATAAAGTCTTCTGAGTCAGCAAATGGAATGCCAAGCCAAAAGTTTGAACGGTCTCCATTTGTATATTGAGTTTTTTGACCTCCTGTATGAGTCCATACTTTCACATATGGCATAATAGAACTTTGCATTTCAGGGTTAATGGTTGTTGTGAAGTTGTTGTTAAAGTTCATAGCATCTAATGTCAAGTTGTATGACCTCATATCCTCAACTGTAGAATATTCTTCTCTTGGATAATATTTGCCATCTATGTTTATATGATATTTAATACCAGGGTTGTAGAAACAAGAATAGTCATTTATAGTTCGTCTGAACAGTACAAACATAGTATCTGCATGTTTCATTGCAGTTGTTAAAGCAATATCTGTTCTTGCACCTGGGTCAGCACTTTGGTTTCCAACTTCACCTGCAAAGTCTTTGACAGATATTTGGTGTATAGGGAACATAAGTGGAACTGCAATATATTTGGCAGCTAAAGCATTTGAAATATCTGGGTCCAACATATAGACTGCAAGTCTGCTTTCTATTCTCTTGCATTCAAATTTTCGCATGTGAACTTAACTGGGTCCCAAGCAGTTCCAGCAGCATTGAAATAATAGTTTACTTCATTGTTGAAGTTTGAGAAACCAAAGTCTAAGTCAACTTTGTCTTTGCAAAAGTCACAGAACTTGGCTCCACGTTCCAGCTACAGTAATGTGAATGGGTCTTGTGTTGGTGCAATGACTAAGTTATTTTTGCTTGGAGTAAGTTCGATAGAAATTTTTCCTGCCCAGTTTGGCAAGTATCTTAAAAACCTGAAGATGAGGAAAGATGACAAAGGAACTCTAAGTTTCAGTTTTACTTTAGTGGCAGCAGTTCCATCTGAACCAGAAAGGTTAACATAAACTCCTGGAACGTTAGGGTCAAGTCTTCTTATTTTCTCAATAGTTGCATACTGGTCTGTTTGTTCTCTAGCTTGTGGTTGTACTGAGTTTCTCAAAGCGAACCATTCATAGTTTGCCCATGTTACTGTTTGAACTAAGTCAGAGTTAGAATATATCTTATATCCCATGAAAACTTCTGGAGCATATTGGTATCCGACATAGAAAATTCCATTGCAACCTTTCTTGTCAGACAACTTGGCAGAAGGTTTTATTTCAATGTCTTGTTCCACGTATAAGAATGAGTTGTCAATAGAAATAATATGAAACCTGTCGCAAGCAATATCTACTGTTGTTGAAGAACCTTCTCCAAACTCACCTACGTTTCCATAAGAAACAGCAGTTGTATATTCGTAAGTTCCAGGAACTATTTCTGACCTTCTAATGGCATTGTCGCATTCGTTATACCATTCGGAAACATTTCCGTTCATGGCATCCAAAACTGTTGGCGTTATATTCTGAGCGGCGTACATTTCATATGGGTAAAAATATAGAATAGTTGGATTTATGTCATAATAGTCGGACCAAGCTTTACTTTCTTCCTGACTGAGTTTTTAACTCTTCTTTTTCCTTCATTGCCACTACTTTCACTAGATGAAGTTACTTCTTCACTACTTTCACTTTGTTCTACTCTTCTTCTTTGGTGTCGCTTTTGGTAACTTGCCCTCTGCTTCAAGTTGTTGCATCTTTGCCTCATGTTCACCTAGTATGTTGTAAATTTCCCATGTCCTTTTTGCCTTTGGGCTCTGGTCGCCCATCTCAGGTAACCATATCCTAGAAAGATTTTGTCATAGTTTGTATTTGAGTCTTCGCGTATTGTTTGCATGACTCTTTCCTGAGTTTCCGGTTCAAGCTCTTCAAACAGAGCTTGTCCATATGGAATAAGCTCGTTTCCAAATATATGTTTTTGTAGCCATTCTGGTTTTCTTTCCATGTTACCAATAATATCTTTTGTGAATGGGAAAGCTTTTACCCAATGTTTCAGTCTTGCGTCATTTATTTCTGTAGTTGGTTTTATTTTGTCAAGGAACATGTTTTTCAATACTAACATTTCATTTGGTACTGTCCATTTGAGTTTTCTTAAATATTCATCCCTTCTCAGTTCATTGTCTGCAAAGTAAGTTTTTATGACATTTTGCAAACTTTCGTTTGCAAGGTCATGTACAATAGGTTCTCTTCCTTCTCTCTCCCTAACTTTCTTTCTAAACTCTTCACCAAATATACCATCTCTATGGTTCTGTGTAGTTCTTTGAGATAAATGTTCTAGAACGTCAGGTGTTATATTTCCCAGCCATGTTCATTTCATACTGGTCCAAAATATCTGCATCTTTCATATCTTTCAATGGCATTAAAGCCGCGCTGAAAATACCAGCTATATCTGGTTCACCATTCACTTCCATTGCGTCTACAACTTCTTGGAATTGTGGTTGTAAGTTTATGAACCACCTATCCGGATTAGCTTTATGACCCCATCTCATTGTAGTTCCATAGTCTGCAGAAACAAAAGTAGGTTTGTTTCCATATTGGTTAGGTTCTGAATGAACTTTAAACAATGTTTCATTTCTATATGTTTTGTTGAAATTTAACCTTTTATTTTCACCGAGTTCAGCCAAAGATTGAACGTTATATGGTCGTAAGTAAAAAGGATTATTGTATTTGCGTACATTTTCTTTCAGTACTTCCATTCTATGCTGAATATTTTCATCTGATGTTGGAGTCTTTTGTATGTCGGCGAACATTTTTCGATATTCTTCTACTATGTCAGCCGAATTTTTCTTAGACTCTTGGAAAGATTCCATATTCTCCTCATACACTTGTTGAGGGTCAAGATTTTTCGGCTGTTCCAAATCTTCATCTAGTTCTGTGAAGTTAGTTTCCAAAGGAGGGACTTGTTCGTTTCCTTCAGGCTCTTCTAGCTGTTGTTGCTGAACTATTTCTTCCATGTCTGGTTGTATCTGAACTTCTTCCTGTGGAGTTTCTTGTACCTCATCTGCTGGCATTTCATATATTCCGAGACCGTTTTTAACAAGTTCCCTATTAAGTCATCCGCATCATAACCTTTCTTCTTTCGTTCCGTCTCTATTTTTTACGCGTTTCATGAAGATAGTTGAATTATCATTTATCTCTGACACCAAATATCTCGGAGTAAATTCATCCATGTCATTTGGATGATATGCTATTAAATCATATCCCTTAGCGAGCTTGTATTTTCCAGGTTTGAAATTATATCCCATTTGGTGCTGAACCATAAAGCTAAATAGGTTCGGGTCAGTATTTCCTTCCTTGAACTTTCTAATAGCTTCTTTATATCTGTCACTAAAGTCAAGAGTATCTGGGTAACCATAATTTCCTTAAGCATTTTTAAGAATTCTTGGTTTCCTTGTTCTCTACTTCTTTTATGTCCTTGCTCTGTTTGTGGTTGTTGTTGTGCAGTGGTTTTGAACTGTTGGTTGTGTGCAGTGTTTTGAACTGTTGGTTGTGTGCAGTGTTTTGAACTGTTGGTTGTGGTGCAGTGTTTTGAACTGTTGGTTGTTGTGTTGGTTGTTGTGTTGGTTTTGGTGCATGCCTGTGTCTGTGTCCATGTGACGATGTAAATGTTTTAGGTAGTCCTGGTGCAGGTGCTTCTCTTGGAGGGTTTGGTGGTATATAAGTTCCACTAGCTAGTATATAAGTTCCACCAGCTGGTATATAAGTTCCACCAGCTGGCACATATGTTCCATCTGCAGCATAATGTCCTACCTGACTTTTCGTTTTAAGAAAGCATTTACTAGGTCTGTTTTGGTCTGTTGTAACTCTTTTTCTTGACTTTCCACAACAGTTGCTCTAACGGCGTCATAGGCACTTTGAACTGCCTGTCTCGTTGCTGCATCTGTTATTTTCGTCATATTTTGTGCTACTTCTCTTAACTCTTTGTCGAAACCTTCAGACTTCAGTTTCTTTCCAGATGAGAAGTCGTTCACTAGTTTCACCTTACTATGAAGAGCTTCGAAGGCATTCTTAAAGTCAGCATTCATTAAAGCTTCATTTGAACTGTCTTCATCCGCTTGTATTTTTGTCCTTATTGACCCTATAAGTTGGGCTGCTTTAGCGTTGGCTTGGGCATCTAACCAGTCATTATTAGCTTTTATATATTCTGCGCTTTTCATTGCCTTTTGCATGGCTGCGTCGTTATTTTTACTTTCTTGTGCTAAGTTTTCATACTGTACGGTTTGGTTTTGCAACTGTAAAAGTTTTTCTGCCTTTACATTTGCTTCAACTTCTTTTTTATACTCATCGCTATCCATATATGTCTTCAGGGCTTTTTGTTTTATTTCTTCATCTTTCAGTACTTTATATTGAGTAGTATGGTTTTTCAAATTTATAACATCTTGTTCCATTTTTGCTACTTCTGCTGCTTTTTCTGACACTTTTTTCGCATATTCCTCTGTACTTAGTTCTTTCAGTTGTTCTTCTTTCTTCTTTTTCTCTACGTTTAACTCATTGAGTTTCTTTGTGTGTCTGTCATATTCTAGTTTCTTTTCGTTTTCACTTATTTGTTTCTGTATGTCTATGTTTGACTTTTTGACATCTGTTATTTGATTTTTGAGTGAACTCAAATTCATTTGACTTTGAGGGTTATAAGCTGTTCCGTCTGCAGCTCCACCATAGCCTGCCATTTTCGCTAAAAGTGCCGCTCTTAAACCTCCACTCTGTGCACCAATAACTCGGTTTAAAAGCATAGGGTTGCTTGACATTTGTTGCAACATAGTGGGGTCATTCATCATTTGTTGTTGCAACTGTTGTTGTGGTGTCAGTTTTACTATTGGATGTTTCAATGCTCCCTTCCTCTTACGTATATTCTTACGTAGCTTACGTGGCATTTTAAGTGAAGTTAAAAAGCGGTTTTTGACAGATGTTTATATGACACTATTTGTTCAGCACAAAAAACTACTCGGTCAAAGTGTTGTCAGTTTTGTAAAATAACCGTCTTATCTCATTCTATAAGGGGAAAAAGGCTTCTCAAAGTATACTTCCTTGGAACGCCCGTAACTTTTCCTGTAGCGACGTTAGACCCTTACTTGTCCGGACAAAGTTATACTATTTTGAGTGCTCTACAAAAAAGTCAACGGCGACGACTCTCAAAAACCGTTGTGTAAAAAGTTTTACCGTTGGACAAAAAAGTATATATAGAAAACAAAAAACGTTTATAGTTCATTCAATATTTGAGATGGAACGGTTTTCCAACGGTAACTATTAAATAAAATAAAAAAATAGAAGGGGTCTCCGTTGACGAAAACGGTTTATTTTAAACTTTTCTATGAGTTGTCCGAAAAAAAACAGTTCATTTTTCATAATGGAAGGAAGAAAAAGTGTCGCAAACAATTCGTCGACTACCTCTGCAGTTAAAGTTCCTACAACTTATGTCTCACCATTCTCAAAACCCTTACGACCTCCTATAATACCAAAGCAACTTCCTCATACAATTCAAGACAATTTGTTGGACAATATGCATTTGCACAAAGAAACAGCTCAGCCAACAGGTCAGGCAACAACAACTATCGGAACAGAAGCATTTTCAGAAGAAGTTCATACCAATCAGACTCCAATCGAACATACAGAAACACAACCACCCGAAAATACAGAAACACATCCAATCGAACATACAGAAACACATTCTGCAATGACCACTAGGTCGCAAACACGATATCTCGCCTTTAGCAAACAATTTAAGTCTCAAATTCAAGACACACAAGATAGCGACACTCCTCTTTCAGAGAAAGTTCGTAGAAAATACGCAAAGAAAAGGTTAGAATTGTTAGATAAGTTAAATGAACAGTGGGGTTCAGAAGACAATCGAGATTATAACGAGATGTTTCAAGCTGTCATGGATGCCATTCAGCCTCTTGAAAACGAAATCAAAGACCCTGGCGTACTTGTTGACATGTTTGCTTCATATTTACCCGTTACTGCCAATCTCATAGCGTTGCAAGCTATTGACCAGTTCATTCACTTGTTTCCAAAGAACTTGCAGAAGCATTTACAAGAAGTTAAAATTGCTGAATTTGTCCGTTTATATCCAAATTCATACAATTATTTGGAAGAATTGAATGAACATGGTGAAAGGTCCTTTTACGTATACTTTTTTACTAAACCAGGACAGTCAAAACGGTTATATTGTATACAACCTTTACCAGAATTTCAAGACAATTTCCACGTTATAACAACTGTTGCTTTAGATATTCCTGCCAGAGTTCCATATGGAGGAACAGTAACTATCTCAAGCTTTCCCAAGGGCTATAAAGGAAAGCCTCTCACAATTGCAAAATTCACACACAGCAGTTGCCAATTTGTTCAAGATGTCGAGTTCCATTTCCTCAACAATACGACTTTCATCATAGAGACTCCTCAAGAAGGTATATACAAAGTTTTCATCGCAGGATTTGTTGCTCCCAATGGCGAAGAAGAAGTCGAAGAAATCCTCACCTCAGAGAGCGAAGAAGAAGAAGTCGAAGAAATCCTCACCTCAGAGAGTGAAGAAGAAGAAAATTTCCAAGACATTCAAGATTCAGAATATACCGAATAAAAAAAAACAATTTAAGACTAAAAATTTAAATTTATATAATATTTTTATTTTTTTCATCTGGTCTTTGTATCATTCCTCCTCTAGTTTCTCCGGGGCTAGAGGACACGAAGTGCCTGGAAGCCCCACTACCTTTTTTTTTTTTTTTTTTTTTAATATTGTTGGCAAGCCATAAATTATATAGTCTACAAAATTGAATGACATATTTCGGCTCATCTGAAATATTTATCAAACATATCTATAAAGTAACAGTAATTGATTTTTTACAATTTCAGTAATTACTTGAAAACCGTTTCGATTTTTGAAAAAGTTGGTTCACTTTTATCCTGAATGAGTGAGGATTATCAACCACACGTTATTCTGCTTACAGGCGGTGCCGGCTTCATTGGCTCCCACGTTTGCAATCACTTAGTCCTTAAGTATCCAGATGTCAAGATTATTTGCTTAGATGTTATGGACTATTGCGCCAATCTTCGTAACCTCGAAGAAATCATGAACAAGCCAAACTTCCTCTTCATCAAGGGCAGCATCAACAACGTTGAGCTTGTTTCCTACATCATGAAGACACATGCAGTTGATACAGTTATGCACTTTGCTGCTCAGTCCCACGTTGATAGATCCTTCGGTAACTCACTTGAGTTCACACATACAAACATTCTCGGTACACACGTTCTCCTTGAATGCGCAAAGCAAAACAACATCAAGCGTTTCATCCATGTTTCAACAGATGAAGTTTATGGTGAAGTTCTTTCCGGCTGCGCAGAGGAAGAAAAGTCCATCCTTTGCCCAACAAACCCATACGCTTGCTCCAAGGCTGGTGCTGAATTCATGTGCCAAGCTTACATCCGCTCATTCAACATGCCAATCATCATCACCCGTGGTAACAACGTTTTCGGACCAAAGCAGTTCCCAGAAAAGGTTATTCCAAAGTTCACATTACTTCTTAAGGCCGGCCACAAGTGCTGCATCCACGGCGATGGCTCAGCCCTCCGTAACTTCCTCCACACATCCGATGTCGTTCAGGCCTTCGATACTATTCTCCATAAGGGCAAACTCCACCAGATCTATAACATCGGTACAGATTTCGAAATCTCTGTCCTCGAGATGACAAAGAAGCTTATCAAGGTCCTCAACATGCCAGGAAAGCCAGAAGACTGGATCGAGTTCGTTCCAGATAGAGCTTTCAACGATTCTCGTTACATGATCAACTCAAGCAAGCTTATTGCTCTCGGATGGCACGCTAACACAGATTTCGATACTCTTCTTAAGGAAACAGTTCAGTGGTACTTAGACCATATGGATTATTGGAAGGATCGTGATATCAACACATACCTTTCTCCACATCCAATCGCTTATGCTCCAAAGACAGCTGAATAAAGGATATGCTGATATACAAAAAAATTCATAATTTTTTTTTTCTTTTTTCACCAAAAAATGATATTATTCAATGGTATCTTAATGAATAAATTGTTTGTTAACAATCACATGTTCAGATTTCTTATCTTTTGATCAGTGAGTGATTATTACTGCATAAGGTGAAACATTCGATTTCTATTTCACAACACCTTGTAGTATGCTTAATAATATATCAGAATGACTAGTCATCCTGTTGAATTAATATTAAATTTTACTTTTTGTATCGATACAGCTCTTTTGTTATGTCTAATTTTACAATAAGTTGATAATGTTGTCAACATAGGTCAGGTAAGTGGGGCTTCCAGGCGCGTTGCGCCCTCTAGCCCATAAGAAATTTTGCCCAAGACCCAAGAGGAGGACCGAACCCCAGCCGACCAGCCGGTGACAAAACCAAAACCGTTGTTATTTACATCATATTAGTAGTGTCACTTTTTAAATATCACTTTTTGTGTCGCTTTTCACAAATTATATATGTTTTCATGTTTTGTTGTTGCATGCTAAGTTCGGTCAACGATAGAAATTGAGTGGAAATTAATCGTCGAGGAAGTACGATTATGTAAAGTAAAAAATGTTGTGGGATTTTTAATATTATATATTATTTTATAATAAAATTTTTTGAGTCATTTTAAGAAGCACATATAATTTTTTGAATTTAAAAATTAAAGTGGTGTCAAACGAATTTATCACTTAATTTAATACTCAGATTTCTTAAAATTAATGAAAAAAAGGTTTTCTGAGAACTTTTGAGAATGGTTTTCAAATTCCATTATTGAAAATATATAGGTATTGTATGAAATTCAAACTCTATATTTATTAAAATTCTAAATTTTTAATAAAATAACTTTTCAGAGGAATATGATTTTGAATGGTTGATTAATAAGTATAAAAATGTCTACGATTTTAAGGAGGGAATTGTTCCTTATGAGGTATACATCATAACTATATACCTCATAAGGAACAATTCCCTCTTGATAGCTGGGAAACTTTCTCTGAATAACTTATCATTTGGAGAAAGTTCCCCAGCTATCTATTAGGAACTAAAGGCTATGAGGCACTGATTATATATTAGTGCCTCATAGCCTTTAGTTTCCTATTAAAAACGAGAAAACTTGTTCGAAATGATAAACAATTTCGAACAAGTTTTCTCATTTTAAGGAAGGAATTGTTCCTTATGAGGTATACATCATAACTATATACCTCATAAGGAACAATTCCCTCTTGATATCCTGGATATTTTTGAATATATTTTTTTAATTAAAGTTCTCAAAAGTATTATCAAAAGTGATTTTTTAAAAATATCTCCAATTAATTAACTAATTAGGCAAACCCAAATTTTAGCTAAAAGTGACAGGGGAAAAAAACGTTTAGTATTAAAAAAAAAGACCGATGAGAGCTTCGTTCGAAATATAGAGGGAACTGAGAATGCGCAACCATTCTCAGGGAATATTGGATGCTATTCCCGTTCCCTCTGTATGGAAAATTGAGGTTTTCAAAGGGAGTTAAAATAATATCAAATTTATACTAATTTACTTCAAAATACAAAAGTATTTGACAGCTAAAATTAGTTACTTTAGCAAGCCTATCAATACCCTTTTACGATTATTGCTACTTTTTCGAAATAAAAGTAAAAACAAATTTATACTAATTTACTTCAAAATACAAAAGTATTTGACAGCTAAAATTAGTTACTTTAGCAAGCCTATCAATACCCTTTTACGATTATTGCTACTTTTTCGAAATAAAATAAATTTATTATCAAAAACCTTTTTTTTCTTAGTAAAAATAAACGAAATTTTTACCTTATGAACTTTTGATGGAAATATGCAAATTTAAAATAATAAAGAAAGCCGCGAGCGAAGCGATCGGCTTAGTTCGAAGATTTTGATTCAAATCTTTGCTGATCTGTAATTCGCGGAAGCCGCGAGCGAATCGAGCGGCTTAGGTCTAAGATTTTGATTCAAATCTTTGCTTATATTCCTTAAATTCTTTATGAAACTCGCAACAGTTCCATAAAAAATTTTAAATTCTAAACTGTCGAAATTACCGATCGGTAATCACACCCTTCACGGGTGTGTCAGTTTTTACAAGTGTGTCACTTTTAGCTAAAATTACCCCTACTCTAAAATTGAGAGGTTTACATTATGACTGATCTTAGCATGCAACATTGTCACTTTTCTGTCACTTTTCGGGTAAAAACATTTTTATTATTATATATAAATGAATTTTACAAAACTTCCATTACCGTTCTTTGAAAATAAGAGTAGATGTAAAGATATTATATTGAGAGAACTTAAGAAACTACCGAATGGTCTAACATTTGTAGATTTGTTCGGTGGAAGTTTCTATATATCCCATTTATGTCATACCGTATTTCCTGACTCAAAGATTATATGCAATGACTTCGACAACTATATGGACCGTCTCAAACATATACCAGACACAAACAATATATTGAAAGAGTTAAAAGAAAAGATACCTATAGGTAAGATGGAACGTATACCATTAGATAAGAAAAATATTGTGAGAGAGGTTTTGAAAAAAGCAGAATATATAGACTGGGATAGTATATCTGCTAGACTATTATATAGTGGTTCTATAAGAGTTCATGACATTGAAACACTTATGTCAAAAGTTTTATATCTTAACTATACAAATGTTTTCAAAGAGGACATAGAAAAATATATTGAGGGTATAGAGTTTGTGAGATGTCATTGGACAGAGTTGTATGAAAAATATAAAGACAAGGAAAATGTTTTCTTTATAGGAAACAATAAGAATTACCGAAAAATTGACAAAACATCAAAAACAGGGAGGGGGTCTCAATTTTTATTACTTATATTATTTTACAATATTTATATAAATACTCTTTATAATATATTTTACTATAAAATTATACCTCAAATTCAAATATTTAAAATATTATTTACATAATTATCTCAAAATTATATTTTTATATATTATTTTTCATATGTATAAATCATATAATCTATATCTATGCAAATCTCATCTAAATTTTTTTGAAACAAACCTCTACCATTTTATAATGGTCCATCTTAAATTCATCATAAATTCTGGTACATGTTAGTACCAGAGTCTTCAAATCTCAAACACTCTGGTACCAACATGTACCAGACGCGAGTTTCCAATGCCCTCGTACGATTTTCTATTAAGATCTTCTTGAATGAGAAGGTCTTCATAGAAACTCGTACGAGGGCTTCTCTTTTAAATACTCTGGTACCTGCTGGTATCGGAGTCGACTTTACAGCCCTTTCCCCAATTTTGAAGCTGGGGAAAGTTTTCAAGCAATGAAAGGGAAGCTCTCGCTATGAGGTGAAAATCTAAAATTTTTACCTCATAGCGAGTAATCCTTTGTTAATTGCTTGAAAACTTTCTTCAAATTATCAAAATTTCGAGGAAAGTTTCCTTGCTTCAAAGTAGAGATGGAGCCCTTTGAGCCACTGCATATAGGTCAGTGACTCAAAATACTCCATCTCTACTAGAAATCGCCAAAATTTGGGTCGCAATCTTTGAAATGCGACGCAAGTTTTGGCAATTTCGCGAGGACTTGCTCCATTTGGTGCATAGATTCACACTCTATGCACCAGATGGAACAATTCTTTCGCTGACAGCGGGAAACTTTGTCTGAATAGTTTAACATTCAGACAAAGTTTCCCGCTGTCAGAGAGGGAATGGAAGGGTAAGAGGTATATATTCATAATGTATACCTCTTACTCTTCCATTCCCTCAAGAAAGTTCAAAAACTTGGGTGCAATCAGAACTGATTGCACCCAAGTTTTTGAACTTTATATAAGGAATTGTTGGCTATGATGTACTGATCATGAATCAGTACATCATAGCCAACAATTCCTTCGCAAACAGTGGGAAACTTTGTCTGAATAGTTTAACATTCAGACAAAGTTTCCCGCTGTCAGAGAGGGAATGGAAGGGTAAGAGGTATATATTCATAATGTATACCTCTTACTCTTCCATTCCCTCAAGAAAGTTCAAAAACTTGGGTGCAATCAGAACTGATTGCACCCAAGTTTTTGAACTTTATATAAGGAATTGTTGGCTATGATGTACTGATCATGAATCAGTACATCATAGCCAACAATTCCTTCGCAAACAGTGGGAAACTTTGTCTGAATAGTTTAACATTCAGACAAAGTTTCCCGCTGTCAGGGAGGGAATTAGAGGGTGGGAGATATATAGATAGACTATAAATCTCTCACCCTTTAATTCCCTCAAGAAAGTTCAAAAACTTGGGTGCAATCAGTTCTGATTGCACCCAAGTTTTTGAATTTTGTATAAGGAATTGTTGGCTATGATGTGGATAGCCGCTGCCAGACCAAATGAATTAACCGTTGTGAATAACGTTTCTGAATCTTTATTTAAAAAGATAAAATAAAAAAAAAAAAAAAAAAAAAAGGTAGTGGGGCTTCCAGGCACTTCGTGCCTTCTAGCCCTGATGATGTTTAGTAATAAATGAAGTTTTTATTCGGAAAATTGTTAGTCTTCTGGGTCGAAAACATTATATAATGTGTCGCTTTTCACAAATTATATATGTTTTCATGTTTTGTCAAGACTTCTTCGTAATGAGTGTAAATGACCAAAAATATAATTTAGGGTAGAAGGTTAGATCTAACCTCTTTTCTAACCTCTTTTCTACCCTCTTGAATTTGTCATGATTTCTTCGTAAATGTTTTGTCAAACATGAACGTACATGTTTTGTCAAGACTTCTTCATCGTAATGAGTGTAAAGGACCCAAAAATAATGTTTAGGTGAAGAGGTGCGATCTCACCTCCTTTTTCACCTGTTTTTTCACCTCATGAATTTTCATGATTTCTTCGTCATAGGCACGGAGATAGGACGGTTATTTTACAAAACCGACAACACTTTGACCGAGTAGTTTTTTGTGCTGAACAAAAAGTGTCATATAAACATCTGTCAAAAACCGCTTTTTAACTTCACTTAAAATGCCACGTAAGCTACGTAAGAATATACGTAAGAGGAAGAGAGCATTGAAACATCCAATAGTAAAACTGACACCACAACAACAGTTGCAACAACAAATGATGAATGACCCCACTATGTTGCAACAAATGTCAAGCAACCCTATGCTTTTAAACCGAGTTATTGGTGCACAGAGTGGAGGTTTAAGAGCGGCACTTTTAGCGAAAATGGCAGGCTATGGTGGAGCTGCAGACGGAACAGCTTATAACCCTCAAAGTCAAATGAATTTGAGTTCACTCAAAAATCAAATAACAGATGTCAAAAAGTCAAACATAGACATACAGAAACAAATAAGCGAAAACGAAAAGAAACTAGAATATGACAGACACAAAAGAAACTAAATGAGTTAAACGTAGAGAAAAAGAAGAAAGAAGAACAACTGAAAGAACTAAGTACAGAGGAATATGCGAAAAAAGTGTCAGAAAAAGCAGCAGAAGTAGCAAAAATGGAACAAGATGTTATAAATTTGAAAAACCATACTACTCAATATAAAGTACTGAAAGATGAAGAAATAAAACAAAAAGCCCTGAAGACATATATGGATAGCGATGAGTATAAAAAAGAAGTTGAAGCAAATGTAAAGGCAGAAAAACTTTTACAGTTGCAAAACCAAACCGTACAGTATGAAAACTTAGCACAAGAAAGTAAAATAACGACGCAGCCATGCAAAAGGCAATGAAAAGCTCAGAATATATAAAAGCTAATAATGACTGGTTAGATGCCCAAGCCAACGCTAAAGCAGCCCAACTTATAGGGTCAATAAGGACAAAAATACAAGCGGATGAAGACAGTTCAAATGAAGCTTTAATGAATGCTGACTTTAAGAACGCCTTCGAAGCTCTTCATAGTAAGGTGAAACTAGTGAACGACTTCTCATCTGGAAAGAAACTGAAGTCTGAAGGTTTCGACAAAGAGTTAAGAGAAGTAGCACAAAATATGACGAAAATAACAGATGCAGCAACGAGACAGGCAGTTCAAAGTGCCTATGACGCCGTTAGAGCAACTGTTGTGGAAAGTCAAGAAAAAGAGTTACAACAGACAAAACAGACCTAGTAAATGCTTTCTTAAAAACGAAAAGTCAGGTAGGACATTATGCTGCAGATGGAACATATGTGCCAGCTGGTGGAACTTATATACCACCATGAGGTACAAGAAACTCCACAGGAAGAAGTTCAGATACAACCAGACATGGAAGAAATAGTTCAGCAACAACAGCTAGAAGAGCCTGAAGGAAACGAACAAGTCCCTCCTTTGGAAACTACAGAAATAAATGACGCAAGACTGAAACATTGGGTAAAAGCTTTCCCATTCACAAAAGATATTATTGGTAACATGGAAAGAAAACCAGAATGGCTACAAAAACATATATTTGGAAACGAGCTTATTCCATATGGACAAGCTCTGTTTGAAGAGCTTGAACCGGAAACTCAGGAAAGAGTCATGCAAACAATACGCGAAGACTCAAATACAAACTATGACAAAATCTTTCTAGGATATAGGTTACCTGAGATGGGCGACCAGAGCCCAAAGGCAAAAAGGACATGGGAAATTTACAACATACTAGGTGAACATGAGGCAAAGATGCAACAACTTGAAGCAGAGGGCAAGTTACCAAAAGCGACACCAAAGAAGAAGAGTAGAACAAAGTGAAAATAGTGAAGAAGTAACTTCATCTAGTGAAAGTAGTGGCAATGAAGGAAAAAGAAGAGTTAAAAACTCAGTCAGGAAGAAAGTAAAGCTTGGTACGAGTGGGTTCTATTATGATATATAAATCCAACTATTCTATATTTTTACCCATATGAAATGTACGCCGCTCAGAATATAACGCCAACAGTTTTGGATGCCATGAACGGAAATGTTTCCGAATGGTATAACGAATGCGACAATGCCATTAGAAGGTCAGAAATAGTTCCTGGAACTTACGAATATACAACTGCTGTTTCTTATGGAAACGTAGGTGAGTTTGGAGAAGGTTCTTCAACAACAGTAGATATTGCTTGCGACAGGTTTCATATTATTTCTATTGACAACTCATTCTTATACGTGGAACAAGACATTGAAATAAAACCTTCTGCCAAGTTGTCTGACAAGAAAGGTTGCAATGGAATTTTCTATGTCGGATACCAATATGCTCCAGAAGTTTTCATGGGATATAAGATATATTCTAACTCTGACTTAGTTCAAACAGTAACATGGGCAAACTATGAATGGTTCGCTTTGAGAAACTCAGTACAACCACAAGCTAGAGAACAAACAGACCAGTATGCAAATATTGAGAAAATAAGAAGACTTGACCCTAACGTTCCAGGAGTTTATGTTAACCTTTCTGGTTCAGATGGAACTGCTGCCACTAAAGTAAAACTGAAACTTAGAGTTCCTTTGTCATCTTTCCTCATCTTCAGGTTTTTAAGATACTTACCAAACTGGGCAGGAAAAATTTCTATCGAACTTACTCCAAGCAAAAATAACTTAGTCATTGCACCAACACAAGACCCATTCACTCTTACAGACGTAATGGGAACAAATAAAACGTCATTCGCCGACTTTTGCAAAGACAAAGTTGACTTAGACTTTGGTTTCTCAAACTTCAACAATGAAGTAAACTATTATTTCAATGCTGCTGGAACTGCTTGGGACCCAGTTAAGTTCACATGCGAAAAGTTTGAATGCAAGAGAATAGAAAGCAGACTTGCAGTCTATATGTTGGACCCAGATATTTCAAATGCTTTAGCTGCCAAATATATTGCAGTTCCACTTATGTTCCCTATACACCAAATATCTGTCAAAGACTTTGCAGGTGAAGTTGGAAACCAAAGTGCTGACCCAGGTGCAAGAACAGATATTGCTTTAACAACTGCAATGAAACATGCAGATACTATGTTTGTACTGTTCAGACGAACTATAAATGACTATTCTTGTTTCTACAACCCCGGTATTAAATATCATATAAACATAGATGGCAAATATTATCCAAGAGAAGAATATTCTACAGTTGAGGATATGAGGTCATACAACTTGACATTAGATGCTATGAACTTTAACAACAACTTCACAACAACCATTAACCCTGAAATGCAAAGTTCTATTATGCCATATGTGAAAGTATGGACTCATACAGGAGGTCAAAAAACTCAATATACAAATGGAGACCGTTCAAACTTTTGGCTTGGCATTCCATTTGCTGACTCAGAAGACTTTATGGGTGGTATTTCAACTGTTGGTACTGTACAAATACAATATACTGGTGACAGAGACGGTCCAGATGAACTGAGAGCAAAGAAGTTTACAAAACCAATAGCACTTTTCACGGAAGATGCTCTTTTGAAGATTCGTTCGATGAAACCTGCTGGGGCTCCTCAGATTGGCATAACGACAGCTTCCATCGAGCAGATTTTGGCAGCAGGTCAGTAAGTTGTTCTTGAACTGACTTCTCTCCGTCAAATATTGACAGTACGCCAGTTTTGACATAATATTGTAAGATAAACTTACCTTTAGAAATATCTGTAAGTTTTGAAGTTATATTTTTGTCAACGTCAAGAACTTTCACCATTTCAGTTATACCAACTTTCTTTGCTTTATGGAAATATTTTGGTTCAGCAAAGACTGCTATTCTATAACATTTTCCATTGTTTGTATAAAGAACTATTCTGTCAATGTATTTGTATTGTTTGTGTGTGTAAACTTTGTTCTGCTTCAATTCGAAGAGATACTCGAATACGTCCATCTTTTTATTCTAAGTAAAATGTCATTTCCGAAAAATAGAAGCGTGAGTGTTTCAAAAGGTTTAATGGCGGTGGCAGATGTGAAGTTAAATTCACCAACTCAAACAAACAGTCAAAGTGTTGTTGTCAATGTCAAAGACAGAGATGTTGAAGTGGGGAAACCATACGAAGACGAAGATGGTATAACAATTGTTCCTGTAAAAGAACAACCAACATATCCTGAAGTTAGCAGAGACTTAAGTTCTGTTGCAGATATTCGAAACGACTACCAACAACTGAAAGACAAACTTCAAACTCAGGAGAAGATTTGTCAAGCTTTAAGTATAATGTTAAACTTGGTCGAACACAACCTGTAAAAGTGAACTCATATGTCATTGCACCTCATGAAGTCTTGAAAGAACTATTGAAACTTTTGACAGAGGCAGACGATATAAACATCAAAGAAATAGAACCCGACATTAGTTGCTGTGGTGTTTCATATAATGTCATTGACAAGATATACGTTATGAAAGGAGGTGAAACGTTGAACTTAAAGTATAGTTTCCCAGACGTCATAAAAATATTTGACGACCACAACATTTCATTAAAATTTATTTGCTAAGTAAAAATGTCAAAACTTCTTGAAAGATGTTTGAAGAAAAATAATATAGACTTTATTTCATGTAAAGGACTTTACACACTTTTGAACGATATGAAAGACCCTGTTTTGTTTGTTCGTGTAGACAAAGGAAAGTTCTATGTCTTTACAAATATTTGAACTTCTTAGACAGAGAACTTCAAGAAACGCCATGTGAAAGTTTAGATGAAGTTCTTCTCCACTTTCAGAAAAACTTTTAAATATATATAAATGGCAGAAGATATAATGGTTTATACTATTACGACTAAAAACCCTGAGTCATATAATTCTATAACAACAAACTTACAAAGTCCTCAAGGACGATATTGTAAACTAACCTTAAACAAATGACGACTAAAGCCTGTTTTGCTCTTTTGACACCAGAAGACTTTATTGTTGTGAATGGTAAAAATACTCCTTTGAAGATACTTACTCAGATATACCACCAACAGGTTTTGTTGACTTATTTAATACTTTAAGTACGGGTGTAACATGTGCTGCAACTAGAGCAGGTTTCATTATGTTTGGATGTCCGACTGAGTTTACTATAAACGATATGAGCTATAATACAAAACTTATTTCTGGTTTTTACTACCAACAGTTTCCTATAACAGGAAAAGGTGTCATACAAGGAATGTCTATTCCATTGACATTAAGCACACCAATCTTATATATTGTTTCAAACTTAGGTTCAAAGTGTTATTCGAATGTCGACAGAAACTATTATGACCAAAAGATACTTATGCGTATAAACAATACTTTCTCTGCTGGTTTGCCTATTGTTCATTCGAATGCAGAATTTTCAACCTTAGTGAACTCAAACACTTTGGCAAGTATAACGTTGACATTAGTTGACGCAAACTTTGTTCCTGTAAAACTTTTATGTCCTATGTATTTGTCAATGACGGCAGAAAGTTTCGAATTGGAAGATGCAACTGGTGAAAGTATTGTATTACAAGAACAACTTCAACAACAAATAGCTCAAGAACAACAAATGCAACAAATGCAACAAATGCAACAACAAAGTCAAGAAAATAAAAAAATATTTTTTTTATTTTTAAAAATGTACAGAATAGATGTTTCAGATTTTTATGACTTCCAAGCATTCAGAAATATGTGTCATTTCGAGACTATAACAAAGCAGTCGAGAATTTGAAACGTTTAGTCATTTATGTCGACTCTGCCCCAGAATGTTATGTCATGAAAGAATGGATGTTGTCTTTAACAAACCTAAAGCGACAATAGTTTCAGAACAAGAATGTAGACAGAAACTTAAGAAAATAAAAGTCGTACAAGTTGGAATGAAGATGTTAAGATGCTTGGGATATCTTATTGTCAAAGTTAGAAGATTTTTCAGTTCGAGGTATAAAGTTCTATACACCTTCTCCAAACTTCTATTCTATCTTCACTGGATATAAATACGAACAAGTAAATGGAAAGAAAATATTATAGAAGCTTGGTTACCATGTCAAAGAAATTATATGCAATGGAAACGAAAAGGTTTATGAGTATATCTTATGTTGGTTTGCAAACATCTTACAACATCCAAGTGCTAAAAATGAAACTGCTCTCATTATAATTGGAAACAAGGAACAGGTAAGAATACTTTCTTTACAGATATTTTGTGCAAACTGTTAGAGGCTATTCGAATCCGAATATGACAAACATAGAAAAACATCTGTGGCAAGTTTAACTCCTCAATAGAGAATATGAAACTTATAGTTTGCAATGAACTTCAAAGTATAGATACAACAAAAGTTTTCTCAGATGCTTTGAAGAGTCTTATAACAGACAAAGTTGGAGTTGTTGAAAGAAAGTATAAAGACCAAAGAGTTTGTGAAAATGTTGCAAACTTCATTATGGTTTCAAACAAATGCTGTTCCGATGAAGTTAGAAAGTTCTGACAGAAGATATGTAGTTGTCAGAACGTCAGATTCTCATATGCAAGATACAGAATATTTTGACGACTTAGCAGAAACTTTGAATCTGACTTTTACACCACTTGTTCTCATATTTTATGACATTAGATATTTCAAAGTTCAATCCAAGACAAATTCCACATACCGAAGAGAGACAAACATTGTTAGAAGCAAACAAGAGTGTATATGAACTGTTCATAGATGAAATGACTTGAGTGTTTAGATGAAAGGTCATTGTACGATTCGTATAAACAATATTGTCAAGAATATGGTTATATGACAGCGTCTAAACGAAATTCTTGGCAAATGTCAAAAGTCTTTTAGACGTACAGAATGGTGTATATATAAAGAAAAATTTTCTGAGTAAATTTAAAAAAAAATTTTTTTATCCGATAGAAAAGATGACAAAATTCATCTCAGTAAACAAGTACATGTCAGGACTTAAAGAAGAACTAGACCGCATTCACATATTTGAATGTTTACTTCTACCATTTTGAAAAGTCTTCATTCAGCAAAGTTTGGAACATCGAACCAGTTAAGTTTGCTATTGTGACTAAAAATGGTGCGAAATTTGAAGACTTAGACATAGAAGGTTTGTTACAGTCAAAGAAAGTTTTGACAGAAGGTTTTCAAACCTTAAAGAAGGCAAGCATACAAACTTGTTATACCTTATGAACCAAAGAAGCAGACGACTATGAATATTGATGAGTCTAAGATAGTTGAAGTTCAAGGTAAATTGGGTAAAAAGATTTTAGAGTCTAAGCGCAGTGTTTGCTCCTAAAGAGGAAGAGAACATTGACATTGACCAGAAATGTTCTAAAATAAAATTTTATTTTTACATGTCAAATTTCTTTTTCTCTGGAACTGGTTCGGGTTCTTTTTTCTTCTTCTTCTACTTTCTTTTCTTTCTTCTTTCTTTCTTCTTCTTTCTGGTGGAGTTATGTCAAATTTGGCGCAACTATATTTATGTAAAATTCTTTGTCCTTTAATAGCTCATCTATTCTGTTTTCTATTTCATCTTCAAGAACAGCGCATGTGTCTTCTTTGCATTCTAAGAAATTTTTGTTGGACTTCATCTTTCCAAGAGGCGTCATCTCTGTCAACAAGTCTGTCATTTGACAAATTTTAAGACTGCTCTGCTTAATGTTTTATGGTTTTGTCATATTCCAGAAACAGAACTTTAGAACAAATTCACCTTTCTTGTTTACACTATGTAAGATTTTATGGTCGACAGATGTTTTGCTGTCAAAAAGCTTGTCTCGAATATAGATAGCGAAATCGCTAGACATTTTCTAAAAGATTAAAATTTTAATTTTTCTAAAAATATGTTAGAAAAAAAGTTTGCTGACATTGACAAGAAATTTGAGAATGTTTTAAACAAGAACAAGAGGAAGTTAGAAAATGCTCAGATAAAGCCTATACATGAAAAATTCTTATTTGCTCAGAATGGTATAACAGGTCTAATTGCACCACCTGGGTCGGGTAAGACTTTCACTTATCTTAAAATGGCTGCACAACAACAAGAACTAGATGAGAAGAACCCATTCTATCCGAATTTTCATGCTCTTTTCTAACCTCTTTTCTACCCTCTTGAATTTTCATGAAATTTACACCAAAAATATATTTTAGGTGAAGAGGTGAGATATAACCTGTTTTTTCACCTAATTTTTCACCTCTTGAATTTTCATGAAATTTACACCAAAAATATACTACTAGGGTCATTTACGAAGAAATCTCAACAAAGTCTTTACGAAGAAATCTCAACAAAACATAGACAAGAAAGTTCATGAGAAATTAGATGAAGAAGTCTTAACAAAGTCTTTACGAAGAAATTCATGAAAAATTCAAGGGTAGAAAAGAGGTTAGAAAAGAGTTATATCTAACCTTCTACCCTAAAATATATTTTGGGTCATTTACACTCATTTACGAAGAAATCTCAACAAAGTCTTTACGAAGAAGTCACAATAAAACATCTGTCAAAAACCGCTTTTTAACTTCACTTAAATGCCACGTAAGCTACGTAAGAATATACGAAGAGGAAGAGAGCATTGAAACATCCAATAGTAAGACTGACACCACCAACAACAGTTGCAACAACAAATGCTGAATGACCCCACTATGTTTTGCAACAAATGTCAAGCAATCCTTATGCTTTTAACCGGTTGGTGCACAGAGTGGGGTTTTAAGAGCGGCACTTTTAGCGAAAATGGCAGGCTATGGTGGAGCTGCAGACGGAACAGTCTATAACCCTCAAAGTCAAATGAATTTGAGTTCACTCAAAAATCAAATATCAGATGTCAAAAAGTCAAACATAGACATACAGAAACAAATAAGTGAAAACGAAAAGAAACTAGAATATGACAGACACACAAAAAAACTCAATGAGTTAAACGTAGAGAAAAAGAAGAAAGAAGAACAACTGAAAGAACTAAGTACAGAGGAATATGCGAAAAAGTGTCAGAAAAAGCAGCAGAAGTAGCAAAAATGGAACAAGATGTTGTAAATTTGAAAAACCATACTACTCAATATAAAGTACTGAAAGATGAAGAGATAAAACAAAAAGCCCTGAAGACATATATGGATAGCGATGAGTATAAAAAAGAAGTTGAAGCAAATGTAAAGGCAGAAAAACTTTTACAGTTGCAAAACCAAACCGTACAGTATGAAAACTTAGCACAAGAAAGTAAAAATAACGACGCAGCCATGCAAAAGGCAATGAAAAGCGCAGAATATATAAAAGCTAACAATGACTGGTTAGATGCCCAAGCCAACGCTAAAGCAGCCCAACTTATAGGGTCAATAAGGACAAAAATACAAGCGGATGAAGACAGTTCAAATGAAGCTTTAACAAATGCTGACTTTAAGAACGCCTTCGAAGCTCTTCATAGTAAGGTGAAACAAGTGAACGACTTCTCATCTGGAAAGAAACTGAAGTCTGAAGGTTTCGACAAAGAGTTAAGAGAAGTAGCACAAAATCTGACGAAAATAACAGATGCAACAACGAGACAGGCAGTTCAAAGTGCCTATGACGCCGTTAGAGCAACTGTTGTGGAAAGTCAAGAAAAAGAGTTACAACAGACCAAAACAGACCTAGTAAATGCTTTCTTAAAAACGAAAAGTCAGGTAGGACATTATGCTGCAGATGGAACATATGTGCCAGCTGGTGGAACTTATATACCAGCTGGTGGAACTTATATACTAGCTAGTGGAACTTATATACCACCAAACCCTCCAAGAGAAGCACCTGCACCAGGACTACCTAAAACATTTACATCGTCACATGGACACAGACACAGGCATGCACCACAACAACAACCAAAACCAACAGTTCAAAATCCAGCACAACAACAACAACCAGCACAACAACCACCTCCACAACCAGCACCACAACCAACAGTTCAAAACACTGCACCACAACAACCACAAACAGAGCAAGGACATAAAAGAAGTAGAGAACAAGGAAACCAAGATTTCTTAAAAATGCTTAAAGAAGACTATGGTTACCCAGATACTCTTGACTTTAGTGACAGATATAAAGAAGCTATTAGAAAGTTCAAGGAAGGAAATACTGACCCGAACCTATTTAGCTTTATGGCTCAGCACCAAATGGGATATAATTTCAAACCTGGAAAATACAAGCTCGCTAAGGGATATGATTTAATAGCATATCATCCAAATGACATGACTGAATTTACTCCGAGATATTTGGTGTCAGAGCTAAATGACAATTCAACTCTCTTCATGAAACGCGTAAAAAATAAAGACGGAACGAAAGAAGAAAGGTTTATGAGTCCGGATGACTTAGATAGGGAACTTGTTAAAAACGGTCTCGGAATATATGAAATGCCAGCAGATGAGGTACAAGAAACTCCACAGGAAGAAGTTCAGATACAACCAGACATGGAAGAAATAGTTCAGCAACAACAGCTAGAAGAGCCTGAAGGAAACGAACAAGTCCCTCCTTTGGAAACTAACTTCACAGAACCAGATGAAGATTTGGAACAGCCGAAAAATCTTGACCCTCAACAAGAGTATGAGGTGAATATGGAATCTTTCCAAGAGTCTAAAAAAAATTCGGCTGACATGGTAGAAGAATATCGAAAAATGTTTGCCGACATACAAAAGACTCCAACACCAGATGAAAATATTCAGCATAGAATGGAAGTACTGAAAGAAAATGTACACAAATACAACAACCCTTTTTACTTACGAGCATATAACGTTCAATCTTTGGCTGAACTCGGTGAAAATAAAAGGTTAAATTTCAACAAAACATATAGAAATGAAACATTGTTTAAAGTTCATTCAGAACCTAACCAAGATGGAAACAAACCTACTTTTGTTTCTGCAGACTATGGAACTACAATGAGATGGGGTCATAAAGCTAACCCGGATAGGTGGTTCATAAACTTACAACCACAATTCCAAGAAGTTGTAGACGCAATGGAAGTGAATGGTGAACCAGATTTAGCTGGTATTTTCAGCGCGGCTTTAATGCCATTGAAAGATATGAAAGATGCAGATATTTTGGACCAGTATGAAATGAACATGGCTGATGGAAATATAACACCTGACGTTCTAGAACATTTATCTCAAAGAACTACACAGAACCATAAAGATGGTATATTTGGTGAAGAGTTTAGAAAGAAAGTTAGGGAAGAGAAGGAAGAGAACCTATTGTACATGACCTTGCAAACGAAAGTTTACAAAATGTCATAAAAACTTACTTTGCAGACAATGAACCGAGAAGGGATGAATATTTAAGAAAACTCAAATGGACAGTACCAAATGAAATGTTAGTATTGAAAAACATGTTCCTTGACAAAATAAAACCAACTACAGAAATAAATGACGCAAGACTGAAACGTTGGGTAAAAGCTTTCCCATTCACAAAAGATATTGTTGGTAACATGGAAAGAAAACCAGAATGGCTACAAAAACATATATTTGGAAACGAGCTTATTCCATATGGACAAGCTCTGTTTGAAGAGCTTGAACCGGAAACTCAGGAAAGAGTCATGCAAACAATACGCGAAGACTCAAATACAAACTATGACAAAATCTTTCTAGGATATAGGTTACCTGAGATGGGCGACCAGAGCCCAAAGGCAAAAAGGACATGGGAAATTTACAACATACTAGGTGAACATGAGGCAAAGATGCAACAACTTGAAGCAGAGGGCAAGTTAAAAGCGACACCAAAGAAGAAGAGAAGAGTAGAACAAAGTGAAAGTAGTGAAAACAAGTGAAAGTAGTGGCAATGAAGGAAAAAGAAGAGTTAAAAACTCAGTCAGGAAGAAAGTAAAGCTTGGTCCACGTGGGTTCTATTATGACACATAAATCCAACTATTCTATATTTTTACCCATATGAAATGTACGCCGCTCAGAATATAACGCCAACAGTTTTGGATGCCATGAATGGAAATGTTTCCGAATGGTATAACGAATGCGACAATGCCATTAGAAGGTCAGAAATAGTTCCTGGAACTTACGAATATACAACTGCTGTTTCTTATGGAAACGTAGGTGAGTTTGGTGAAGGTTCTTCAACAACAGTAGATATTGCTTGCGACAGGTTTCATATAATTTCTATTGACAACTCATTCTTATACGTGGAACAAGACATTGAAATAAAACCTTCTACCAAGTTGTCTGACAAGAAAGGTTGCAATGGAATTTTCTATGTCGGATACCAATATGCTCCAGAAGTTTTCATGGGATATAAGATATATTCTAACTCTGACTTAGTTCAAACAGTAACATGGGCAAACTATGAATGGTTCGCTTTAAGAAACTCAGTACAACCACAAGCTAGAGAACAAACAGACCAGTATGCAACTATTGAGAAAATAAGAAGACTTGACCCTAACGTTCCAGGAGTTTATGTTAACCTTTCTGGTTCAGATGGAAATGCTGTCACTAAAGTAAAACTGAAACTTAGAGTTCCTTTGTCATCTTTCCTCATCTTCAGGTTTTTAAGATACTTGCCAAACTGGGCAGGAAAAATTTCTATTGAACTTACTCCAAGCAAAAATAACTTAGTCATTGCACCAACGCAAGACCCATTCACTCTTACAGACGTAAAGGGAGCAAATCAAACGTCATTCGCCGAATTTTGCAAAGACAAAGTTGACTTAGACTTTGGTTTCTCAAACCTCAACACTGAAGTAAAGTATTATTTCAATGCTGCTGGAACTGCTTGGGACCCAGTTAGGTTTACATGCGAACAGTTTGAATGCAAGAGAATAGAAAGCAGACTTGCAGTCTATATGTTGGACCCAGATATTTCAAATGCTTTAGCTGCCAAATATATTGCAGTTCCACTTATGTTCCCTATACACCAAATATCTGTCAAAGACTTTGCAGGTGAAGTTGGAAACCAAAATCCAGGAACCGCAGGTGCAAGAACAGATATTGCTTTAACAACTGCAATGAAACACGCAGATACTATGTTTGTACTGTTCAGACGAACTATAAATGACTATTCTTGTTTCTACAACCCCGGTATTAAATATCATATAAACATAGATGGCAAATATTATCCAAGAGAAGAATATTCTACAGTTGAGGATATGAGGTCATACAACTTGACATTAGATGCTATGAACTTTAACAACAACTTCACAACAACCATTAACCCTGAAATGCAAAGTTCTATTATGCCATATGTGAAAGTATGGACCATACAGGAAGTCAAAAAACTCAATATACAAATGGAGACCGTTCAAACTTTTGGCTTGGCATTCCATTTGCTGACTCAGAAGACTTTATGGGTGGTATTTCAACTGTTGGTACTGTACAAATACAATATACTGGTGACAGAGACGGTCCATATGAACTGAGAGCAAAGAAGTTTACAAAACCAATAGCACTTTTCACGGAAGATGCTCTTTTGAAGATTCGTTCGATGAAACCTGCTGGGGCTCCTCAGATTGGCATAACGACAGCTTCCATCGAGCAGATTTTGGCAGCAGGTCAGTAAGTTGTTCTTGAACTGACTTCTCTCCGTCAAATATTGACAGTACGCCAGTTTTGACATAATATTGTATTATAAACTTTCCTTTAGAAATATCTGTAAGTTTTTGTTATATTTTTGTCTGCTTCAAGAACTTTCACCATTTCAGTTATACCAACTTTCTTTGCTTTATGAAAATATTTTGGTTCAGCAAAGACTGCTATTCTATAACATTTTCCATTGTTTGTGTAAAGAACTATTCTGTCAATGTATTTGTATTGTTTGTGTGTAAACTTTGTTCTGCTTCAATTCGAAGAGATATCCGAATACGTCCATCTTTTTATTCTAAGTAAAATGTCATTTCCGAAAAATAGAAGCGTAAGTGTTTCAAAAGGTTTAATGGCGGTGGCAGATGTGAAGTTAAATTCACCAACTCAAACAAACAGTCAAAGTGTTATTGTCAATGTCAAAGAAGAGATGTTGAAGTGGGGAAACCATACGAAGACGAAGATGGTATAACAATTGTTCCTGTAAAAGAACAACCAACATACCCTGAAGTTAGCAGAGACTTAAGTTCTGTTGCAGATATTCGAAACGACTACCAACAACTGAAAGACAAACTTCAAACTCAGGAGAAGATTTGTCAAGCTTTAGGTATAATGTTAAACTTGGTCGAACACAACCCTGTAAAAGTGAACTCATATGTCATTGCACCTCATGAAGTTTTGAAAGAACTATTGAAACTTTTGACAGAGGCAGACGATATAAACATCAAAGAAATAGAACCCGACGTTAGTTGCTGTGGTGTTTCATATAATGTCATTGACAAGATATACGTTATGAAAGGAGGTGAAACGTTGAACTTAAAATATAGTTTCCCAGACGTTATAAAAATATTTGACGACCACAACATTTCATTAAAATTTATTTGCTAAGTAAATGGCAGAAGACACAATGGTTTATACTATTACGACTAAAAACCCTGAGTCATATAATTCTATAACAACAAACTTACAAAGTCCTCAAGGACGATATTGTAAACTAACCTTAAACACAATGACGACTAAAGCCTGTTTTGCTCTTTTGACACCAGAAGATTTTATTGTTGTGAATGGTAAAAAATACTCCTTTGAAGATACTTACTCAGATATACCACCAACAGGTTTTGTTGACTTATTTAATACTTTAAGGACGAGTGTAACATGTGCTGCAACTAGAGCAGGTTTCATTATGTTTGGATGTCCGACTGAGTTTACTATAAACAATATGAGCTATAATACAAAACTTATATCTGGTTTTTACTACCAACAGTTTCCTATAACAGGAAAAGGTGTCATACAAGGAATGTCTATTCCATTGACTTTAAGCACACCTATTTTATATATTGTTTCAAACTTAGGTTCAAAGTGTTATTCGAATGTCGACAGAAACTACTATGACCAAAAGATACTTATGCGTATAAATAACACATTCTCTGCTGGTTTGCCTATTGTTCATTCGAATGCAGAGTTTTCAGCTTTAGTGAACTCAAACACTTTGGCAAGTATAAACTTAACCTTAGTTGACGCAAACTTTGTTCCTGTAAAACTTTTATGTCCTATGTATTTGTCAATGACGGCAGAAAGTTTCGAATTGGAAGATGCAACTGGTGAAAGTATTGTATTACAAGAACAACTTCAACAACAAATAGCTCAAGAACAACAAATAGCTCAAGAACAACAAATGCAACAAATAGCTCAAGAATAAAAAAAATATTTTTTTTTATTTTTATAAAAATGTACAGAATAGATGTTTCAGATTTTTATGACTTCCAAGCATTCAGAAATATGTGTCCATTTAGAGACTATAACAAAGCAGTCGAGAATTTGAAACGTTTAGTCATTTATGTCGACTCTGCCCCAGAATGTTATGTTATGAAAGAATGGGATGTAGTCTTTAACAAACCTAAAGCGACAATAGTTTCAGAACAAGAATGTAAACAGAAACTTAAGAAAATAAAAGTTGTACAAGTTGGCATGAAGATGTTAGATGCTTGGGATATCTTATTGTCAAAGTTAGAAGATTTTTCAGTTCGTGGTATAAAGTTCTATACACCTTCTCCAAACTTCTATTCTATCTTCACTGGATATAAATACGAACAAGTAGAATGGAAAGAAAATATTATAGAAGCTTGGTTAGACCATGTCAAAGAAATTATATGCAATGGAAACGAAAAGTTTATGAGTATATCTTATGTTGGTTTGCAAACATCTTACAACATCCAAGTGCTAAAATGAAACTGCTCTCATTATAATTGGAAAACAAGGAACTGGTAAGAACACTTTCTTTACAGATATCTTATGCAAACTGTTAGGGCTATTCGAACCCTAATATGACAAACTTAGAAAACATCTGCGGTAAATTTAACTCTTCATAGAGAATATGAAACTTATAGTATGTAACGAACTTCAAAGTATAGATACAACAAAAGTTTTAAACTCAGATGCTTTGAAGAGTCTTATAACAGACAAAGTTGGAGTTGTTGAAAGAAAATATAAAGACCAAAGAGTTTGTGAAAATGTTGCAAATTTCATTATGGTTTCAAACAATGCTGTTCCGATGAAGTTAGAAAGTTCTGACAGAAGATATGTAGTTGTCAGAACGTCAGAAGCTCATATGCAAGATACAGAATATTTTGACGACTTAGCAGAAACTTTGACATCTGACTTTTACAACCACTTGTTCTCATATTTCATGACATTAGATATTTCAAAGTTCAATCCAAGACAAATTCCACATACCGAAGAGAGACAAACATTGTTAGAAGCAAACAAGAGTGTATATGAACTGTTCATAGATGAAACTGACTTTGAGTGTTTAGATGAAAGGTCATTGTACGATTCGTATAAACAATATTGTCAAGAGTATGGTTATATGACAGCGTCTAAACGAACATTCTTGGCAAATGTCAAAAGTCTTTTAGATGTTCAGAATGGTGTATATACAAAGAAAAATTTTTCTGAGTAAATTTTAAAAAAAATATTTTTTTATCCGATAGAAAAGATGACAAAATTCATCTCAGTAAACAAGTACATGTCAGGACTTAAAGAAGAACTAGACCCATTCACATATTTGAATGTTTACTTCTACCATTTTGAAAAGTCTTCATTCAGCAAAGTTTGGAACATCGAACCAGTTAAGTTTGCTGTTGTGACTAAAAATGGTGCGAAATTTGAAGACTTAGACATAGAAGGTTTGTTAGCAGTCAAAGAAAGTTTTGACAGAAGGTTCTCAAAACTCGAAGAAGGTAAAGCATACAAACTTGTTATACCTTATGAACCAAAGAAAGCAGACGGCTATGAATATTATGAGTCTAAAGTTGTAGAAGTTCAAGGTAAATTGGGTAAAAAGATTTTAGAGTCTAAGCCAGTGTTTGCTCCTAAAGAGGAAGAGAACATTGACATTGACCCAGAAATGTTCTAAAAATAAAATTTTATTTTTACATGTCAAATTTCTTTTTCTCTGGAACTGGTTCAGGTTCTTTCTTCTCTTCTTCTACTTTCTTTTCTTTCTTTTCTCTCTCTTCTTTTCTGGTGGAGTTATGTCAAACTTCTCAGAACCATATTTTTGTAAAAGTTCTTTGTCCTTTAATAGCTCTTCTATTCTGTTTTCTATTTCATCTTCAAGAACAGTGCATGTGTCTTCTTTGCATTCTAAGAAGTTTTGTTGGACTTCATCTCTCCAAGAGGCGTCATCTCTGTCAACAAGTCTGTCATTGACAAATTTTAAGACTGCTCTGCTTAATGTTTTATGGTTCTTGTCATATTCCCAGAAACAGAACTTTAGAACAAATTCACCTTTCTTGTTTACACTATGTAAGATTTTATGGTCGACAGATGTTTTGCTGTCGAAAAGCTTGTCTCGAATATAGATGGCGAAATCACTAGACATTTTCTAAAAGATAAAAATTTTAATTTTTCTAAAAATATGTTAGAAAAAAAGTTTGCTGACATTGACAAGAAATTTGAGAATGTTTTAAACAAGAACAAGAGGAAGTTGGAAAATGCTCAGATAAAGCCTATACATGACAAGTTCTTATTTGCTCAGAATGGTATAACAGGTCTAATTGCACCGCCTGGGTCGGGTAAGACTTTCACTTATCTTAAAATGGCTGCACAACAACAAGAACTAGATGAGAAGAACCCATTCTATGAGTTAGTTGTCATTTGTAGTACTTCTGGTCAATTTGACCAAACCGTCAATTCGTTCAAAGATATTATAAAAAAGTCTAAGTTAGTATGTATAAAAGACTCTGAGTTGTTAGATTGGATAAAGAAGTACCAAAGAAGAGTTTTGAAGTACAATGCTATAAATGAGTATATAAATTCGAAGTTTAAAGACCCAAATGAGGAAATGCAGAGAATATTAGAGAAGAAACACTTCAGAAACAAACAGAAAGAGATAGAATACATTTCGAAGAAATTGCAATCTTACGATTGGAAGACATACCCTCATAGGTGTCTTCTTATCTTAGATGACTTTGCTTCTCATCCTTTGTTAAAGAACAGAGAACAAGATATGTGTCGAATTCTTAAGAAGCTCAGACACTTTAACATCTCTGTTGTCATTTGTGTACAGACAGCCAAGAGTTTAAGTAAGGATGTAAAGAGAATACTTACTGATATTATACTTTTCCCCGGATTGTCCGAAGACGATTTCATGGAACTTATGAAAGAGTCCATGGCAGGTAAGTTTGACAGACATGAACTATGGGAGAAGTACAAAGTCATACAAGACCCTCATACTTCTTTCAGAATTCACATCTACGCGAACAAAGTTCAAATTGTAAAAAGTCAAGCTTGAAAAATCTAAGTGTTTAGTCTTAGTAAGATGGTAGCTTCTTAAAGCAAATACCATTGCTGAGTTTTATGTACGTGAAGAGAAGTACAATGAATTCAATTACGAGTACAATTGCAATGACAACTAAGGCAACTATTTTTGTCTTTTGCCAGCAAGGGTACTTCTTCTCTTCCAATGGTTCGGCAGAACTATACTCACTCATGAGAAATGCCAAAACGGTTTAATAGAAAAAGTGAAAGTTATTCTTCATTTTTTTGTATAAAAGATATGATTTTAGGGATTTTTTTGACGAAGTGCAAAAGTTCTCTTCGTAAAAAAATAACAGTTATATAATGAAAAAGTGTCATTTTTTTACGATTTCAGGGATTTTTTTGACGAAGTGCAAAAGTTCTCTTCGTAAAAAAATAACAGTTATATAATGAAAAAGTGTCATTTTTTCATGTCCGAAGACTCGAAGGTGCAACACTTCCAAAATACCGACGAACTCAGAAGAGCAGCATGGCAGTATCTTCTTGACAACTTCTTTGAGTTCTCCAGGTACACCTTGGAAAATGCTGAAGAACTCCGACACAGAGAATTTGGAGAAATTGCACTCCAATACTACCTTGACAAACAAAGGGTAAACAAAGGGTAAACAAAGGGTAAAATAAGACTAAAAACTTAACGTTTAAAAAGTGACATTTTTAATGAGCTCCGAGTCACCGAGAAAACTTGGTCAGATGTTAGCAGCTTACTTCCCTGAGGAGGATGGAAGCGTTACATACGTAAGGTTCAAAAACAACGAACCTGGAATTGCGTACCAAATTCGCAATTACATGACCATGGAAGAGTACGAAAGGCTCCTACAAGAGAAACCAGCTCTAAACAACTCAGAAAAGAAAGAATAAAAAGTTTAACTCGTAATTGTTTATTTTTTTTACTTGTATGGGCAAGCTGCAAGAATGAAGTCGACTATCTCAGTCTTTGTCTTGACGAGCTGGACGGCTCTTGCGAGTACGTCTGTTTTGCGGTCTCCAGCTGGTGTCTGACCTTCGTAATTGCGCATGTTCTTGAGAGCTCCAACTGTAAATGATTGTAGGATGAAGAGTCTCTCAGACTGCTTGAGGTAGTCTTCACGGTCACGAACCGAATCTGTGGTACGAGTCGAATCGGTCGATTTGAGGGAAGAGACTGAAAGCCTGTCATCTTCCATTGGAGCTGTAGCATACTCTTTGCGTAAGCGGTTCAGACCTTCTTCGAAGTCTTGGTCTCTCTTCGATTGAGATTGGAATTGGAATTGCTGGGGTGGAGCTTGCTGGGATGGAGCTTGCTGGGGTGGAGCTTGCTGAGATTGGAATTGCTGGGGTGGAGCTTGCTGGAACATCCAAGGGTTGGGGAAGTAAGGCATAGGTTGAGGAGGAGGGTAGTTCGGGAAGCCTTGTGGTGGGTAGTAACATTGAGGTGGAAATTGGTAGTAATTTGGTGGAGGTACTTGCTGGAACTGAGGTGCAGGGGCTGGTGCTTTAGGTTCTGTAGCTTTCGGTACTTCTGGCTTTGGAAGGCATTCAGGAAGAGGAACGTCAGTCATCCGTTTGTGTCCTGTCGGAAGGAAAATTTTTTCCTGTCGGATGGAAGGACTCGGAATGCCAGAAGGAAGAACTTTTCCTGAAGTTCGACCAAAAAGTTCTCAATTTTCGAAAATTTGAATGGTTTACGGACGGACAACTGGAAAATTTTTTCCTGTCGGAAGGAAAAATTTTTCCCTTTGTCCGGAAAAAATTTTCCAGTTGTCGGGAAAATATTTTCCTGTCGGATGGAAGGACTCGGAATGCCAGAAGGATTTGACGAGGCAGTTTACCTTATAGAGATAAATGAAGTTGTTAAGCAGTACTTGCGCAAGGTAATGAAGCCCAAGGTCAAGTTCACCAGTATTTCTGGAAGGTCTACACTTCAGCTCGAGACTTCGACTGGAATTCCAATTCAAATACCAGACGGGACAGCCTACGATGGCATAAAGGACGCCAAAAGAGAAGCTCTTGTTAAGTTCCTAAACAAACGTCCTTGGATAAAAATACCAAACAAGGAGAACCCCCTACCCCATATGAAATTGGCAATTCAGTCTCTCCTTCACTTCTCGGGTCAGCCGTTCTACATAACCTGTGAAGGCGACATTCAGCCAGTTCTTCAGCCAGTTCAGTAAACATCTCATTTTAACTTCACTTTTTTTATGTTTTTACGCATGTGAAGAAGAAGCCTTCTGGTAAGTTTCTTATAGCCATATACATGGCACGCTTTGAGTAAAAACATTTTTTGAATGAAGCAAGTTAAATTCGTCCCACACCAATCTCAATGGACCGATGAAGAGTTTCAAGCTATGGTTGAAGACGTTGAGAACGACATAGACGGCGAACTTGAAGGAGCTCAAATCACAATTGCAACCAAAATTGCAGGAGTCAAGGAACAGATAGCTCCACTTAAAGCTACCAAAGCTACTCTTGACCTCATGGATAGTTACCGTTTAGATGTCAAGAGTGGAATAAGACAATTAAAATTAAAACTTCTAAACTACGAAGCTATACTCCAAAAGTTAGCAGAAATGAGAAGACTTTACCAGAGCTACTTACATGTAAGGGACTTACCTTCAAGCAGTCCGACCAAAGATGAATTTTCTGACATTGTCCCAATTTTGTCCGAAAGTCAGCTCAGATGTTTCGAACTGCTCCCAACATATCCGGAATATGAACGTTTGCCTGAACTCTTTCACAATCTCAAAAAACGTTTTTTGGTTCTCATGTTCCAAACTTTTATCGGAAGAGACAACAAACGTTCAGAAGAAGAACAAGATATTATTTTAAACTTGTTGTATGACTTAACCGTCATAACAAGCTTTTTGAAGTAAAACCGTCATTCTCAAACCACTTCATTTTTTCGATGTCCGAACAAGCACCGAAGCCAAACTCAATGGCAGATGTCCTTTCAAGGTTGTCAGACAAGCGCCCAGTTCAAATTCAAATTGCCCAATTGAACGCTCATCTGTCAAACACCATTAAGACTCTCCAAAGTAGTCTTATGGAAGAGATAACCAATCTCAAAGTCGAAGTCCTCACGAACCAAGCTTCCAATAAGAAAGTCCTGAACGATTTCGCGGAAACCTTGCGCCAATACAACATAGAGAACCAAAACCTTGCCCAACTCATCTACCGTTTCTTCGAAGAGATTGACACCATCTGGGCGGCACTCGGAAAGGACAGAACCTCCAACACCGTAATTCGTGAGTACCAAATTCAAGAAGGAATTTTCGAGGAAGAAGAGGAAGAAGAGGAAGAAGAGAAACACGAAGAAGAAGGGAATGGGCAACCCTTGTTGCCGATGACGCTTATGAAATTTCCCAACCCTACCCATACAAAATCCGCAACAAGGAGACCGGCAAGGTTCTTACCCCAGTCCTCAACAACTTGGGACACTTGAACCTTACCCTTCGAAATTACGGTTCAATTTCCATGGGAAGCTTGTCGGTATGCAATGGGTTCCAAATCCAACAAGAAGACGAGGGTCAGACACATTGACGGTGACAAGCTCAACAACCGTAAGGAGAACCTCGAGTGGTTCTAAGAGTAAAAAAATTTTATTTTAGGGGGAAACCCCGAGTAAATTTAGGTGTTTAGTTCATTAAGTAGGTTAAATTAAGGGTAATTTGGACAATTAGCTCCCGACCTCTGAATTGGGCTCTTTCGTTATCTTCCCAGTTGCGTAGGAGGTCGTCCCAGAGGAGTTGGTAGAATTGCCAATCCAAGGACGATTTGTCCTCCCAAGCATTGAGGATGTACTGCTCGTAGAGTCTCATGACCTCTGCCTTGCACCAGACACCCTCTCCCTTGGAACGTAAGGCTTCTTCGAGGTGCTCGAATGCGATTGGCTGCTTGACCATCCGAAATGACACTTTTTGTCCGTTTGGTCAATGTTCGTGTCTCGTGCCATAGTCGACGAAAATACAGACAAACAGGTTATATATGAGTTTGAGACCAAGAATGGTGTAACTCGACCTGTCCGATTCAAAGACTCCGAGGGCGACCATGAAATTAAACGGAAATTAGCTAGGAAGGAATATAAAATGGACTGGTTGCCACCACCTCCACCTCCACCACCTTTACCTGTTCCTCAAGTAAATAAGCCTTTCCCGTTCCCAAGAATTCCCACATTTTAATTCAAATTCGAATAAAAATTTTTTATTTCATGCAATGTTTAACTATTTCACCATCTTCTTTAACACCCCAGTACTTACGCTTGGAGAGGACATGAACTTCGGTGAAAATTTTGTCCAATTTGAATTGACCCATCTTCTCACCGACCACCCATTTCAATGAGTTTGTTGTACCTTCTTCGTTCGTCATGAGTGCGTCAATGTTCTCATAGTAAACCTTGACTTTCGATTTGACTTCGAGAAGAACTCATTGTAGTTGTCAAGGACTGCCTTTGCGAACTGAGGGTAAGACCAATGTTCGACAATAGGTTTTAATGTGGTTACTAAGCCACTTTGACCTTGAGTGAATTCGTACTTCAAAACAAAAGGAGAAAACCTTTCAACAAAGTTGTCGACCTTCTCATAATGTTTACTCTTCATCTCTTGAGGTTTCTTAATGGAATATCCCCATGTCGAATTCATAAGCAATTTGAGTGTCATTGCAAGTTTGGGGTTTGAAGCTTTCCTAATATCATACAGTTGTTGTATGACTTTTCCAACTGTATAGTTCCTTCCCGGGAACTCACCATCTTCGTTTGGAATTCCAGTCGGAATATATTGGACAAACCTCATGTATGCAGCGTTAAGGTCGACATAGTATATCTTTTCATCTGAGTCGAACTTGTCGCAACCAATTGGTCCAGTTTGTGGAAATTCAAGTGAGTCTCTTATCTTCTGAGAAACTTCTCCTGTTATCTCATAAACATCGTCGAAGCAACCTGTTTCATATAAAACCTTCTGACCTAACTCAGATGCTCTCCAATACAATTTGACGTCAATTGGATGTCTCAATGGAAGTTTGTTTATAGCATCTTGAAGTTCTTGCAACCTCATTGGAAGTTCTTCTGGTTCAGGTTGGTATCCGAACAATCCAACTCCTTGTGGAATTGTGTACTTCTTTTGTACTAGAACTTTGTCTGGAACAACTTTTGGTCTTGCTAACATGAAAAGTTTGTTTCGTCTTTTGGTACAAAAGTTTCTGTCAGCTTGTCATCTGGAATTGGTTCCAACAAACCTTTCTCGAAAAGAATGTTTACAGCTCTGACAATGTTGCACTTGCCTTTTCCGAACAATGGGTTTGTAAGACTTTCGTTCAACATGAAGTGGTTGTGGACAATTACAATCTTCAACCATGGTAATTTGTCAACAACATAGTCGTCATGTGAAGAACCTTTAGCTGTAGGTATGTTGACTCGGATATTGACATTTGCCAACGGTGCAATTTTTGCCAATTGACCTCTGAGAATGTACCTTGTCTTCACACATGACTCAAGATACTTCATCTTCTCATCTGTAACAAGACCAGAGTTCCTGAGACATGTAAGAATGCAAGGTTCATTGACAATTGTTTCAATTGAATTGTAAATTCCATACCTTGTCAAGTCAATGTCAGACTTATTTCTGAACGGGAAGTATCCAGCATGTTGTCTGACTGCTTGAGGGTTAGGTTGGTACCATTCGAACTTGACACTTGCAATTCCTTCAATTGCATTCAAAATGTCTGAGTCGGAGTCAACCATTTGTTCTCTCTTTGTAGTCTTGAAAGCGTCAAGAAGTTTTGCGGCTGTTTGTTCATTGCCATGTGCATAGTAAATGTGACCATCCAAATCTGTTATGGTCAATCTGAGATTGTGTCCTTTCTTATTTCCGTCTTGTATGGCAGCAAGTACTCCCATGAAGCCTTCTTTGTTCTTTCCTTCGTCAAAGTTTACTGTAAAGGTTCGACCAGATGTAATTTGACTTCTAACTTCACGGTACTTCTCATATGCATATCTTGTTCTTTCCATGGGAGCATGTGTGTCTTCACCTTTTCCTTTTTTCCTTCTCAAAGGATGCAATTGTTCGTCATGTTTCCAGTAGAATCTGGCAAAGCCGTCGTGTCCTTCAACTTGAGGTTCACTAACATCGAAAGGCATGTCCATAAGACGTTCTTCTTCTAACCTCTCTAGTCTGTTTGGATAATTTGCACGTGCTGTTTCCAAATCCATTTCGTAGCGAAGACCAGACAATTTGTCATAGACTTTTATGGGTCTTCCCTTCCTATATTTAAACTTCTTCGAAACTCTCCAACCATATCTTTGCAACTCTGCTTTTATTCTAGCAGATTTTCTATCCATTCTATATGGGGGCATTTTTATAAAAATAAAAAAATATTTTTTTCTTTACTTTACATAACCGCCTGCTGCCATAAGTCTTTGACGCCAACCCATACCAGCTAATGAAGGTTGACTTGGTTTAGTTTCCAAACTAAACTTTGGTTTTGGTTTATCTTCAGTTTTTGGTTTTTCTTCTTCTATCGGTTTTTCGTCACTTTTCGGTTCCTCTGACTTTACTTCACTTGCAGGAACAGTTGTGTCGTCAACATCTTCATAAATATCATATGCCATTTGTTTTTGTTTTCCTTTCAACTTTTTGTGTTTGTTGTAAAGTTTAGAATATTTCGACTCTAAGTCAATGAGATGTTCTATAATGAACTGTTGGTCAGTGAAGTAAACTTTTCCATCTGTTGTCTCGAAAGCTCCTTCAGACTTCAATATTTTATTTGTGAGAGTCTGTTTCTTTTTTGAGATACTAGCCGTTCCATTTTTATGAAAAGTGACTTTGTAGTTAGGGTTTGTATTTCCAGACCTGGCACTTTCTATTATTGAATTTTTCTCTTCATCTGTAAGTTCTTTGACAGGTTTTGACAATGGTTCTGAACTTTTTGTTTGTGGTGTCAAATCTACCGTTTCAACTTCTTCGGTCATTTCATCTCAGTAAAAATTTTAGTTTGGTTTGTTTTCAACTGGTTGTTTGTTTTTTAAGTCGGTCTAAAACTTCCTGAGGTATAGGAAGAACTTGACAAACACGTTGTGTAACTGCTGGAAGCCGACAAATCCATCTTGAACCCATTTGTCTCAATGCTGTATTGTTCATTTCATCTCAGTAAAAAACTTTACATTCCCCACGTTTGAGGTGGTTGCGGTTGGTTATTGTTTACCCACTGTTGTGCATGGTTATATCCTCTGTTAAAGAATCTTTCACCTTGGTCCATATAGTGTCCTGCTTGGTTATAGTAGTCATTTGCTTTGTTATAATAGTTTCCTGCTTGTCTTCCTACATTGTCCATCCATCCTTGAACTTTTCCTCTTGTTTCAGGATTTGGAATAAGATTTGTTGCATCTCGTGCTACATCCCAACCTTTCTGTACAGTTTGTATAATAGGTTGTGCTTTCTCTTTAAGTATACCTAATGTACTCAAAATCTTCCTTCCAACTCCAAATACACCTCTGGCTATTGTTCCCACTGCGGGTAAAAATCTGGATGCAACTCCTGCTAACGCGCCAAATAAACCCATTTCTTATGGGTTAAAAAATGACGAATCCAAACAAGGACCCCTATGTTTCTAAAGCGACAAAGAAAGCACTCATGGTAAAAATCTTTAGTTCAACACCAAATGCTTGGTTTATGGATATCTTGGAAAACATTCCGAGGTATAGAGAAGATGGACCACCATACTGGCTAATATTTGTCGGTCAAAACACAAGATACTGTGAAGCCATACCATTACAGTCCAAAAATATTTTTATATCTTAGCAGCTTTGACAATATTCGTTGACAAATACCATCCAACAAAACTGACATCTGACTGTGAAAGTTCTTTCAAATCAGATGATATTAAAAACTATCTGCGTTCAAAAAATGTAAACCAATATTTCATTGTCGACCAAAACCATTCTGCTCTTGGTGTCATTGACGGTTGTATAAAAATGTTAAGAGACTTAAACCAACCACAAGGTGGTGAAGCAAATGAAATGTCATATGACGACAAATATAGACACTTCTCCATGGCAAAGATGAGACAAGTTTTAAATATTTACAATAGCCGTAAACAAAAAGGTTTGGGAAACCACTCCCCCGAAGAAATGAAAAACAACCCTGACTTAGAGAAAGACTATATATTTAATAATTTAGTCAAAAGAGACAAACAAGAAAGAATGCCGGGCTTCAAACTTCAGAAAGGTGACAAAGTAAAAATAGAAATACCTAAACGCGACCCATATGAAAATACTATTGACTATGACAACAATGGGAACCGACAGGTACTCACATTCGTGTTCGTAAAAATAGAAGAAAGTATACAAGAGAATATTATGAAGTTTTAGGCAAACATGGCAAAATGTACACACTGCAAGCAGAAGATAAAACTACTATTGCCAGACCTCGTTTCAAACTTGTCAAAGTTCAAGGTGGTATACTTTCAAAGACAGTTCCTAACAAATATAAGACAACTCCTGACGAATATGCTAAAGAAGTTGAAAATGACGACTAAGCAATTCTATACCATGCGTAAACTGTCATGTAAGGTGGCATGTATTCTTTACTTTGTCCCGTTGTTTGCGTATATCCTGAAACGAAATGTGTATGGTTTCCTTCTCCCTGAGTGTCACTCCAGTAACAATTTATAGCAAACTTAACGTCGTCTTTAACATCATATCCTTTACCTTTTGTCATTCCTGACCAATCCCAATATCTATGCTTATGCCAACCTGCTTGAGATGTACTTAAATCTATGTAGTGACTGTGCAGGTAAATTTTCACCTGAAATCGTTTTACTTCCACCTGTTTCCTTTGAAGAGTTTGCACAATACAAAAACCTGTCGACTATTTGTTCCCATGCACCAACACCAAACATTACTTGAGGACCTCTTGCTTCCATAGATGTATAAATAGAACCTACTGGGTTCATTAAATCAAACATATGAGATATTATAGGATTGTCTCTTTTGAACTTAAAATATAGTGCAACTATTTCAGGTTTCTTCTGGTTTAAGTCAGAATATTTTTTATAATATAATCTTATGTTTTCAGGGTAGGTAAAATCTTGACTATAATATTTATTTCTGTCATCTTCATAATAGTATACTATTCTCGTTTTTTCTATTGCATTATATCTTTTATATCTATAAAAATCTAAATATAATGTTAGCTTTTGTTCATCTACATGTGGTGTTCTGTTGTCATCTCCATAGTCATAATAGTATGGTGCTGGAGCTGGGTCAGGCAATGTCATATCTGTCATTTCATAAACTCGGAAATATTTCTTTTGTTCGTCTCCATATAAGTTTAAGTAGCAGTTGTTGTCTAATGGAACTTTAACTTGTGTACCATCGTTCTTTTTATAGCTTACATACATTTCATTGTTATTTTTCGGAATGAGTTTATACCGTGTACCATTTTTTAAGGATGTACAACTGCCATCTAAAATATTTGTTTTCTTCATTGAAAGAAAAGTCACCAACAATAGTTTCAATATTTTTTGT
This sequence comes from Trichomonas vaginalis G3, assembly GCF_026262505.1. Classification (NCBI taxonomy): domain Eukaryota; phylum Parabasalia; order Trichomonadida; family Trichomonadidae; genus Trichomonas; species Trichomonas vaginalis. The sequence goes on from NC_067203.1 coordinate 5,458,567, forward strand.
TCCAACAAACTTTGGTATATTTCATTGACATATGTTTTATCTGCTTTATTTTCAAGGCTAACGTTTAAGTCTGTTTTTCAGAAGATGTATGTGTATGTCCAACGCACTTTTCCTGTTTAAGGTTTCTTGTAAGTTTGCAATATTTGCAATGGTATGTGTATGTCCAACGTCACTTTTCCTGTTTAAGGTTTCTTGTAAGTTTGCAATATTTGCAATGGTATGTGTATGTCCAACGTCACTTTTACTGTTTAAGGTTTCTTGTAAGTTTGCAATATTTGCAATGGTATGTGTATGTCCAACGTCACTTTTCCTGTTTAAGGTTTCTTGTAAGTTTGCAATATTTGCAATGGTATGTGTATGTCCAACGTCACTTTTCCTGTTTAAGGTTTCTTGTAAGTTTGTTATTTCAGATATAGAATGTATATGAGTCTTTTTAGAATATTCGTTTTCAGCTCTTGTCACTTCACTTGACATTTTATTGTCAACATATTTTGTCTGCTAGTCAGGATGGAGTATCTTTTGTTGCATAAGCTTTGTCACTCTTTCTTTTCTTTTTGCTATTGCATCGTCTACATATTCTTTGTCAGCTTTGTTGCCAACATCTGCTTTCAAAAGAAGTTCATTTATAGGTTTCTCGTTTAAAGTTCCTTTTGTTGGATTTATACAAACAGTATGGTTCTTATTGTCTTGAAACAGAAACTCATCTGTCATTGGGTTTAATGTCAGTTTTAAGTTTCCTTCTTTCAATGACTCAGATATCTTAGAATAGTTTGAAAAGTTTGTTGTGTTCTTATTTAGAGCTTGCATAATGAGTTGTCGGTTGTGTTGTATTTCTCTCATAGACGCTGTTTCATTTGACATTTTTATTCTAGATAAAATATGCTTTCAAATAGAAAAAGAAAATTCAAGAGTTTGCTACAACTAAACCATTAGATGAACTTTTTACGAATGTCGGTCAAAAGTTTGAGACAGAGACCGTAAAGCATGAAGGCTATCGTTTTGACTACCCGTTAAGATGGTTAAGAGACCCATCTGTCACAAAAAGCTATTGGCTTTCGTAGAATGAAGTTCATTTCAGAAGCCATACATGGTTTCCCATTTACAGTCGGTTTTGAAGTTCGATACTATAACAAAGAAAAACATACGTATGAGAAATTTGAACAGGGAAAACTTTTACAAGTTAGTTTGCTTGTAAACTTAGAAACAACTCTTCAAGCTTTTCAAGAAAAAATAACGACATCTATATCGAATATGCAAACCAGTATAACATTGACGAGGGAGAGTACCATCTCGATATTATATATGACAGGAAAAATGCAACTGTTAAAATCAATAGAATAGAAGACCTTGGGAGAAACGTTATATTTCTACAAAATATAACAACTTGGCATGGTATAGATTTATGAGGATGTTAAATCAGCCTGCAGAATATCCAGTACACCGGACTTTTATGAAGTCGAAAACCTAATGGAACATATGAAAATGTTTTCGACCCAGATGCTATTATCGTTCATGCTTCATTTCTGGTGCACAAACTCTTTCTTATGTCTGATGAATGACTTTTACGAAAAACCTACAAAGCTATATGAACCACCAAGTGGAAGTATTTCAGACTTTCAAGTATGGTTTACAACAGATGGAAGAAAGAGAATAATTCCATTATACCATGCGTTTTACTTAGAACTTAGTTTCATATACAACTACTATCGAACGGTAAAAATATAATTTTTTAATAGGTTGAGGTGTTGGATTTGGTTGCCAACTTGACTGTGGTGCAGGTTCAGGCTGTTGTATAACAGGAGCTTGTTCTTCTGGTTCAGGGTCTTTAGGTATAATACCAACAAACTGACCTACTCTTTTACCAATATTTTTGACTCCGTTCCAAATTCCTCTTCCTACGGTTTTTATTCCATTCCATATACCTCTTCCAACTCTTCTGAAGAAGTTTCCAATACTACTGAAGAAACCATTTTACTATATGTAAAAATCTAATGTCCGCCTAGTCTCTTACGTTTCCTGTTGAGTTCCATAGCATTCTTTAACTGGAGCTCATACATTCTGTTTCTCCTCTGGTAGAAAACATATTCTGGGTCAACTCCTGTGTTCGCGTCATCTGCATAAAGTTGTTTATATCCACTTCAGGGTTTGTATAAAACTCTTTCCATCTCATATTTGCATACCATGGTGGCAAACCTAACGCAGCGTCATTTGACATGGCAGTTTGCATTTGTACATCTGTTGGCACTTGACCATAGTTTGCCATTGCAGTTTGTATTCTAACTTCATTTGGAATATTCTCTGGGTTTGGTTGTCCAGGTTGCTGTGCATTCGCTAAGTTCTGTGCGTCCATTTAATATTAGATAAAAATATCTCTTACGAGTACATATGCTGAACATTTGCAGGCATTGGTTCATCTTCATATTCTCTGTACTTTTCTGCCACGTCAAATAAATAAATGACACAATGGAAAAACCTAAAACAAGTAGTCCTATTTCAAACCACATTTACTTACTAATAAAATTTCTTTGTTATGACACTTTCTCCGGTTTATAGGACCTCTCTCATATTCTATCTTGTCATATCTAAACTCATAGTCATGTATGTCCTCTAACCATCTCATAACGGTTTCCAAACCACTTTTATCGGATGTAAAGTAAAAGCATGGATGGTTATGTAAAACGTCTAAAGTTTCTAAAGAGTCTCTCAAAGTCCAGTCTACTTGGTATTGAAAATCCATGTGTTATAGAACGGCGGGTCCACTATAAAGAAAACATTTTCCTTGTCTTTATATTTTTCATACAACTCTGTCCAATGACATCTCACAAACTCTATACCCTCAATATATTTTTCTATGTCCTCTTTGAAAACATTTGTATAGTTAAGATATAAAACTTTTGACATAAGTGTTTCAATGTCATGAACTCTTATAGAACCACTATATAATAGTCTAGCAGATATACTATCCCAGTCTATATATTCTGCTTTTTTCAAACCTCTCTCACAATATTTTTCTTATCTAATGGTATACGTTCCATCTTACCTATAGGTATCTTTTCTTTTAACGCTTTCAATATATTGTTTGTGTCTGGTATATGTTTGAGACGGTCCATATAGTTGTCGAAGTCATTGCATATAATCTTTGAGTCTGGGAATATTGTATGGCACAAATGGGATATATAGAAACTTCCACCGAACAAATCTACAAATGTTAGACCATTCGGTAGTTTCTTAAGTTCTCTCAATAGAATATCTTTACATCTACTCTTATTTCCAAAGAACGGTAACGGTGGTTTTGTAAAATTCATTTATATATAATAATAAAAATGTTTTTTCCTGAAAAGTGACAGAAAAGTGACAAAACATGAAAACATATATAATTTGTGAAAAGCGACATAAAAAGTGACATTTTTAAAAGTGACACCATTAATATGATGTAAATAACAACGGTTTTGGTTTTGTCACCGGCTGGTCGGCTGGGGTTTGGTCCTCCTCTACGTTCTTGTGTCCATTTCTTAGGGGCTAGAAGGGGCGCAGCCCCTGGAAGCCCCACTCACCTGACCTGATATACAATGTGTGTGTAAAGAAAATACTTTATTTACTAGTTAAAAAATCATTTGGTATTGATCAAGTTATTTTTTCTGGATAAGATATTATATGGATAATTGGATAGAAAATACAATTATATAATCTTGTACCTGGTTTAATTAAGCTAATTGTCATCAGAAACTTGTAATTTTTATGAATTTCAGATTTTCTTTTCATTACTGCTTTTCTTAATAGGTCAAGTTCTTATTTACGTTATAAAGTATGATATTTACAAATATCAAGTTATCATGTTTTTTGAGAAATTATGAGAAACAAACAAAAATGAAAAAGATAGGAATAGCAATGAATAGTGATGTGGGTATAGAAAATGTAAGAGATATGAATGCAAAGCAATCAGTATTTAGGATATTGACCATAGATTTCGAAAAAAAATGCTGCATATTGAGCGAAAACTATGATTATATTATAAGGCTGTCATTTAAAGCATAATGAAACTATTCCCTTTTCATTTTAATCGAATAAGATAGTAAAGATTTTTGAATTAGCTAGAAACTGATGAGATGTTTTCACAAATCAGATTTTTAATCTCTATAATGCATAATTCACTCAATATCTCAATTTTGATATTGCGAGATATTTTTGCTATCGGTTTCGCAATTTTGACACAATAGCAAGAGGGTTCTATAAGCATTATTATCAACGTAGAATCTGAATATCATATCAGAAAATATCGCAAATCTGACATTTACCCGACCAAATAGCAAAAATAATTGAATACTTTTCGCAAAAACTTTAAAAATCGATAAAAATATGAAATATAGATATTAAAGAGACTTTTTATATAATATTCATAAAGATTTTCCAAAAATATGATACCGCAAAATTAAAAAAGTGACGTCTTGAGTGGAGTCAAAGGTCGAAATTGCTAGCTAAATGTTTTTTTAGCGAAATTGCGTATTGTACGTTTTTTTCGCAAAACGAAACCCTTATTACAAGATAATTAAAATATATGACCTCATTATAAATGAATTTTAACTCTAGATAATTGAGAAAGCTATAAATTGTTTCTAAATCTTGAAATTATTCGATGTCAATCTAATTTTTCTTGTTATAGCCTACTTCTATGGTGTACAGGTTGTCATAATTACTATTTTAAAGTGTAAAACATGCTTATATCAATCAGGACGTTAAAATGGAAAAGTACATACCAAGCAAATGTTTGGATTTATATGCGACAGCCTTTTTAATGGATGTGACAAAGCGTTTCAATATAGATTTTGATTAAAGCATAACTGCAAATTATAATTTGACTTTATATGTACCAATAATAATGGCAATTATGAGTTTTTTTATATAAATTATATCACACCACTTCTAGTAATTTTTAGCTTAAGCATATCATCGGCTAATTTTCAAAAAAAAAAAAATTTCAAATTTTAATCCAAATTCTTTTCTTAAAATTCACAATCAAATTACAGCTTATCTTTAATAGTCTTATTCATTCTATGCTTTTTTTTCGGCTCCATAAAAGTCATAAATTTTTCCATCATAAATTTGTTAGAAATTGGGTTACCATTGCCAAACATTTGGATAGAAAAAGCCCAATAAATTATACCCAAAGCATCCAAACATGAAGATATCATATAAGAAATATAGTTTAATTCAGTAATTCCCTAAAATCTAAAATGTTTAAGAACGTTTGTTCAATATCTTACAATCTAATTCACAGATTTAGCATATGTACTACGTATCAAATATACAATGTGATCTCTCAATAAGCTTAGAAGGTTAATTATTAAAATTAAATAAAATTCTACAATTAGCGAAAAATAATACGGCAGATAATATGCTTATAGGTAAAGAAATTCAAAGAGCATTCCTTAAATTTTTTCGAAATTTATCAAAACTCGAAGGTAAATCATCGAGTGATATGCGAAAAAAACTTTTTTATTCTATTAATGATAATAAATATATTAGCCATATTAAAACTTTTCATTTTTTAAAACTCATAGAAATACGTTTGATATTCTTCATTAAGAACATATAAAAACGAGTATAATTATCATAATCTGTTAATTTACAATATAAATGCTTTTCTGCTTGTAGTAAATATCAAATAAGAAAATAATAACATTATAAATTTTTCAAATAAGAATATATTATCTAGCATCTAAGCATGAAGATATTTAGAATTTGGATATCTAAATTCTGCTTAGATTACTTTCAAAATATAAGTCAATAATCTTTGATTTTATTAAACGCTAATATTGGATAGTATATTTTCACAATTTAATTGTAGTTAGATAAATGATAATTCATGTAACTCATTGATTTCGATCAAAAGTTATATTCACCTTGTTAAAAAAAATAAAAAAATAAAAAAACTGGGTGCTTACTGATTTGAACATATTGCCTTTGAACCCCACGACATAACCAGTAGGCTAAACGTACAGTGATTTTTTTTATAAATTCTAGTATAAAATACTTCCCGCAGGGCATTTGTTTAATTATTTCACATTCTGATGACATAATTTTTAATATCATAGATAATGAAAGCGAAAAATATATAAAAATCGACAAACATGTTATAATGAATTGAGAGCTTTACGTGTCAAAAAACACATTTCATACTGATTTCTATAAAAGGTATCTTTATTATAGAAGTGTAAGCTATATCTGTTTTTTTATTATAACAAATTCAAAATTCTCTTATAAGGATTAGATGAAATCTGTATTACTAAATCATTAGCTAAATGAAGGTTCAAAATAGAAAAGTAAATATCAAATTTATATGATACTGAAACACCAAATAGTTCTTTAAATAAAAGATAACACGCTGAAAATTATTGAGTATTTGCAAATCTCAAAAATCTATTGGTGAATTTGGCTCAACTTTTAAAATTATAACATCCATATCAAATCATAAAAGCAGACAAAAATTAAAGCCAAACCTATCGGCCAATTTTTTTTTGATATTTTGATTTTTGAGGTATACTTTTAAAAGTGGATTTAAAGCACTGATGAAAAAACATTAACTTCTGTCGTTATGATTATTGATTTAGACAATAATGATTTTAATCTTTGATTATCAAAACACTAAAGTCATCTTTTTAACATTTGCTTGGTAGCATTAACTCAAGTCTAGAGTACTATTTTATGTGGCACTCTTAGAATTTTTGTATTCATTGTACACGCTGAAATAGTACCATTAAAGTTATGGCGGACTTTCAAAAAAATAGTTTGGTCACCTTTTGATGGCTCAATTATGCATAAATTTTGTGGGCACAAATTTTCTATTTTTGGCATGGATAAACTTGTTTTAAGGGTGCACCCGCATGTACGTTTATTTGAGAGGAGGAGGATTACCCTCTCAATTTTGAAAGCTTCGTTAACTTAATATCTCGATGAATATTGGATTAAAATTGAATTTGCCCATACCAATATATCTGATACAATATCCTTAAGTTCTACTAAAAAGAATTTTTTAAAATCCCTGCAGATTCGGGGATTTTTAAATTTTTTGATTTTTTTCGAAAATTTTTCGGAAAAAAAATATTTTCAGAAGAGCCTTAACGGCTAAGTTTTATGTTTAATGTTGAGTATCAAAAAGAATGGGCATCTGATATAGCCATCATATATCCCAGAAGCAAATAAAAATTCTGACTTTTTAAGCATAAAAAATGAAATTTTATTTTTTGCAAAAAACAGGCCACCCGGATGTACGTTTATTTGAGAGGAGGAGAATTAAATTTTTGAAAGCACTAAAATTTGTAAATATGCTAGTTATATAATAATATGCATTATTTAAAAAAAATAAAAATTAAAGCACGTTAAAATCTTTTTTGATGAATTTTTACAAAAGCTACTCAGGATAATGCAAGATATGAGTAGTTAAACATAAATTTCAAATCAGATTTTACTTATAATAAATATTTTAAATTTCCGAAAATTAAGTTCAGATCGACTCTATACGTAGTAAATACTAAATAAGGTGCCCAAAACCTATTAAACAGTATCAAAACTACCAAGATTGTAATGTTTTTGAAGAAAAATTTATAGAATTATGGACTTCAAACAGATATTATGTAAATAAAAATAATATAATGAATTTATTTATTCGTATAATAGCAGTAATAAGTCGATTATTCACTTCTACTTCTGAGATTTGAATTTAATTTCGACAGAAAAAGAGATTCAAGAGGAAAATACTAGGGGATACAAACAGCCACCATGACAGGATTATTATGGAGCCAAGTTGTATTTTTTGATATTTTTAGAGTTTTCCTACCTATTTAGGTACCAAGTTATTGCTTAAAAATTAAGGTTCTAAATTCTGAAGTTTACAGGATCCTCCCGGGCGCACCCTTAATTCAGTGTTAATATAGCCATTATATATATTAGTTCATATTAATGCATACTGCTATAGGATGTTTTCTTTTAAATCTTCCAGATGACGAGATAGAGGCACTTAAACTAACGCATAATTTTTGAACTTTTAAAGCTAAAGAACATTGCTGCAGGCAAATAAATTTAGAATGATTGTATAATATGTGAATGCCTTCGATTAGCAGATAATATATTCCAGATATCAAGAAAATATCTTAATATAAAAAGGTGCTTTTCCACAGGCTGTTGATATCTTAAAAATGGATAACTAAGCCTGAAATTGTGTTCTTTCAGTGATATCATCTAATTTTAGTATACATTTAACATTTTAAAAATATATAAGATTAATAATAGAAATAATCATTAAAAAACATTTATTGGTGAGACATAACAAAGTGATATAGATATGATACTTCATTTGCTACAAAGATTACCATTGAATTGGAATAATTTCTTTTATTCCAGTTTGCAAAGACCATTTGATGTGTCTGAAGGATCTTTGTATGAACATATTCATGAAGAAGCTTCATTTTGTTGCTATCAACAGGAATTTCAAAGTTTTGGCCAAACATCTTTTTAACGACAAAAGAAAGATCTTGTTTTTCTAAGTACACAAATTTATGGCTAGCTATGAAGTTGTTTAAGGCATCGCATGTAGTTCCACTTAAACACTGAATAAGCAAACATCCTTTTGACGAACATATGGCAATAAGTCCTATAGATGGTTCGCTTTGGACTTGCTTCCACATTACTTGTAAACTCATTGTAGAATTGTCATCAATTTCATCTAACTTTTTTTGAAGCTCGAAATCAAAAGAATAGACACATTTGATCTTTGTAAATATTCCTTTACTGAATTCTATTGTTAATTCTGTATGATTCCACGTTTGATTATAAGAATTCACAAATTTAGGTAATTCTTCGAATTTAATTTCTGAACCCCCATTAAGGTTGATGTAAAATGAAGGTCCGAGACGTCTAATTTCTTCTAATTCGTTTTGATCAGCTTCATATTTTTTCCTTCTAGTATGTTTGGCTTTGATCTTATATCCCTTAGATTTTTCTGGTTGTGGCACTTCTGCTGATACTTTTTCGTCGGTTTCTATGATATCCTCTTTTTGAGAATCAGAATCTTCTTCTGTTGATGGTTTTTTCTGTTTTCTTTCAGTTGTTTTGTTTCTATTTTGCTTATTTTCGCGTATTCTTTTTTCTTTTGGTGCTTTTTCAACTGGATTTTCGAAAGCAAGAGGTGATCCTTGATATTTCTCAAATCCTTGTAAGCATGCATAAAGAGCAACAGCATCGTTAGCTGCATAAAGTATTTGGCAAGGTGAAAGTTTCAAATTCCATTTTGATCGAGAAATCTTTTTATTTTTGAATTCTCCGCAAGGTGTATCTGAACAAAACTGTGCAACCATCTCATCAAATCCTTCTTTAAGATGATTTCTTCTAAGAATTTGAGCAGCAACGTCACAAACTTTGAATGTGAAGTCTTGGCCAAATGTAGTACGTAGCATTTTTATGTCAGATGCAATATCTTTCATGAAAAATTGATTGGTAGTTAAGAAATTCAAAAGATCATTGCATTGTTTTTTACTTTCTCTTTTGATAAGCAAACAGCCATGAGATGAACATAATTGGAATAAACATACTCCAGCAGATGGATTGAACGGATGCCATTCAAGATCTAAAGCAATAGGATTTCCATCTACGTATTCTGATAGAATTTGTTTCAGATTTGGATTATCTGACATAATGTATTGTACTTTCGTAAATTTGTTTTGGAAAAATTCAACATCCTTTGAAGAATTAATCGGCCATTTTCCAGTAATCTCCATAATATCCCCTTTAAGCATTTCTCTGTCAATCCTTTCAACGCCTGTAACGTTTACTGGATTTACCTCAGTTTGCTTGTTTCCTACAGATTCCATAAAAATTTGATGAAAAAAACGACACACAAAAAAAATTGATAGCTTCTTCAATGATATCAACATATCACAACAAATGAGGTTAAGCGGGAAGGACGCGTTTTATTTCTATTGAGTAATGTTACACTTTGATGAGTATTTCCTTATTTTATGGATTTTAATTTGAATCATCTCATAATTAATCTTCAGCTAAACAAGTATATTTACATTGATGGAATATACAAATGTATAAGCAAAGCATGAGTATATTTAATTCGCATGTGAGATTAAATGTCAATTTAACTATATTTGCATAATTACATGATGTGCAAATGATATAGCTCATGACCCAAGTTTTCCTGAGATTATCACAAGGCTAGTCGCAACGATAAATCAAATGATTTACGCATAATACCCAAATATAGTAAAATTCTTGACATTATTGTAAATAATTACTTAGATATTGCATAAAATTATAGTTTGTTGGCCCAAAGATTAATCGCAGTTCAAATATCATTAGTAGTATATGTGGACGGGTTTAGTGACTTTTTTTGTTACATCTATATATAGACGATACATTAAAATATAAATCATAGTATTATATGTGGAAGTGTTGTGTACGTAGTATATGTGGAAGGATTGTGTACCTTTTTTTGTTACATCTATATATAGACGATGCATTTATTTATAAATCATTAAAAAATTAACATTAATTTTAAAATAATTTATTTTTTATCTTTTATAAAAGAAGTTATATATAGATGATGTCAGATATTCCGCGATTAATTAAACATTGTTTAAATCCTGAATGGGTTAAACTTCAATTTAAAAATGAAGATTGTGAATTATTAAATGAATATGAAAGCCAAAATAAGCTAATGAGGTATAAATATAATGATAAAGAATATTTAATTTCATGGAATCAATGGAGTCATAATCAAAGACCTCATAAACGAGAAGAAGAAATTGAAAATAATGAAATGGAAATCATTGATGACATTAAAGAGGATGGAATTCCTAAATTTTGTAGAAAAACCTTTAGAACTAAGTTAGGAGCATATAAACGTAGAGTATTAAATCCTGAATATCTTAAACATCAATTTAAAAAGGAAGATTGTGAATTATTAAACGCTAATGAATATGAAAATGCTAAATCAAAACTGAGATATAAATATATTGGAAGTGATGAAAGGTGTAAAGATAAAGATAAAGTTTATTCAGTTTCATATAATAACTGGCACACGTTAGGGATAAGAAAACATTTAGGAGATTATGGTAAAAGTTCTGAATTCTTCAAATCTAGTATGTACGAGAGAATAAAAGAAATTAGAAATAATTATTTTCATGAATGAAAGATTCACTACCATAATGAAATAAAAAATAATTTTTTAAAAAATAAACTTTAAAAATTCATGTCTTACATTTTTTGAATAATTTATTTTTTTAATTCGTAAGAAAATGAGTGTCAAGACTAACGACGTTAAAAAATTGGGATTCACAAACGAGGAAATAAAGGATATATTAGAGGAGGCGAGTTATGAAGTTAATAAATATTATTTAAGAAATTGTCAAAAATTCGCGGAGTTATTAAATGATTTAGATTATGATGGAAAAATGAATAAAGATGATGTTATAAATTTCTTATATCCCACATCTGAAGAAGAAAAACCTAAAGAACCTGATGTTTTCCCTGAATATTATGAAGAACGGATTAAAGATGATGAATATGATGAAATTGAAAGACTGGAAAAAATAAGAGATGAAATAGATGAAAAAATTAAGGAATTAAGAGAAGTTGAAAAATATAATGAGAATGAAGTAGAGGGTTTAATGAATATCCCAGCTTCAGAATCAGAAGTTCAAAAATCTCATGAAGAAAGATATAAAAATTACTTTTTGGAATCTACTAAAAATTTATTAGATGGTGAAATAGATGAAACACTTTCAGAAGAAGGCACAAAATTTATTCATAAACATAAGTTACAATTTATTGACGATGGAGATTATCCATGTATATTACTTTCACCTCCTCTTGATTCTGAAAAATTCAAAAAAGCACTGAAAAATGTAACATATGCAACAAATACGATTAAGAAAGAAGACCATGATATTTACACAAATTATTATTTAAATAAATGTACAGGTGTTGATAAAGTTTTTGATTTGTTAGATAAAATATCAAAAGAAACAATTGGTACATATAAAATTTTATGCGATTGTGGTTTCATTATTGAAGATACTAATAATGTTTCATATGAAAGAACAGCACCGAAGGAAGACGAAGTTGAAAGGTCTATACCATTCGTTATTAAGAATATAAAAGATATGAAAACTTATAAACATTATATTTATTCATTTATTTCAGAAAAAATGGAAGCAACCCATAAAACATCATCTCATCATTTTATAGCTATTCATACATTCCTTTTCAAAGTTGTGAAATTAAATAAGACAGGAATTAGATTTAATGTATCAGGGTACGCATTCTTGAGTAAATTAAAATGTATTCGTCACGTCGCAGATGATAAAAATTTATGTGTTCTTAATTCATTTTATGGACTTTAGCCCTGGACTTTAAAAAAATAAACTTTATTTTTATTTATTTTTTAATTTTTATTCTTACATAAATGAACAAAAACGGAACAGCTAAAATGAATGATAATCAAATAAGAGCCGAAGGTAGAAGGTTATTTAAACGCTTCTATAACATTCCTGATGGTGTTAATCCTAAAACTCGTAGAAGTTATTTAAATGAAGCCATAGATGCATATGAAGGATTTGACATTTCATCAGAAAGTGAGAGGTTAGCAAGAATGTTAAACGTTAATATTGATTTTTATTATTGTGACCCTCAACCAGAAGACGTAGACATAAATAAGGTAGACTTTCCATTAGTGGAATCAATAATGATAGATCCAGAATTTGAAACAGTAAATATTTTATTAACACAGAGTCCATGTGGAAAACTTCACGCTGACAGAATTACAGACGTTGAAGCACTCACAGGATATAAAGTTTGCCCCTTTTGCAAAGAAGAAGTATATTCTATCCGTGATGACCAGAAAGGAAAAACCAAAGAAGATTTTTAAAACATTGTGAGAAATGTAAAGAAAATAATGGAAGATTAATTCAAGACGTTCAATTGCAAAACACACAACAACCATATGCACCACATATCACGAAACAGAAGATATATCAATGGCTATTAGCTCACAATTTGCAGGAATATTATAAACCAACAAGATATTATATTACTTTTGACTTCGAAACATTAGAGACTAAAGAAGAACTTCAACTTTCTGAATGTGCAACTTTGAACGCTTACTTAAAACCATTTATGGTATCATCAACTGTCAAAATAAAGCCGCAAACGGACTCTTTGAGTCCTGAAGGTCTTTCAGACCGAAGCGGCGAGGTCGTAGACCGTGATAAAACATTTACGAGGAATTTTTGCTTAACATCAAGTGATTCGTTCATCTCTGATTGGATTGAATTTTTATTTTCAACCTGTTCATTAGTTGCTAAATCAAATATTGAACAATATGAAGAATTAATGAAGCCGCAAACGGACCAAACGGCGGGGACTTTGTCCCATACATTAAATGAAAAACAGAAGGAAGCATTTAAAGAACTTCTAGATGAGGAATTCAATAAAGTGAATATCATAGGTTTTAATTCGGGAAAGTTTGATTTAAATTTAATTCTTCGTGATTTAAACACTGCAAAATGGAAAATAAAATCAATGCTGGGTTCTTCTTCTCAATTTAAGCAAATCATTGTAAAGAAAACAAACTGTCCATATGAATTAAGATTTATTGACATCAGAAATTATATAGCGGGTGGAACATTAGACCAATTCACTCAAGATTTCGGAAACAATAAATCACGTGTTAAATCCTTTTTCCCTTATCAATTCATCACATGGGAGAATTACGAAGATGAATTATATAAAGTGGAACCATTCACTCAAGATTCATTTTATTCAGCATTAACTCAAGAAACAATATCCGATTCAGATTATCAAATATATCTCAATGATGCTAAAAATTTTGAGAATAGATTAGAATATTTTATTCATTATTGCAATAAAGACGTTGAAATTATGATTGACCCAATTGATAAAATTATTGAAGAAACATTTGTTTATAAAATTGACATGCTTCATAATCTTTCTTTATCATCGAATGCATCAATGATTCGTTACGCGTTAGCATATAAGAACTTCAATCCTAACGAAACATATCCAGAAGAAGAAAATGTGGAATCAAGTTTTGAATTAACAAAAAAGTATTGGAAATATAAAATTGATTCATATAAGAAACAAGATGAAAAAGCAGAAAGGGATACTAAAAACAATGTTTCAATGGATGACTATCAATACTATCACGATTTAATCCTTTCATCTAAATGCAAAATGTGTGGTAAAGCGTTTACATATGCTAATAAACCAACATTAGATAGAATCGATAATGAAAAACCACATACCAAAGAAAATTGTCAGTTAATGTGTTGTTATTGCAATGTCGTAAAATCAAATAAAGATGAAGATGTTCAACGTTTAAGAATCAATTTAAGAAATTATGCATTAAAAAATAATTTACCAATGACTCTAGATTCAGTTGAAGCTTATCACATCCTCCGTAATGGAATTACTGGTGGTTTATCAAATGTTCAACATAGAGTAAATCTTAAAGGAATCACGCACATTAATAAACTTTCATATAATCCAGAAACTAAAACTGTATCAAATGAGGACACCACCAACATTATGACTCATTTGTTGGTGTTGATTTAATTCATTATATCCTTCATCATTTTCATCTAATCCTCATGATTTCATTCAATATACTGACCATAAAATGTATATGCCGGGAAGATTGAATGGTGTTATCATTTGTGATACAGCAACAAAGAAAGCAAAAGCATTGGGAATAATTAAGAAGAAAAATACTTTATTCGTGGCTGAAGTAAAGGGTCACATTGATGAAAAATACATTAATGATTACATAAACTTTTTACCGATAATAAGAAACTTAGATATTATCACAGATGAAAAAACAATTGGCAGTTTTATGTATAATTACATGAAATCAAACAATCTACCAGTTGACCAGAAACAGAGAAAATTAACTCAGTTAGCATCAACACACAACCAATATCAACCATTTTCTTCTATTATCTTTGGTATCTAATAGACAGATTTCATTTTATCATTGATGATATTCAATCAATTTTAACATTTACGAAAAAATACTTGTTTTAATGAATTTGCGAACGAATTTATGAATGAAAAGACAAAAGGCGGAATTAGAAGGAAATAAAGGAAAAAGTTTATTTTGCAAGATTTCACTTAATGGATCATATGGTTACGATGCAATGAATACACAAAATTACGCAAAGACTAAAATAATGAATGCACAGAAGGCACGCGTTGCATGTATGTCAAATAAGTTTAAAAACATAAGATAAAAAGGTGAAGATACGTATCAAGTGATGCTTAAAGATAGATTTTTATAGATGTGATACATGTTTACAAGAGGCATTCTTCACTTTAGATAATGCTAAATACTGGTATTTGGTTTTCATTTATGATTTATGTATTAAATGCATGGATGTTAATCGTTTTCATTTCATTGAAGGTGATACTGATTCATCTTATTGGGCTATTGCTGGCGATCCAAGTCTTCCTAACACTCAAGCATTTCAAGCAATTGTAACCGATAAAAAATTTTATGATAAAAACATTTACAAATTCGCGCCACCTTTTGATTTCTTTTGTTTTAATGAGAAATTTAAAACCTAAATTAAAGAATAAAGCTGAAGAAAAAGCACATGAGAAGAAGTTATTGGGTTAGCAATTGAGAAACAGGTGATAACATGGTTGCTTTATGTCTAAGTGTTATACTTCATTCAACGGTTCAATTGATGGGGGTGATTTTAAAAAGATTGCACAAAAAAATGAAAGGTGTTAGTTTACGACAAAATAAACAATTAACACCTAAAAATTATTTGGATATAATAAATGATAAAGTGATATTTGATGGTCAGAATATTAATTTACAACTTAAAAACGGGTCAATGACTCGCTTAACAATTGTAAGACTGCATTAACAGGAGCACACACTAAGGCTGTATGTTGTGAAAATGGATGTTGTATGCCATTTATTTAATGAAATGCCACAGAAGAGACAAAAGGAACCGTTAATAATGGTTTTGTACTATGATTCAAAAGGTGGGCACCCTTAAAACATTATTTTATTTTTATATAAATGGATAACACAGATTTAAAAATTTTAATTGATGATTTAGTATTTAATCAAAATTTTCTTGATTATTTATGATTTAAAAGCATATCTCCAAAAATATAATAAAAATATAACGGGTGATGATATGGATTATTATTATTCGTATTATAAAAATGAAATTTTGAAATATCATGATAAAATAATTTCTAAAATTAAAGACAAAATTAAAAATAATGAATATTCAAAGGGAAAAACTAAATCACAACTTAAACAATTGAAAGATTTTAAAAATAAAGTATTAACAGAAGAAGATATTGATGAATTATATAAATTATATAATCCTGAGCCGCAAAAGCAAAAGGAGCAAAAACAAAAGGTGCAAAACGCCCAGGTCCTTCAGACCATAAATGATGCACAAGCTTTAATTTATGATTCATTAGTTAAACCATATTCAGCCCGACTTTTAAATGAAGATCAACTTTTGGAATTCATCCTTCAACATAAACTCGAAGCGGGAAAGTATATTAAACCTTTATATACAGCATATTTAAAACAAATGAATAGAATACATCCAGAATTAATGAAGGAAGGAATGAATTCCAAAACTTCATCATCCAAAATCAAAGCAGATAAAATTAAACCACTTGCAACACCAAAACCACCTCCTCCTTCAGTTAATCCTTCATCATTCACTTTATTATATCCATTTCAAACATTAAAGAAACAAAAAGATTTTAAAAAGGATTTCAAAATATTAAATAAACCAACTGACCCAAAAATTCAACCGTTAAAGGAAAAATTTAGTCGCCCTTCATTTGCACCATATCCATATTCATATGAAATCGATCATTTAGAATATTCAAAAGGAAACGTTACTTATTTATTTGCCATTAACATTAACACCAGATATTTATATTGCATTCCAGTGAAAGGGAAAACAGAACAGGAAACAAGAAGAGCTATTCAATACTTACTAGATCATGAAAGAGTAGATAATATCAGGGGTGATGGTGATAAAGGATTTCAGGCAGCTATGGCTCATTATTTCCCACAAATTAATTTTTACTTTTCATCCTCTCCATATACGTTTCATAATAAAATAGTTGATGCGGTAATGAGAACTCTTAGAGATGCGTTAGGGGTTAATGGTCAGATATACTGGGATGGAAATCATGACTCCATCATACAACAGTTAGTATATTATTACAATAATACATGGCATAGAACTATAAACATGAAACCAGTGGAAATGAAAAATGATATTTCAAAAGAATGGGAATATATTAGAAAGCAAATGGAAAGGTTAAATGATGTTAAACGTGAACAAATTAATTCAGGGCTCATGAATTTTAAACAAGGGAATAAAGTTTTAATTCATCTCGATTATGGAAAAACTGATAAATCAATGACAAAAAGAAGACGAAGATTTGACACAATAGCTGAATTTGTTAGATATATTAACGGTAATGCATTAGTTGAAGTTGACAATAAATTAATAGAAATTCCGATTTATTTTATTACTCCATTATATTTAAATAATATTTAATTTTTTATTTCGTAAGAAATGAGTGACAACGAAGCATCCAAGAGTCCAGACAATGAATATAAAAAGAAACTAAACAGAATTAAATCAAAAATATGCTATTACAAAAAGAAGTCGCAATGTGGTGGGGTTGAAAACGATAAAGAAATAATCGAAAAATTAGAAACTTATCGTTCAATCCTTAAACTGAGTGAAGCAAAAATAAAAGAATTTAATAGAATAAATAAATTGATTGGAAGAGATGAATTTAATAAAGATGAATTTTTAAACTCTATCCAAATTTAATTTTTATTCCTCTTTGACAACATCTCTCTTTCCATCATTACTGCATAACCACATTTTCTCAATTTTAGTGGTTTGTTATTTTTAACATGTTCTTGCATCATTTTTATCATTTCCTCCCTTGTTATGATTCGTGGTAAATTTTGAGCTTGTGGGGTATTCATTTATGATAAAAATAAAAATTTGTTATCACTTATTTTATCGTTAAGTGACTCAAAGAGTCCGGAGACAAAGTCTCATGGTTTTTAGGTTCATCTTTAGTTAATTATTTTTGAAGAACTGAAGGTGTCACTATGTCACCATGTGTCACTCGGTTATTTAACTTCTCTGAAAAAATAAACTTAGAAAAATTATTTCTTTATATATTTGCCATTCCGAACTTCGAAAAGATGTTTTATACCAGCATAGAATTTTTCTCTAGAGCTTGGTCTTATATTGTTTTCATGACAATATTTTCTATATTCTTCATATAAAGCCTTTTTTTCATACATTTCATAAGGACAATCTAACCAGAATAGCGCATATCCAGTTTCGTTATCTAGGTCTCTATATGTTTCTTCTGTTTGTAGAATTTCGCTTTCTCTATTTAGTTCTATGTCTATATATTGTGGCTTAAAAAGATGTGGGTAAGAAGGGTCTGGCGCTATGTAAAAAGTTAATTTTTCTGTCATCTTTTCTATCGGATAAAAAAAATATTTTTATTTTTATTTTAATGAAACACATGCAAGATTGCAAGTTCTTTTCATACAATGCTCTCGCTACTGCCATCAAGAATGAGTTCAATAATGCTTCAAACGTTAATGTTATCTTTAACAAGAAGTTTGTGAAAGAATCTAAGTTTGGTCAGTATATCAAACCATTAGCTATCGTCATTGACCGCAAACGTTATACTTCACAAGAATTAGCAGTAGTTTTGAAACAAAAGGGTTTCTTCGTGAATGTCAAAGATACTCATTATACTGTCATAAAGAACTCCAACATTGACTTCTTCAGTATTACTATGAATCTTTCCGAACAGAAAGAATATAAGAAAGGTGAAACAAATGTGAAATATTATCCTTCATCTCTGAAGACAATAACGAACAAAGATGTTATACAGAAATTCTTACCAAAGGTTGAAGAAGCTTCTATTGACATTGACGAAGGAAGTGAAATGGTTGAAGAAATAGACCCTGAAGTTATTTAAGCAAAAATATATTTTTGAATAACTGGGAAATAAATTTACGTCAAATATGCAATTTATAAAATCTTATGTCGACAGGCTACGTAGCACAGTGGTCTAAGGTGGTGTTATGGAGGGGTCAGGTCTGTGGTTCGAACCGCGACAGCGCCGTATTTTCTTATTTTCTTTATTTGTCTTGTTTGTCGTGATAAAAAGTGTCATAAAAGTGCTCTATCTTCCACGGGAATAAATAAAAATTTACTTTATTTCTTCTTTATTTCTTTATTCCCGTGGAAGAAGGGTTTTTGCCGTTTTTTCTCAGCCGAAATCAACGATTTTTTCATTTTTGGAATCCTTAGCAAATGAGGAATCTTTTCTCTCGTGGAAGCTTTAACTAAAATATATTTAGGTGAAGAGGTGAGATGTCACCCGTTTTTTCACCTGTTTTTATGGTAGCAGTGAAATAAAATTTTGTATCAGTTATTTACATCATTTTATTAAGTTCATCTTTATTAATAATTTGAATGGATTCGCTAATGTTCCACCTTGAGTCACAACACTTGCCCCGGCTAATTGTGAAGAACCTGGGATAAGTACTCCATGAAATGATTTCATTGGTATCATTAATTTAGAAATAGTTGGCTTAATTAATTTGGTCATTTTATGATAAAATAAAATTGCATAATTTAAATTTTTTCTTTCTCATTTTCTCATTTTCTCATTTTTCATTCTGTTTTGGTTTCAGCAACTTTTCAAGTTGTTGTCTTGTCAGTAACTTTAATTTTAACTTTGGATCAAATATTGGGTTTCCATCTTTATCTCTTCCAATAACACCATATGGTAGAATCTTCATTTATACTAAAATAAAAATTTAAATTATGCCGTTTGCTCTTTTGGAGCTCCTAAAGTTTGTTTCACAAACATTGAGCGTTCATTGAACTCTATACCATGCGAATACAGTCATAAATGGTGGCATGTATTCTTTACTTTGTCCCGTTGTTTGCGTATATCCTGAAACGCGATGTGTATGGTTTCCTTCTCCCTGAGTGTCACTCCAGTAACAATTTATGGCAAATTTAACATCATCTTTAACATCATATCCTTTACCTTTTGTCATTCCTGACCAATCCCAATATCTATGCTTATGCCAACCTGCTTGAGATGTGCTTAAATCTATGTAGTGACTGTGTGCAGGTAAATTTTCACCTGTAATCGTTTTACTTCCCCTGTTTCCTTTGAAGAGTTTGCACAATACAAAAACCTGTCGACTATTTGTTCCCATGCACCAACACCAAACATTGCTTGAGGACCTCTCACATCCATAGATGTATAAATAGAACCTACTGGGTTCATTAAATCAAACATATGAGATATTATAGGATTGTCTCTTTTGAACTTAAAATATAGTGAAACTATTTCAGGTTTCTTCTGGTTTGTGTCGGAATATTTTTTATAATATAATCTTATGTTTTCAGGGTAGGTAAAATCTTGACTATAATATTTATTTTTGTCATCTATATAATAGTATACTATTCTCGTTTTTTCTATTGCATTATATCTTTTATATCTATAATAATCTAAATATAATGTTAACTTTTTTGGGTCTACACGTGCGTCAACACCATAGTCATAATAATATGGTGCTGGAGCTGGGTTAGGCAATGTCATATCTGCCATTTCATAAATTCTTAAATATTTCTTTTGTTCGTCTCCATATAAGTTTAAGTAACAGTTGTTGTCTAATGGAACTTTAACTTGTGCACCATCATTCTTTATATAGCCTACATACATTTCATTGTTATTTTTCGGAATGAGTTTATACCGTATACCATTTCTTAAGGACTGTACAAACTCCCATCTAAAATATTTGTTTTCTTCATTGACAGAAAAGTCGCCAACAATAGTTTCAATATTTTTTGTTCCAACTAAACTTTGGTATATTTCGTTAACAAATGATATATCTGCTTTCTTTGCTAACTCATCGTTAACAAATGATATATCTGCTTTCTTTGCTAACTCATCGTTAACATAAGTTTTATCTGCTTTCTTTGCTAACTCATCGTTAACAAATGATATATCAGCTTTCTTATTTAACTCACTATCCACATATTCCTTATTTGCTTTCTTCTCTAACTCATTGTTAACATAAGTTTTATCTGCTTTAAGGTCTAAACATTCTGAAACCCATCCTGTATCAGCTTTAGTTTTAAGAATCTTCGATGTCCGTTCATGATACCATTCAACCCTTTCTATAATTTCATTATCTTTTTCATTAACATATTCCTTATCTGCCTTCTTCATTAATTCACTTACCACATATTCCTTATCTGCCTTCTTCATTATGTCATTTAGGAAACCTTTTATGAATTCCTCATTTAAATTAAATCTTCCAATCTTCAAAACTTTAGGAAATGCATTTAATGCGTAATATCTCTGTTCTTCTGGTGGAATTGATGTTATATCATCCGTTATTCCTTTAATTTTTGAATTCATAAATAAAATTTCTTTTATATTTGATATCACTGCACCACCTTTGCAAACGAATTCAAAATGGTCATTTTTCAATACTATCTCCAAATCTCCATATTTCAACCTTTGCGTTTGTTCTGCCGTCTTTGAATTATATGCATATGTGGCGTATGTAATGGTCTGTGGTTGTTGTTGTTTAATCATTTATTACGATTTAAAAATAAATATTTAATTCTGTTATCTCATCAGCTATTTTTTCTATTTGAAATTGCCATAATATTTCATTCATAAATTCTAAATCACAATCAAATAGGTCAGTTATTCTAAATTTAATATTTGATAAATCTTTTGAATGAAGAATAAATGAATTCCCGGATAATTGAAACGGATATGATAAAGAAAATATGTTTAAGTTGATGGATAAAATGTTTTGTATTGATGGGTAAGAGTTAGGGTCTAATGTTTGATGTGAAAATCTCATTGGGGTATTAACTTTATCACATTTGATTAAAATGAAATTAGAACCAGTGTCAGAATACAAAACATCCCCAACATCTTTTTTCAAAATTTAATATCCCCAACAATGAACGAAGACGAGGAGTACAAAATTTAATTTTCAGCGGGAATTTAATAAGGTTATTTATTTCATCAAGTTCAAAAAGTTTATCAGGTTTTGATTTAAAATTTTTTTCATACCATACGATAAATGATTCATTTAAATAACTTAAAATCATGTTAATATCCCATTTCGTTATCACATTATTTATATACATATCATACGTTTTTAGGTCTACGACCCCGCCGCTATGCGGCTCAAGGTCATCTTTAATAAATGATATATAATCTGAAGGGTTTAAAAGAATGGGATTAAATTTACCACTCACAGAAACGAGAGTAAATTATAAATTCCACTAACTGTTAAATTTAATTCACAGTTATTATTCGAAATAATATTGATAATTGACATTTTTTTATTACGATTAAAAATATGGTAAAGCATTATTTTCCAGTGATAAATAAAACTAGAATAAGATTACCTCAAGAATTCATAAATTCAACGAATAAGAAATTCATTCATGTTATAAATTTTAGTGTTTTCAGAAAATATGAGTCAATGTCATATTCATCATCGGTTATATTTCACTTCATTCAAATTTAGTTCAATCAAACCCATATAATGACCATTTCATAAGATTTTCAGATGGTATTAAAAATGTAATTGATAGATTAAAATATGAACAGATTGACAATATCGAATTTTTGGAATTTTGGTTTAAATATCCTGATGGAAAAAAGATTGAAGTTAAAGATAAAGCTGATACTATAACAAAAACAATTACAATGACCGATCCGGATAGTGGGGAACAAAAAGAAATAAAACAAACGATAGAAACTGGTGAAAGGTCAATTATTATTGATTATGATTCAAAGGATTATTATTCAATAATGTTAATGCTTGAATATTAAATAGCCTTAACAAAGAATTTTTCAAGTGATATTTTATATTCATCAACTATTTTATTATAAATATCATTATATGTTAAATGAAGTTCAGTTGTTGTTCCGTTCTTTGATATCTTAATTGTGCTAATATCCTTTATAGGATTTATTTTTGCAACTGTTCCGCAGCATGAAACCTCATCATCTATGAAAAATTGAATCTTAACGTCTGAATCTTGAACATCACAAAGAATGGCGATAATGTGAATTAATGATTCATAAGGTAAAATAATTAAACCAGATTGATCAATTAAATTTATTATTGAATCATAATTATTAATTATGATATCGCGATATATTTTCATTAATTCAGAATTAATGTCTATTTTATATGGGTTATCAAGTGGTGCTGGGTATGTTGGATAAGTGGGAATTTCAACAGGTTCTTTACCAGGTTCAGATAAAATGATTGGGTCTCCATCTCTTTATTTTGCTCTTCCTCATTCTTCGGTAAGTCACGAGTTAATAAATTTGGTTGAGTTGCTGACCTTGTTAATTCAGGACTAACATTAACTTTAACATTTTGAATAATTCGTGATTTATCATCATTTACATTATAACCAACCGTAATCTCTGCTTTTGCGTTAGTGTTCTTTTGACTAGTGAAACGTCTTCTCATTTATATTCGAATAAAAAAATATATTTAAACTTTTATTTTGCTGGAACTTTTGAATCTATTATTTCCTGTATTTGTTCATGAAGTTGATTTTTAGCATTTTCATCGAAATTAATAGACCGAATATATTCATTAATTGCATTCTTATAATCATTTGATTTCTCAAATTTTCTTTTATCTGATTCCTTAACTAAATCATAAGTTAAACCTCGTTGCTGATATAATGGTTTCTTAATTAAATCTTTGAATGCTTGAGATAAAGCACCTGATGCAATTCTTGCTACTATAATTGGTTGGAATTGCTGTTTAAGTTCATCTTTAACATTTGCGAAAACTGGATCGAATAAAGCAACTTTAAAGAATTTCTTAGCTGGAATTTCAGATCTCAAATTTGCATATTGACCATCAAACTGGTTAGAATATCGTGGTAATCCATCCGGTCCCTCTTCAATAGCATTTAATTCTTCATTGAAGTAAGAATATGGATTATGACGGTATGAATTAATTGGACCATTTTCACCTTCTCCAATGTATTGTTTAACAGCTTTTCCATTTTCATCAAATTGCATAGGATAATGTTCATTATATGCTTTACGTTTAGGATAATCCGTCATTGTTAATTTATACCCATTTATGACTTTAATATTTCCTTGACCATCAGTAACGAAAACTTCATTTATTCCATCAGGTTTTCCATTTGGACCCGTAATGTCTGCTTCGTGTGCTTCCCAATTTGGTCCGTGACGTTTGGCATATGCTTGAGCTTCTGGTAATGTTAAAACGTTTCTCATTTGTTTAACATCTTTTTGAAGACCGGCAACAATGTGGACTAATTCTTTCATTCCATCTGGAACTTTCATAGTTCTATTATATGCACCCTTTTTGTTTGTTCCTTGTTTTAATGGAACCTGTAGAAGATTTGCAATTTCTGTCATGTTTAATTATAAATAAAAAATAAAAATTAATTATAAAAAGTTATTCGAATTTAATGGAACCTTTATTTAAATCAACTATTATTTTTCCATGTTCACCTAATTGCTGATATTGTGTGTAAAGTTCATTAATGCTCATTGGTAAATTCACTTGATAAAGCATAACGTTCAACTGTTGACGACTAAACCCACTGAAAATGAAAAGGGTTGATAGATTTGATTTAATGTTTGTGCTTAATGCTTTGAAGTATTGAACAGCCATGAAGAATGAACACTGAATGTGTCGACATTGAGTTAATAACTGATTAAAATATGATTTCTCATTTGTTATTAGTTTTGATTTCACGGCATCATCTAGAAAAATGAGTGAATGCAAAAATTCTCTATCAAAATTTGAAATAGAAAGTGTTTCAAATAATTCATCCCTTTGTTTATCAATAATTTTATCCTCTAATCCTTGCTTCTTGATTGTATTATATAATTCTTTATACATTAAAAAGTTTTTTAAATAATCTTCTGCTTCTTCTTGTGATAAATAAATAATTGGAATTTTGATTAAATGCTTTAAAGATTCAAATGTATCATCTGAAGGTGAACCTGAACGGTTGATATAAATTAACACATGTGAATGGGGGGAAGTGTTAGCAATAATGATAATTTGTTTTAATATCGTTAATGTTTTACCTTTATTTTGTTTACCAATTGCTGCAGTGATTGAATTTAAGTAACATTCAGAATATGGAATTTTCATTAATTTTTCCTTAGATAGAGCATTTCTATTATCACTCAATGCTTCATTAATCATATCATCTACGTATGTATTATATACTCCTGTTAATTCTTCATAAGGGGTGAATGAATTTAAATCCATTTAATCAAAAATAAATTTATAATTTTATACATTTCTATTCATCAATATTTCATCATATGAACTTCTATACTGCGGTGGTGTACCTGTTGGATGATATTTCAAACCTTCATCCGGTGTCCATGTCCAATATGTAGTCCTAGTAAACCAAACCTGAGGAGGATTTGTCACTTTTGAACAGTAAGTGTCATTTTCACCCTGAATGATTGGATAGGCTTTCACTTGTACTGTAACTTGTGAATTGAAAGTTTCTAATCCATCAAAGAATATACCCGCTCCATCACGTTGAACTGGAATAGTGCATAAGAATGAAGTTTGGTCTTTCCATGTTCTAGTTAATGGCTTGCCATCATCATCATTCAGTGGTCTAGTTAATGAGTCCTCGTATTCTTCTGTGCATTCATTCACTCCATCTAAATCAGAAGCTTGAAGCATACGTGTAAAGAATATGTCACCCACTGTTGGTCATCGCTTGATCGGGAAGTTTCTGGAATCTATAGTGACCTGAAGACCTCGAAGCATTGGATTTTCTAAAACCGTTCTTTGCATTGCATTCTTCGGAAATGTTAACACAACATCTGTAACATTATGAAGAGCGTATGAGAAATCTGAACTGATTACCTTCAGGAGTGATGCAACCTCCATTTAGTGAACGAACGTCAATATGTTGAGCTGGAATCATGAATGGATCTTCCTTACTGAATAAACGTGGTATTGCTTTAACTGATTCTTCAATTAAACCGTATCCTGGTGTAATGCATTTATCCTCTAAAACTTCCATCTTTGTGCATGAAATAATAACGTCTTCAACTGTTGCGTCAGCAGATGTAGCGGCTAAGCTTGTAATTAATTTGGCAGGAAGTCCGATTTGTTGGAATTTGCGATCATATTTATAAACATGATTCATAATCTTTTCATAATTTTCATCAGTTATCTTTTCATAAACATAATTTTGTAAATCAGCAACTCTTAACGGTCAACCTGACAAAATACTAAAGTATCCCTGAAAACATAATATTTAAGAATGATTTCACCAAATGATTTAGGATAATCATCGAACGCCTGAAATGCTAACAAATCATTTACCGGAATAATCATATCAAAAGTGACATCAACTTCTTCATTTGCTTTCTTGAAAACTTCTGAAGGGTCAATATATTTACCACATACTGAGTTATCATATTTTTGAACATTATTATATAACGAATGAACAAACTTTTTAACTTTCCTTTCTGATTTTGGTTTATATGTTGCAAATGCGAAAGATTCACGGGCGCAATCCATCTGAAGATAACCGGCATCACCTCTTTCGGTTTCTACTTCTAATTGTTTAAAGCTTTGATTTGATGATTTATAACCAACGAATAAACGCATGCATTTAAAAGCGGCATCACATGTGAAAGCTTTATTTGAAACTAGAGTTGCTTTAACTTTGCGTTTAATATATGTGTCACCTAATTGGTTCACATCATGAGCTGGATTTGTAATTCTTAAATGAGTTTGTTTATCATCAAAATATGGAGTATCAGAGTCATAGCATGAACTTTCAAGTTCTCTATAATATCTTCTACCATCATTCTTTGCGAATATTTCATTTATCTTTTCGAATGAATGAAATACATTTCCATTAATTGGTTTAGTGTTTGGCACCAAATAGTTAGTCGTCATTTATTATTAAATAAAAAATCAAAATTAAAATATGAAAATGAATTTTTAATTTTAATGAAATAATCAACTATGGCTGCAGGATTCTTTAAGAAACTGTGGGATAAAGTAAAAAGAGGAGCGCATAAAGTTTGGGAAACAATGAAGAAAGGAGCGAATTGGATATTTAAGAATAAAGAAGCAATTAGTGACGTTGCTGAATCAATAACACCAAAAGCTGCCCCAATAAGAGAAATTTTAAATAAAGGAGAAAAAGTTTATCAAAGACTACAACCAATACTAAGATAAAAATAATATTTATTTATTTTTCCACTATTTACCCCCTATTTTATTAAGTATTCCTTCAGCAATTCCACCAATTGCGTTACCTGCTTGTGCTCCCATCGCCGGATTACCTGCTTTAGTACCTAATACTCCACCTATGATAGTTCCTGCCGTTTTCGCTACTGGTGCCAAAAAGTTTGCAACAGGTTTAATAACCTTTTTATAAACCCAACCTGCAGCTTTCTTAATTCCATCCCATAATTTTTTAAAGAATCCTGCCGCCATTTCTGATTTAATATTAATTAAAAAATATATTTCATCACTTATATTCTAATTTTTATTTAATGATAAATGAAACCGATTTTAAAAATAAATGAAACAAAGGAGGAAGAAATAAATGAAAGTGAAAATGTTCAACAAAAAATAAACGTTGTTAAACCAATTACTGAAATAAAAATTTTTTCATCTGTTGAAGAATTTAATGACTATTATGCTAATAATAAAAAATTATTTGAAGAATTGACAACATGTAAATTGAATAAAATGTTTAAAGTTGAGGACAGAGTCCAAGACCCGGAGGGTCATGGATTCAAAATTTCAAAAATAAAAGGAGTGGTTAGTTTGAAATCTATTCCTCAATCAAGAATCACCTCATTAATGAAAATAGATGATTTAACAAAAAGAATAGAAATTATTGAAGAAAGAATGAATCAAATAATTGATTTCATAAATCATGACTCGTTGAGCCCGGGTCCTTAAAGCCCAAGGCACAAAGTGCCCAGGACTTAAAGTCCATCACTGAGTTCAAGGTTATATTCATCAAATATTTCATTATTAAATGCAACTTCTGCTAGTTTATTTATTTTTTCAATACGATCATTTGAAAGTCTATCGTTTAATTTTTTCTGAAGTTTTTCATTTTCTAGTTCTGAAACTTTATTTGGATGATATTTAAACCTGTTAAATTCTTTTTCCTCAGTTTTGATCATTAATTTACAAAGAACTTTTGTGGTTGGAATTCGTTTAAACCATTTATCATTAATATTTGTTATAAATTCAATATCTGGAATTAATTCCCAAATTTTTGCATTTTCAATTAATTTATTATCAAATGCAAAAGCAATAGGTTTAATATTAAACTTACCTTTATAATATATACTTTCTACATAATCATCGAAATAAACATCTACTTGTTTAACATTTTCAAGAATTGGTGAAAGAACATCCATTAATTGATTGACGGTTACGAATCTTGATCCACTCATTTTCTTACGAATTAAAAAAATAAATTATTCAAAAAATGTAAGACATGAATTTTTAAAGTTTATTTTTTAAAAAATTATTTTTTATTTCATTATGGTAGTGAATCTTTCATTCATGAAAATAATTATTTCTAATTTCTTTTATTCTCTCGTACATACTAGATTTGAAGAATTCAGAACTTTTACCATAATCTCCTAAATGTTTTCTTATCCCTAACGTGTGCCAGTTATTATATGAAACTGAATAAACTTTATCTTTATCTTTACACCTTTCATCACTTCCAATATATTTATATCTCAGTTTTGATTTAGCATTTTCATATTCATTAGCGTTTAATAATTCACAATCTTCCTTTTTAAATTGATGTTTAAGATATTCAGGATTTAATACTCTACGTTTATATGCTCCTAACTTAGTTCTAAAGGTTTTTCTACAAAATTTAGGAATTCCATCCTCTTTAATGTCATCAATGATTTCCATTTCATTATTTTCAATTTCTTCTTCTCGTTTATGAGGTCTTTGATTATGACTCCATTGATTCCATGAAATTAAATATTCTTTATCATTATATTTATACCTCATTAGCTTATTTTGGCTTTCATATTCATTTAATAATTCACAATCTTCATTTTTAAATTGAAGTTTAACCCATTCAGGATTTAAACAATGTTTAATTAATCGCGGAATATCTGACATCATCTATATATAACTTCTTTTATAAAAGATAAAAAATAAATTATTTTAAAATTAATGTTAATTTTTTAATGATTTATAAATAAATGCATCGTCTATATATAGATGTAACAAAAAAAGGTACACAATCCTTCCACATATACTACGTACACAACACTTCCACATATAATACTATGATTTATATTTTAATGTATCGTCTATATATAGATGTAACAAAAAAAGTCACTAAACCCGTCCACATATACTACTATCATTTTTTGATATTTTCTTTCGAAAATCATATTAAATCATGGAGGAAATTTTTTGAATGGATTTTAGCTTCAGTAGATTCCTTATGATTAACTTTTATTGGATTTTGATCATTTTATCTACGATAAAGCTCTGATTTCAATCTTTGTTAATAAATCCAGCATATATATCTTTACCTAAGTAGATCTCTAATGTTCAAATCGAATTCAATGTGATCGTGTTCTTTCTCAAAAATTGAGTGAATACACTTCCAGCCAAAAAAAGTCAGATCAAATATTAAAGTGATCAGTAGTGTCAATGAAAAATTTTTGTACAGTTGTTTGCGATCGATTCTGAATATCGGCTTTATGTTTTTGTATATTTATATGTGTTTATGTGTGTTTGAATGATGAATGTTCGAGAAATTGAATAGTTCTTGATGATGCGTTTCGGTATCATAATTTCAATGTCCATTCAAAGTTAAACATAATGTTTTTATTCCTCATAAGCTCAGGTTTATCAGACCCAAACAATAAATGCTCAAGTCAAAGTAATGGTAATCTTGGATATGTCAGGTACTATGAAGATGATTCTGATAAAAAAGCTGTTACAAGCTTTTATACTGAACATCATAATTCATATCCTTGGAAATGGGTTTCTAGATCAATTTGCCCCCGTACCACAGGAACTTACACCATTAAAGCACAAGGATTTCCATCAGTTCATGCATTTTTCAATTATCAAGAAAAATCAGAGGATGGATCAGTATTTACATACCGTTGCACAACCACAAAGACAGTTCAATATGAAAATCAATATCTATATGCTAATAGATGCTATCCTCTTTTGATCAGAGAGAAAAATAACTGCGTATCTGGAGATGATGCAACTGGTTATATCAATGGTAAGGTTATAGATAATACAACAGCTATCAATATATTTTATTTTCAGAATTATTTATAATGTTTATTGTGCAATTAATATAAAAACAAATTCTTTTATTGTTCAAGGGAACTTGTTGCTTAAATCACTATAGATTCTCAAATAAATGATGTTATCTGCGTTTTGAATGCACAAATAATCTTAAAAAAGAATGGAAATAGCTCTTAATAATCTTGTGATACATATGTATGTACAGAATTTCCTCAATTTCGCAATAAGAAAGAAAATTTTGCAGATTATCAGAAATACTGATTTATCGTTTGCAAGAAATATTATTGTAGTTATATTCAAGAAAACTGAACTGCGGTTTATTTAGAGTAATTTAAAAATAATAATAATCCCCATCAAAATGGAGATGAATCTGAGGATAAATCATTATTTTTGCTTTAGTAGGAGAAAATAATGATGATATGTTGATAGCAACCGTAGCTTTTCAAAGAAATGTAGTTGAATTTTGAAAATAATCAACAAAATGAGATTAGAATGGGTATTATGAAGTACAATTCATTTGCAAACGGATTTGAGTCATCATTATGTGTTTTCATGCATCTTTGAAGAAATTTGATACGTAAAATTCTAGGATTAGATACTTTTGGTGAAAATGTTGTTATGATCTGACGTCCTGATGATTCTTGTCCATTTCACATTTTCACAACTTTTCATGATTTGCAAAATACATCAAGAATCTTCTTATAAATTTGATTTGTTTTTTAATTTTTAAATATTTTTTGGTAAAAAATTCAAAAATTCCTAAATAAATGAAGTTATCTTTATAAACTAGCAGATTCGGAGAAAACAAATTCTAGGGATCATTTCAATTATTTAATTACAATAATAATATTAAATGAAATTGGTAAATTAATAATATTAAATTAATTATTAATTTACTGAAATATCCAATTACAGAAAATTGATTATTTCCAATATTGTGATGCTTCATACATTCTCAAAATGTGTGCTCAAGAGAAGTAAGAGAAAATGTAAAATATATCGATTTTATGATTTAAATCTTTATTTGAATTAATTATTATTTTTTCTCGATAACGTTGGAGCAAATGGTGGCCTGAAGTTGGCCATACTAAAAAATGTTTGAACAATCTCATCAAAAGATTTCTCAATTTGATATCATACGAATTTCTTATTAAATGTTTCTATTATAATGTGTATAATTAATATTCATAGATTCCGTAAGAAAAAGATTTGTGCAATGTCTGTAAATGGTTAAAGTTTATTTTTTGACTGCAAATTTTGTTCGCTCAAATGTGGTTTGGATTTCTGCAGGGATTAAAGAAACGGGGTCACCTAAGCTTTTCTATGATACAAATTGATCTTCATTAAATTTAATAAAAAAAAAATTACTTAAAAAAATTATTAAGAATGTACGAGAATTATAAAAAAACACTAAATAACTGAATTTATTAAGAACAACGGTTGCTTATTCTTTCTTGAGATGGTTCATTTTGACTTTATTTTCACCAACAATGTGGCGAATGAAAAAGAATGAAAACAAAACTACTGTTGCATATGAGCAAACACCCTTTTGTCCAAGAAAATGTAGAGATGCAATAGCACCAAGGAATACAAATAATCCGGCTAAAGCAATCATTAATATGCCCTTCGTGCTAACGAGGAAGGCATAGAGCTCTGGATTTGTATCATCGTAATTCAACATTTCCTGGGAAGTCCTTGAGGTTGTCGTTCTCATCGATTTGGCCAACGAAATTTGTGACAAGCCTTATCAAAAAAACCGCAATCTCTCAACAATTTGTAAGAACGGATTGGTCAGATGAACATACCATTTTGGATTAAGCTGATTAGAGCAAGCAATTTAATGATTTTAGCCACAAACTAAAATTGCTTTTAAAAATATTGTTCCTTTCAATTTTTGAGAATGAATCAAAATCTCTGATGTCCATTTTGAAATAATTTACATTATAAAGTAATCTTCCCATCTAGTAAAAAGAACTCTACTTCAGAATTTTTTCTCATTAAAATTTCTCGATATAAATTAATTCGTTTTACACTAGTACATTGTACATGCATAACATTTATTACTGTTTTGAGAAAATTACTCCAAAAACTAATCCCGAAAAATCTCATATCAATAATTATAGCTGCACATAGGATATACATTGATGCATATACATATGTGTAACATTCTGTAGATTACAAACAGATTTATATTTGATACCAACCATAAGTCTATTAAATTATCAAATATTTAATCAAAGTAAAGCATCAATATGGCACTAACTTAATTTTTACATAAGAAATATATCCATTTAGCTATACAAACATAAGAATAAACAGTTTATTTATCTAAATTTTGAAAATTTGTATTAATTATTATGAATCCGTTTAATTAAACGTTATCCATTACATTTTTATATTGTATTCTAAACATTAATTCTCATCAAAACGAGATTTGATCCCAAATAAATTATTAAGCTCCATTTCTAATTAGAATTTTTGCAGCTTCTTTATTATTAGCTCTGATTGCTAACTCTATTGGCTTCAATCCTTCTCT
The DNA here is from genome assembly GCF_026262505.1 of Trichomonas vaginalis G3. Lineage (NCBI taxonomy): Eukaryota > Parabasalia > Trichomonadida > Trichomonadidae > Trichomonas > Trichomonas vaginalis. The sequence goes on from NC_067203.1 coordinate 5,491,605, forward strand.
ATTTTGTATATTTAGATTTGCTCCATGAGTGACAAGAACTTCAATGTTTTCAGGAAATTGAGAAATCGCTGCATAATGAAGTGGAGTGTTTCCAAGAATAATATCTTGACAATTCAAGTTCATACACTTTTCAGCAAGTAGTTTGCAGATATCTTTATTACAATTATATGCTGCATTATGTAAGGCTGTTTTCCCATTCAATGATTTTGCATTTATATCAACATTATATTTCAATAACAATTCGATCATTTTTGTATTTTCATGATTACTTTTTGTGTAATCCAAAAGAGGTGTTTCCTGCATTACGTTCAAACTATTCGGATCAGCACCATTCTTCAAGAGCAGTTCTGTGATTTCAATCATATCTTTATTAACAGTATCAAATATTAGTTCTTCATTTTGCGGATAAATTGCTCCATAATCAAAAAGAATTTTTACTGATTCTATATTTTTTGATAAAACCGCGTAATATAAAAGTGAATGGCCATAGTTTATCATCGTTAGATTAGGATCATAACCTATTTCCATCAGAAGCTTTAGAAATAAGTTGTTTTTGTTTTTAATTGTTGAAAATATCATGTCACATTGGTTTTCATCATTCATTTCTAGTAAATATAGTAAACTTCTGTAGTTGAAATACTCATATGATGCAGAAATTGGTATTTTCAAGTTGTAAATTTCGATTGCTTTTTTAATGAAATCAAAATTATGAGAAGCAACAATAAAATTCATCACATTATTCAACTCATCTTTATGGTAGCTGTTTATACAAGTATTGATAATATCTATGTTTTTCCCGATGAAAGATAATTGAAGTGTTTTATTTGTAATTCCAAACCCAAAATTATCCTTTAGAAACATAAAACAATTTACGGAACCGTAGTATGCGCACAAATCAAGATAATTTACATCAATATTCATCACATTGAAACAATTAATCTTAGGTAACTGATGTGCAATTGTAAATTCTTTCAAAGAATCAATATTATCATTACTGATAATGGTTTCTTGAATTTCAACTTGAAAATTTTGTTTATTTTCAAAGAATTCCATTAAAGCTAGTTCCTCACGAAGGTACACATTCTTATGATGAAACATATTGTCAAAGAATGAATGATATTCCTTGAATAAATGCTTTAAAATTTCCAAATATTGGTCATAATGTTTTCTAGACGTATTAATTGCTTTAATTATTATATATGCAACGGTATCTGGTGTTTCATGATACTTTTCAATTAAAACTGAACGAATTGCTATCAAAATATTTTCCAGTTCTTTTGTTTCTGATGTTTGTAATGAGAATATTTGCTCAATAACATCAATATAACACGAATGTTCTCTTTTGAATTCATCAATTTTGTCTTGTCGACTTGATTTATTCATTCATCAAAACAACTTTATGAGAAATTGATTGTTTATATATACAATTATTCAAATTATACCTAAATATGATGATTTGTCATTGCATTTAATCAAATATTCTCAAAGGAAAGGTAAAATCTTCGAAAAAAGGAAAAGTGCCTAAAATAAATGAACAAACAAAAGCAAAATATTGATCAGCTAATAGCCCAGTGCTTTGACTATCAGTATATTTCGCAGAATACTTCATTACTAGAAAGTCTTCAATCATCAAATCAAGTCACAACAAATTCTAATGGCGCATGGACAGAAATCTTTCCATTAATCAGCCAAATATTTAGCGTTCAGAACGAAAAAGATGCATTTAAGCTGTACATAAAGGCAATTACACCAGTTATTCGCAATTTCAAACAATTAGATACAAATGTTTCTGTTCTTTGCCTGAAAACTATGGCCAAATCACTTAAATACTTTTCAGAAACAGCAGAATATAATGAATCCGTTACTTATTTGCAAAAATTGCTACCTTTGTCAATGGCTTATCAAAGAAAAAAGACTGGTGAGTCTGCGCTGCTGTATGTTGGTAACAATCTTATACTAGTTAACTTTTCTCGCAATAATTTCAAACAAGCTCAAAACGTCATTGAAGTTGTTGAAGAAAAGGTCAAAGATCTTTCAAATTATCCTATAAATGAGGCTGTTGAATTTTCATTTAACAAAGGAAAGATCAATGCCGTCTATTCTAAGCTTCAAGAAGCTCAAAAAGATTTATTATTCGCATTTCATCATACTCCTTATATAGAACGTAAGAACAGACGTCTTATTTTAGCCTACTTAGTTCCTGTGCAAATGTGCTTAGGACAATTACCTTCCAAAGATCTTATCAATAAATATAGTTTAACAATGTATGAATTCTTAGCCAAAGCCATAGAAACAGGCAATCTTGCCCTCTACGATGAAAGTCTAGAGTCAAATCAATTCTTATTTATTAAATTAGGATTATTTGATTTAGTTGTTAAAGCAAGACAATTAGTTTTCTTACAGATCCTTAAAGTCGTCCATAATTTATGGGGAGATGCTAAGGTACCTACTACATTGTTCCAAGAAGCAATATCTAAATACGGAGATTACGATTTTGTATTATCTGAATCAATTATAGCATCTTTGATTAAAGAAGGATATGTTAAAGCATATATGAGTCATCCTTTAAAGAAGATCGTTTTCTCGCAAACAGATCCATTCCCAAATCTTGATTTTAATTCACAGTAAAAAATGTTTAATATTTTGATGATTTACATAGTTTTTTATATTAATAGTATCTGTAGTTTATATCATATGAATCCAGACCCTAAAATTTGATCAGAACATTTCCAATTTTTTTTCTTATCAATTTTTTAAATAAGAAATGCCTCTTGGAGGACATTTGGGGACCAGATAATTCAATTTGTTTAGCTCTAATAAGAGAGCTGTGAAAGAAAAACCTTGAATTCAATTTTTATCACAAATATTTCTAATTCATATTGAATGGATATTGAGATTTTTAGTCGTTTCTTTTTATCAGATTTTATCGGTGCACCAGGCAGATAAACGGTTAATATCAAAAAGAAAGGAATCTGGATATTTTTTCTTTAAATCCAAAGATCAGTAAGTCTAATTGGCATTCAATAGATTCTACGATTCAAACCCCCTGGTGGTTATTTGAACGTTAAAAGTTCTGAAAATTTGAATACTTGCAAACGATTTATTAATTTACCACATATTTCTTGAGGAAGGAATGAGTTTGGATATAGCTTACTATGCGAACAACGTTGATACATGGTGTAATGATGATGCTTTCTTTCAGTGCAGAACTGTTAAAGATATGAACGACATTCTTGAGAAAACAAAATTAACAAAAAATCAGTTTTGTGATATGTTTAAAAATGTTACAAAAGTATTTAATGCAAATGAAATATTGGAAATAATTCAACACACACATGTTGATGCGGTTTGCTACAAAGATGATCCTTGTACGATATTAAATATAATTTCAGAAATCCTGAATACACAAATAAAATCTGAGATGTGCATTGCTTATCAAGCTAAAAATCAACAGCTTCTTAAGAACATTCAAGATCAGATAAATTCATTGAAAAACATTAATTTTGACATTAAAAGAAGGATGCTTGATATTTTTTATCCTGTTGGAACAATTTATGAATCTATGAACAACACTGACCCATCAACTCTTTTTGGTGGACACTGGATCCCTATAGAAAATAAATTCTTATTCTCAGTTCCAACTAACAATTCATCAAAACAAACAGGAGGAAGCCAATACATTTCAGTTAAAAACTTGCCATCTCACAGTCATTATATTAGTCTCAGCACATCAACGGAGTCCCATTCTCATCGTTTTTGTTACACATATGTCTATTGTGCAGGTCCTGGTCCTAGGCCGAGGTATTCTAACACAGATTTTTCCCCTGAACAACAAAGTTGCATTACATCGGAATCAACACATTCTCATAATATTGAAGGATACACAGAAAGTTCTGGCAAAGGAACTGCATATATGCCCCAATATATTACGTGTTATAGATGGTATCGGGATTATTAAGAAAATACTCTTCAGCACAAACAAGCTTTTTAGTATTCTTATATCGTTTAAAAAAAATATTAAATCTTCAATTATTCTCTTGAAATTGCATTTTTCTAATGAATTTTCTACGCAGAGAACTACATTGCTAATGAAATAATAAAGATAATGATATTTTTCTTGATTCGTTAAAATTGCTTCCATTGGATTAATCTCCAAAATATTTTTAACAGGAATCTTAAAGTTGAGTTGAATTTTGAAAAAATAAAACAAGGGATATGCATTATATACATATTTTTTGCTTGGAATGTTACCCAAACACTATATTCACCTCATGATTGATCAAAAACAGCTATTCCAGACTTCATACTGTGAGGTAATATTGCCCTACATATGAGTATTTAAAAGAACTCAAAGGACGATACAGACCATTTACAGGTACCGTGAAAACCTGTAGTTGGAGAGAAGCCAAATATTTTGACATTTTACAAATAGATTCTGACCTCATCAAACAATTCTCATCAATTTTTGTTGAATTTCAAATCTGAAGTTAGAATCAATTTGTTTGATTGGTTATGAAGTCGGAACGATAAATCAATTATTCAAAATTTGCAGTTTGTCAAAAATAATTATGTTTTTATTCTTATTATCCCTATTTGATAAGTGTCAATTTTATCCAGTACAGATTAAAACTGAAAACAAAACGGATATACCTCTAAAATTAATGGACATTAACATGAATTTAGAAGGATCAAATCTTCAAATCGATTTCAGATTGCAATACAGAAACAATAATCCCAACACATTGACTGAAGCCAAACTTATATTCCCAATGGACACAGATATGACCGTCAGCGATGTATTTATGTCAGCAAATAACAAAACATTTATATCTTATGCTGAAGAAAAACAGAAAGCAAGTGAAACATACAACGAAATGAAGACTAATAACAAGACTGCTCTACTTGTTTCTCAAAAACAAGACAGATTATCAATAAATTTGTGCGCAATTCCTCCAAATTCGGATATTGATATTTCATTCACCATGTACACATCATTACCAACCGTATTTAGTCCATCTAATGAACTATTCTTTAACAGAGTTTCTCTTCCTTTGACTTTATTCCCAAGATACAAATTAACTCCAAATACAGGCTCAGAACAGGCTCCTGAGACAGTTATAGGATCTACAACTTACAAATTTAACCTGAAATTTACAATTCCAAAAGATTCAAAATTTGAAACAAAAATGGAAGATTATTCAATAGAAGGTAATGTAATGACACTCAAAACAATCCCTACAACTGATTTCAATGTTGACGTCTTCCTAAACAAGAATCCAGTTTCAGTTAAGGAAATCACGGGAAATACTCAAGTTGTCAACTTCAAGATCAACCCTCTTAACTACTTATCCAATAGGAAGACAGATGTCAAGTCAATTGTCTTCCTTCTCGATTGTTCCGGCTCAATGACTATTGATAACAGAATAGAAAATGCTATCAAGGCAATGGACCTCTTCTTACACTCTCTTGAACCAGGTGTCAAGTTCGAAATCGTCAGATTCGGATCAACTTTCAATTCATTATTTGATTTCAAGCTTACAGAGTATAATGATGACTCACTAAACACAGCATTAGCATTTATTAAGGGTACGTCGGCTAATCTCGGTGGAACAGAAATTTTCAACCCAATTAAACAGATTTATAACGAATTATCACCGGATGTCCTCTTTGTTTTGACAGATGGAGCCGTAGATAATTCACAGGCAGTCCTCGACTTCGTCAGGGACTCATCAACAAAGATCTTCTCCCTTGGACTTGGAGCTGGAGCTGATATGAACTTAGTCCGAAACTTGGCCAGCTTCACAGGAGGTGTTTCCGAACATGTCTTGGACGCCTCTCAACTCCGCGATTCGATTATTCGTCTTTTAGAAGATTCGACAAATCCAACTTTATCAAATGTCCAAATTGAATCAGATTGCGGCCAACCGATGGCACACAATTTCCGTACAATCCCTCGTAATTCGTTCTACGAGCTATTTTACTATGGAAAAGCTGGAAAATGCCAAGTCAAAATTACAGGCGAATCCAGCGGAGAGCAGAAGGAGATTGTTATGAGTTCAGATGATGCACAGTTGCTTGATACCAGCAAACTTCTTCATTCTGTCTTCATAAACCGTGCGACAAATAATAATAAGTTGACAGAAAAAGAAACTATTGATCTAGCAAAGCGTTTCAACATCATGACGAGATACACATCATTAGTATTATATGACAATGAAACAAAACATGAAGGAATTTCGAAACTTGAAGAAGTTGATGTTCCTGTTGAAATGTTTGCGAGAAAAATGGTTGCAAGAGCACCTCCTCCACTGATGAATATGGCAAAGGCTGCTCCTTTGCAAGATAACATTATGTTTGCAGCAAATATAAGAAGAACGAGATCAGCTGGTGCTCATATTCAAGAACAAAGTTTTGATGGTTTTGATGCTGATGCTGAAAAGAACAGTTTTGTTCCTGAACAAAAGAAAGATGTTGATGTTTGTGATGAAATTTCTTCACATCAAAAAGCTAATGGAGACTTCAATGACATTGAAATGCTTGTGAAGTTGATTAAATTAAATGAAAAGATTGATGAGAAAGATAGAAACTTAATGATTTCTATTTTACTCAGTTATGCTAAAAACAACTGCGCAAAATCATTCGAATTCATTATTAGAAAGTGCCAGAAATTGTTGGAATCAAATGTTGGAGCTGATGAAGCAAATAAGTTGTTGGAAAAGGCTTCAAAGCTGATCGGAAAGAATTAAACTTTTTTTTAGTAAAAAAAATTGTAGGGTTATGGTAATTTTTTTTTCAACTTTTGATTTTCAGTCATTCATATTATGATATCGAAAAATAAAGAATTAAAAGCCGTTCTTTATATATTTCGTCAGGCGAAAATTATAAAGAAGATAAAAAACTCCCAATTAAATATTGAAGATGTCATTACCAAAAAAATAATAATTATAAAACTGGAAAATGGTTTAGAAAAGCATCAGAGGTTTTATGACACTCTAATAAGGGGTAATTCAAAGGAATTGAAGAAATTGCTCCAAGATTTTCCTCACTTGTTTGATAAAGGAGTATGATCCAAAACTTGAGTATTTTCTTGTGGTTTGAAGTACTCACAAATGTAAAATGATTCTTGCCTACGCTTAAAGGCTTTTAAGTCTTTCACATCATTTTCAATGGCGTTAATTTTGTTGGCTTCTTTGCTTGTTTCCTTTAGCTGATCTTTCATTGCTGGGATGATGTCATTTTTCACTGCTTGGACGATTTCATCTTTTATTGCTGGGATGATGTCATTTTTCACTGCTTGGACGATTTCATCTTTTATTGCTGGGATGATGTCATTTTTCATTGCTTGGATGATTTCATCTTTTATTGCTGGGATGATTTCATTTTTCACTGCTTGGATGATATCATCTTTCAATCCTTTAAAAATATCTTTCATCTCTTGAACATCTTTTTCACCTCTTCAAGTGACTCACAAATTTGTCCAACATCTTCTATAATTTGTCCAACATCTTCTCTAATTTGTCCAACATCTTCTCTAATTTGTCCAACATCTTCTCTAAACTGTCCAAATTCTGGAAACACTACATTGGTTTTGAAATTCTGGTGAAGGAATAGCAAAATATCATAACGAATCATGTCTTCTGCATCCGAGCGCATTGCATAGTATATGGATTCAGCCCCATTTTTGATAAGATTGTAGTTATCGTCTGTGAGCTGAAAACTCGGGTCTAAAGATATATTTGAGCATAATAGAAATGATTCAGCAATAGCATCACAATACTGAGGAAGAGTGGCACCAATTGATTTGAGCGGTTCTATAATGTATGAAAAAACCATGGAAGCATTACTGCCGTTGCCAGGAAAGGTTAAACTCTCTTTATTGAAGATCTTAAGACAGCGTCTACATTTCTCTTCTGCATCTTTTTGACCTTGGATAAATTCGAAAGAGCCAAAAAAGAAGTTAAAAGGTAATTCATAATACTTATTCATATAGTCCAGAACTTCCCTGCTTGGCTCAGATTCAGCATAAACTTCCATAGTATGAATGCTAGAAGGATTCATAAGGGTCTTTATATAAAAATGATTAAAATTTTCCGTTTAGAATTGAAAGATAGAATTTTGAATCGATAATAGTTTGAATATCCATTAAATAAATATTGAAGATGTTATTGAACTAATTTTTGATCGATCCAATATGGATCAGATGAACCAATATTTGATCATATTGTAATTATAACTTCAATTGCTTTCAAGTAATGGATCACTATCATTGAATAGGTATTTTTATTATGAATATTCAGCCATTTTTTTTTGAAATATAAGAAGTTCAATTTAAATTTCCAATATAAAAAGCTTAATCTTAATTTATTTAATAAAACATTACAAGTTCTTATATAATTCATAATAAAAGATATTGTAAATGATACGTCAGATAATTTTCAAAAATGGTCTCATTTCGAACAGAAAATTCGAAAACAAAACACAACGAACCACACGGAGACTTATTTCTACAAAATCAACATCCGAAAAGACAATTACGGTAAAAAAGTGCAATGCTCTCTATGCTATACACATGACACCGTGTTAATCATTTGAAATTGACTCAAAGTTCGGAAACCTAATAAGTGGAATAGGAGGTAATGAAGCACTGATTATATATTGGTGCCTCATAGCCTCCTATTCCTCAAAGAAGTGGGTGAAACTTTGCCTGAATAACTTATCATTCAGATAAAGTTTCTCTCATTTCTAGTGAGAATAAAATGGTAAGATATGAAACTCCGCGAATGAATTTCATTATCTAATCATAAACTAGAAATTGTATAAGTTACTGTTAGCAATTTAAAGTAAATGAATGTTGAAATAACATCACATACCTTTATTTTCCAATTTCAAATCTTTTATAATCAAATTTTTATGAGGGTAAAAGCGGAAAATAGTATATATGTACTTCATCAATCCAATATCATGCTTGAATATGAAATTTATTCTTCGCAATTCAATTTTTAGAAAATTTTGGATTGATTGAATCTGCAGAAGAATATCAGGATATCAATTCTCCGGCTAATCAACGATAACATATTTTTTCTAAAAAGTGCGATGAATTTTTTGAGAAGATTATCGGCGAGTTTATTAAATTTGGAAATTTCTCTCGATTAAACAATTGTGGCGGGAATGTCGATGGAAAGTAGGTCAGAGCTTTTTCTTTCTGTCTTTTCGCGCCTTATTGAATCATTTACATCTCATTATCATGTTTTAACTGCAAAGTATGACGAAGCTTTGCAAAAAGGGCCGAAAGTTTCCTTATCAACCTTTTTCGTTGATATCGAGAAGAATATTCCAATGTATGCATCCATAGTCGACTCTATGTGCAGTTTATCAAAGAATAATACTTCGCAATCCTTAAGGAATCTGATTGAAATTTTCGCAAACACGTTAATCCTTCAAGATCCCGGAATTTTTTCAGTTCTAATTTCGCATACTCCTGCAGTATATCAGAGTTCTGCGTCAGCAAAGGAAGTTTGCAATTATTTGGCACTTTATATGACAACTGATATTATTGGAGCCATTGTGCGTAAATTTGGAACAGGAGAAGAAGGCCCTATGGTTGCAAAGTGTGCCTACAAAGTTTGTGACCCCTCAGTTCAATTTGAAATTCATTCTCATATTTTAAATGAATGGTCCATAATATTAGCCATCACAAGCATCAAGAATTTTCAAGAATCATCCACACCATTCATGGCATATGTTGATTCTGTAAATAATGAAACTCTTTTCACTCTTGTCTCCAAAATTCGACTTGATTCATGCAAATCCCTCGGAACTACGTTTCTCGAAGACATCCTTAACGCATTAAAAATACTCCTGAGACGAAAGCAACTCACCAATAACATTTTTGCTTGCGTTTCTTCGATTATTACTACAGTTAACTTTCCATGCGATACTTTACAGAAAATATTCGATATCGCGTGGAACGAAAAGGAAGAACCGACAGTAAGAGACGGAGCTTTCGAGTTAATTGTTACTTTGTTCCAACATTTGCCAAATAAAGAAGGAGAAGCAAACAGATTTTTTCAAAAGAGGGTTTACGCATATGCTGGTACAGATGCTACTACGGAGCGTGATTTAAAGCTATTTTGGAGAAGAGTTATGGGAGGATATAACCAATTATCGACTGACGATGATTTGTCATTCATAGGAATGACAGGAACAAACGAAACAGAAATGCCTGCGATTTTCATGACATATTTCTTCAAAAAATCGAACTTCGCAATTTGTCCTCAAATATTCCGCAATGTTTTAATACATTTAGCATCGATTGACTTTATGTACTTCCTACATGAAATTCTACAAAGTTTCTTGATACTTCCTTTAACAGATTACAGATTTATTGTTTTATTATCAACAATTGAACCGATAAACTCAGAAGAATTCAGAAAATATGCAGTCTCTAATGTCGACAAGAAAGATATAGATACTCTCAATGCTTTAATTCGCGGAAAAGTTTGCCAAAATTTAAGAATTCTCGAAATGAAGAGTCCGAAGTGTATTCCATTACAAATTCTTGAAGGAATGTGGCGTAGAGTTGATCAATCCGATCAAAAGATAGGCTCATTCCTTGAAGCAAACGGATTAAATAAATATGGAGCTTTATTTTCAAAATTCGAGGTTGCAAACGAAAGCGAATTCTTCAGTTTAGACGTACAACTCCTAAAATCACTTCGCTACATACTAGAACAAGGAGATTACCTTGAAGAAGGAGTTTTGAAAAATATAATCGATTCATGTAACTCTTCGAAGCTTCAAACTGCTATGGCAGCATACTCCGTAGCCACAGCAATCGTCCAAGACCCCGAATTACAGATTCCTTTCACTAAAGTTCTCATCAAAAATATCCAAAACGATTTTACAAACGAATCGGTTGTTATCGTACTCAAATTCTTCTCAATTTTAATTTCCTTGAACCAAAAATCGCTTCCGAACGATTTACTCCATGATATCGAATTTTATGCTTTCATTGGCATCGTTTCCACGCAACCGAGTACTCGTATCATAGCATGGAATATTCTAGATGCCATTGACGAGCTCCTTGACCACAAAAGTATTAGTTATTACATACATCAGAGTGGATCTACAATAGAAAAGTGCGTAAAGTCACGTTTATTCGGTACAAGTGTTCATAAAGAAGAGACTTTATTGCAGTGGGTATTATCATCCCGTTTTTATGATATTTGGCTGTTGTATATTGCAGAATTTGTCGAAATTATTTTGGCAGCGAACTACACGCCATTAATACAGAGGTCTAATGACAATTTGTATGCTTTGCTTATTACGCTTGATGAATCTCAGAAGACATATTCGCCTTCTTTGATTGGATATCTAATGATGTACCTTGGATCACGAGTTAACCAAGATTTCTATCTCAGATGCCCTCAGGTCTACAGGGTAGCCTTATACGAGCCTCACCAGGCCAACATGGTTACTGCTGCTACTACATTAAACGTAATTACTAAATTACTCGATGGAAACAAGAGTTGGGGCGACCAACTTGCTTTCAGTGCGATCCAGCACCTCAATATCGCCTATGCCGGCGATGTTGCAGACATCCTGTCCCAATGCACGCCCGAGAAAATGGCTGATGCTTCATCTGCTTTCTTGTCACTTTTGGATTCCCCATTATGTGATGAAAATATTATTAATATGATATTATTGCAAGCATTGAACTTCCTTTCTGCAATGCATGCGGTTTTGATCAAACTTGGAGCAAGTTCACCGAGGAATGTTGCTTGGACAACAGAATTAGAGAAACCTGTCATCAAAAACGTAACGATTGCGGAGAATTATTGCACAATGATCACTAAAATAATCACCCGCAACATCCAGGAAGAGGATTGGTCGATTTCTTCAAGAGAATTGATTTTAAGAGGATTATTAAACTGGGCGATGACGAAATCGTCGGTTCTAGACAATCTCAGGAAGAAGTCAAAGCAGGCTTTGGCAACATTGGCCAAGTCTGGACCAATTTTCGGAGATTCCGTAATATTTGACAACACAGTATGCGATATTTTCGGCGAAATCGAGTTCGCAGGCAACAGAGTCCTCAGTTCATTACTTTTCTACCACGTACAGCTCATTTTAACTCAGTTTTGTGACGCATGTCTCACATCCAACAGAAATTATGCGGATTTATTCTTTGATTCTTTATTCGTAGTATTCACAGCTGGATCAGATTACAATCCGACCAAAATTGGCTGTCTTTTACTCGTTGGAAACGTATATGAAGAGATGCAACACCCAAGAAGCCCCGAATTCATGGAAGCATTCACGAGTTCTGTCTATGATGGATCCGGCGGTGCAGCAGAAACTGTTTTTTCAGAGGCTTTCCGCATATTAAGTGGAAATTCTTTACATATGCCCGTAAAAGAGATAATTAACGCTTTGAGGAGGTACATTCCTGAGATTAGATTACTTCCAAAGCAGAGTTCTTGCACAGTTGACTCTCCAGAGAAATTTAGAATTTATACTCCGTATCAGTTCTTGTCTGCGTTGATGACAGCGACAGAAACAATCAACGAAGACTACATAACGTCGTTTTTCCTTCTTTGGAGCGATTTGCTTGAGAATCCGAACCATGAAGACATTGTTCCGCTTTTTATCATGCAATGGAAGAATTCCCAGATCAAGAAGCGTCTCCTCTTGTGGTTGATCAGACAAGATGCCCCTTTCATCAGCGAAAAACTCTTATCTCGGTGCTCATTCGCTTATTTCCTCCATATTACATCACAGGAGCGTAATTTCGACGATCAGCTTTGGGTTGTTGAATTATTGACCCAATCTTTCGAAAGAAGATTCGGATCATTTTCAAATATTGTCGCATTAATTCATTTTTCCTTTCTCTTTTACAAATTTCCTCAAACACAACCATTGCTACAAGCTTTGTGCAGACAATACGACGTTCCAATCCCTACATCTTCTCATGATGAGGATTTGATCGTCACAGCTTGTTCATTTGTTGCCAAATTGCTTGAAGACGATGCAGAAGCAATCGAAGAGTGGGGAAATGAAGCTCTCAAGTGGTTATTTGGCTGCAATGAGCTGAGATTCGCTTCGTTGTCTCTCAAAATTTACAACGTTTTACAAAAACCGCTTGATAATAATGTTATCAGCGGAATCATCAAGATCATGCATTACTACGTGATGGAGAGCGAAAACGACCCACTTTCTCTCACAGATTTGATATCAGATTCATTTCGCTTCTTCTCCAACATATTTACCAACAACGAGCTTCTCGCCTTCAACTACGCCTCCACATTCATCGACTGCCCGGCCTTTCCTGACTCTTGCAGGGCTGCATCCACTGATATCTTCCTCAAATCATTGAATTGCCAGGCCACGAACAAGGCGGCGTGGTCCATCCTGCCATCAATAGTAAGGCCGCTGCTCTCCAGAATCGAAACTGACGACAGAAGCCGCCAAATTTTAGAAATCCTCACAAAAACATCTTCTTCACAGGAACTGATGATGATCGCAGCACCTCTGAAGGAGACATTTGGCGGATTCCTCTTCGTTCAGCCAATAGAAGCTTTAATTGAGAAAAGTGATGTGACCATTTTATGCAAAGCCATAGAACATTACAGTTTAATGATCGAAACAGCTAGTGAACAACTTGCTGGATCCATTTTCAAGATCGCCGCGTTGATTGTTAACAAAGCCACAAATGAAAATGTTCGAGAACCATATGCACGATTATACAAAATCGCCTTGAACATGTTAGGTGTTGTTCCCAGCGCCATGTCATTTGTTTTGGCTATTGCAGAGCACGATCCATGCTGTGCAATTAAAAGCACATTCGCATTCACTGACTGGGCGAGGTCAATTGACGATGTCGTGAGAGCATTGACGAGAATAATGAATCCGAATCCGATTCCTCGGAGTTCCTCAATTCCTACTCTTTCTGACACTATGACATTGAGTTCTGTCATTGCGATGATCGGAAATCCAATTGTTCCTAAGGTTATTCCTTTCGTCATGCAGCAGGAGATCATTGAAGGAATGATGAGAGTTCAGAGAGAAACAAAGAAATTGAGGAGACATTCATCTAATTACATCAAAAGATATGATTCGTCAACAAACGTGAAGATTCAAAAGTTTATAGCTGGTGATTGGGAATTAAGACCTTTGGAGTTTCCGAAACAGATGATGGGAACATCAATTCCTGATGCAAATCAGACAAATTCATTAGTAATGGGATTCATGGAATTTGATGCTGCTTATTCTTTATAGATATATTTTATGTATTTTTATTTTTTATATTGTTGTTTTAATGACTATAATAAAGATTTTTTGTACATTTTCGGGTGTAAGAAAAAAAGAAGATCAACTATTTCTTTATTATTATTTTCAATTGCTATACCAAGAGCAGTTTCTCCAATATTATCTTTTTCATTAGCATTTGCACCATGTGAAAGAAGATATTCAACTATTTCTTTGTCGTAATTGTGTGTTACATAATGATGAACAGTTATTCCAGTTTCATCTTTTTCATTGTCATTTGCACCATATGAAAGGAGAAGTTCAACCAATTATTTACTATTACATTTATTTGCTGCATAGTGAAGAACAGTTTTCCCATCATTTTTTTGCTATATTATGAAAAATCATAAGCTAATCATATACAGCTGCAAGATATAGAAAGTTGTCAAGAAAGTGAAACAAATCCTTATATCGTATGCAGAAACATTAGCACAATGTCACTCAGAATATTAATTAAGGTGGCAACATTGAGATTCAATCATCAGAAAGTTTGAATATAAAAAAACACTTGATTATATCGCTATTAAAATATGGTCAAGATTATTAAACAATAAACACAATAGTTTTTTAATATATAATAAATAAAATCAAATATCAGAATAAGAAAGGTCGTCACTTCCTTCGATTGCAGTATCAAAATCATCATGTTTCTCATCAATCTTAGATTCTTTCTTGTCATCTGGAAAATCGTTAAATTCGTTGTCGGATATCTTTGCATCAGATTTTCTTTCTTCGTTATTTCCTTTTATCTCTGATATATTTAGCTCATCTTTAATTGCTTTGTGAGTTTCATCAATTTGAGAAACATTTGCATCATTCTTAGAAACGTTTTCGAAATCTTCATCATCCAAACTAAATTCTTCATCTTCTTTTGGTTTCTCTTCTTCTTTAGGTTTGATTGTTTCTGCAAGTTGTCCTAAGAGTCCCTTTGGCTTTTCATCTTCCTTCTTTTCTTCTTCCTTCAAAAGATTTCCAAGTAATGATTTCGAATTTTCTTTCTTTTCTTCAGACTCAAAATCATCTTTAATTTCTTCTTCTTTTGGTTTCAGAAGATTTCCAAGTAATGATTTAGATTTCTCTGAATCTGATTTAGGTTTTGATTCTGTTGATTCGAAATCATCTTTAATTTCTTCTTTAGGTTTTTCTTCTTCTTTTGGTTTGAGAAGGTTATCTATAGGAATCTTTGCTTCTTCTGATTCAAAGTCATTTTGAATTTCAGATTTTTGTTTTTCTTCTGATTCAAAATCATCTTTTAATTCTTTAGTTTTCTCTTCTTCTTTTGGCATTAATACTTCACTCAAAACAGGATTTTGCTTTATTGCATTTTCCTCTTCTTTCTTTTCTTTTTCTTCTCCTTCTTCTGCTTTGTTTTGAAGAGCTTCAGCTAAGCCTCCAAATGGTTTTTCATCATTTTTGTCACTTTTTGTTTCTTCAATTTCGAAATCATCATCTTTTTGTTTTTCTTCAATTTTTTGTTGAATTGCATCAGAAATTGTTGACATTTTAGGTTCGTTTTCTTCTTTCTTTTGATCATGATTTTCTTCTTTCTTTTCACTGTTTTCGAAGTCATCTTCTGATTTTTCTTCTTCTTTCTTTTGATCATGATTTTCTTCTTGATGATTTGAATTCTCGAATGAGTCAAAATCATCAGATTTCTCTTTGTTTTTGTCATGATTTTCTTCAATTTGGGATTTTTGTTCTGATGAAGAAGTAACTAAACCTTTATCTTTTTCTTTTTCTTCTTTAAGTAATTCTTTTACGTAAGAATCATCACTGTCAACAGATGCTTCCATGATCTTCGTTGTATCAAGTTTAAAATCTTCTTCATCTTCGTTTTTGTTTTCTTTGACTTCACTTTTGTTTTCAGTTGAACTTTTTTCTTCTTTATCAGACAAATCATCTTCAACATCACTTGACGAGAGTGCTGTCTTCATCTGCTCTGTCTCAAACATCGGAGCATTGTTGTTGAGGTCTTTCTTCTTTGGAGATTTCTTCTTTTTGTATGTTTTCCTTGGGAATTTCGTTTTTTGTTTAAATGATGGTGCAAGTTTCGAATGACTTGAACTTTTATACGACAAACTCGATTGTTCTTCCTCTTTGATGGAAGATTTCTCGAATTCATCACTTAGGAAATCATCTTCTTCCTCTTCTTGTAATGAATATTTCTCTGTTTGGAAACTTTCTTCTTGGCCATCTTCGTAATCCATTTTGACAGCTTCTCTGATGGCATCTATGTCTAAATCGAGATGGGCAATGGCATTCATGTCTTCTATCTGTATTAATAAGTTCTCTGTGGCATATTGTTCGTGTAATTTGGCTAATTTCAAATGTATCTCACTTTCTGATAAAGCGAGATGAGTATCTACGTAAGTATCGAGAGATTTAGCAATTGCTTTACCTACACCGTTCTTTAATGATGAATTTGCCAATGTTGAATTCTTTGCAATTGATTTGGTCTTTCTGGAGCCTTGATTTGAGAATTGCTTGTTGACTTCTGATTTAAGTAAGTTTCTGAACTTCTCTGCTACAGTAAATTCTGTTAATGTATCGCATGAATAACAATAATTTGGAGATATTAAAGTTGTTGCGATTTCGCGCTTACTGTTGGTTACTTTGTTTTGTATGGTTTCTACTGAATGATTTAAGTCTCTTAAATCCGGTTTGTATTGAGCGTGCTCGTTAATTATTGGTAACATTTCTGCATGAGATGTCTTTTGCTCAAGATTTGCGAGCTCTTGATCTAGTTCTGAAAGATTTTGCTCTGATTCGATAATTGTTTGCCTCAATCTCGAGTTTTCTTGCGTATTTTTGGATCTTGAGCCAAGATTTCTTGCAATTTGAACAGTATACTCATCAGCAGCATTTTGAACTCCTTCTGCTTCTGTATATTGCTCTTGTGCTGCTAAAAGGTCTTTTTTAGCACGCTTAAATTCGTTAATAGCTTTTATTGCTTCTCCATTAATATATTCTTGTTCTTTATACGGGTCTCCACCTCTGTAGTAGAAAGGCTGCTTTCTATAAGTGCCACGAGGATAAATAAGAGGAACTTTCCTCATGAAACTTTTGAATAAAAAAAAAACAGACAATTGCAAAAGTGTCAAAGAATATAAACCTATTGTGTAACAGTGACATGGTCAAATAGTATACAATGAATCACAGCTCCAAATAATCTGTTATTCTTCACGACAATCTTTCATTTTATGTTTGCAACAGGATTAATTACCTAAACATTATTCTGCAAGTCTAAACTATGAATAAACACTTTAGTTAATAAGAGAAAACAAATACAAATTTTAATAAAGAATATAATTATTGAATAACAGCAGGATGATGAACCATTTTATCAGCCTGTGAATCGAGCTGATCCATACCGGAGCGAAGTTTATAGAGAGCTGCAACAAGCTGATCGCGTTGAGATTTTCTTTGGAAATCAACTTGTGCATGCTTTTGAATACGTCTCTTCCTTTGGATCTCTTCAATTTGATCTGCTTCATCACGCATATCACGCTCGAAGTTATCTTCTGCAATAAGTAAAACTTTCTTGTTTGCTTTCTGACGCTGTGCGAGAGCATCTTCTTCTTTAGCTTTAATAGCACTAACAGCTTCTTCCTTAATACGCTCTTGTACTGAGCGATTGATCATGTTTTGTCGTAACATTGTTCTACGTTGCATTTCTTCATGAAGTCTTTGACGAGCAAGTTGATTTGCTTTCTGTTCACGTACTGTTTTAACAACTTTTCTTTGAGTTGCTTGCTGTTTAGCTGTATTGGCTTGGCGTTCATAAGTAAAACAATCTGTAACTGCGTTTGTTAGCCTCATTAAAGCCTTAACAACGACATCATCGATTTCAAGTCTTTCAATTCTGCGTTTTGATTGGATTCTTCTCTTTTTGTTGTCGAGTAAATTCTTATCAACTCTTTTAATTGCAACATTATCAAGATAAGATGTAATTTTTTCCATATCATTTTCTTCAGCACAGAATGGCATTTCGTCTACAAGATTGAAATCCTTGAGAGCTTTATTTCTCTGGTTGCGAGTCATCTCAAGAAAATTTTGTACGTTTATTTTTATCGAAAAAATTGACACATCAAGAAAATTTTTGAAAAATAAAGGGGGTAACACCAGTAAATGTAGTAATCAGAAGTGTTTAAATATAGCTAAATTAGCTCCCAAATGTATAGATTCAGATAACCTATATGTTTGGAGCTAATTTAACGAAATCGAAATTCAAAATTTATTATATTCAATGGAAGCTCTTGAATAACGAAATCCCATCTCCATATACGACACAGTAAAAATAATTTAGTAAAAATCAGTTGAGTGCATAGGGATATCCAGATTCCTATACAGTGAACGTTTAAAAAACGATAATTCTAAAAAACTTCAAACTGAACGATTATTTTCCAAAAGTGCAAGTGACCCCCAAAAATTTATCGATGACATCTTCACCAGGGCAACCAGTCCTAGCACGCCAGAAAGGACCTCCTGCACTCGCGAGGGTGTCAATAACAGAGCCTGCACCAATTTTATCTCCAAAGCAACGCGCTAAAGAGAAAAATGAAAGATTATTTACGAAAGCACTTGAGCAGCCAATCATAGATATTGATAAAATACGAGAATCTGCCTGGATGGGCATACCTGGAAAGCTTAGACCTACTGTTTGGCGCTTATTCCTCGATTATGAGCCAATAAGTCGTGATTCCTCTGCATCAACACTTAAGCATAAAAGAAAAGACTATTTCGACTGTCTCGATCGTTTATATGGAAAAAATCAACAAGCATTATGGACATCTTCTCAAAAATCAACAATTCATCAAATTGATATCGATTTACCACGTACACCCAACAAATTGTTAAAAGATCCACGTGTTACACTTTTATTCCAGCACATTTTATTTGTTTGGGCTGTCAGACATCCAGCTTCCGGCTATGTACAAGGAATGAACGATATTTTGCTTCCCTTCTTCATAGTTTTTCTTTCCTCTTACATACAAGATATGTCCATCGAAGATATCTGCAAATTGGAAAACATTGATTCAATTTCCGACGAATCCCTAAGAGAAATCGAAGGCGATTGCTTCTGGTGCTTTTCTAAGCTTCTAGATGGAATTCAAGACGTATTTACCAAAGATCAGCCAGGATTATTTAGAATGATTTCTGCGCTTGAAGAATTACTTAAAAAAGTTGATCCTGTACTTGCACAGACCTTTGCTGACCAAAATATTGAAACCAGCCAATTTGCTTTCAAATGGATGAACTGTTTACTCGTCAGAGAATTTCATCTCCATATGCTGTTCAGAATTTGGGACCTCTACTTGAGCCAAGTAACAAGGATAGCTACAGTACATGTTTACGTCTGCGCAGCAATGCTTACAGTTCTTTCTCCAAAGATTATGGAGAATGTTCAAGAATGTAGCATTTTTATGCAGAGTTTGTCACCAAAATCATGGAGTGAAGATGAACTAGAGACAATTTTGGCCCAAGCGTACGTTTATGAAAAAACATTTGCTTTTTCCAAAAATCACTGAAATTTTTGTTAATATTTATTATATTTTTGTTGTTTTTAATAAAGGAATATACATAAAACATTAGTTATCCATTTTTAAAAAATCTTTTTCAAAATTTACCAAAAATCACTATCATATATGCATTTAGTAGCACAATATATGTACACATTGATAGTTTTAGATTATTATTTTTTTTGAATTTGAGTGATCAGCCTGAAAATTATGAAATATTACTATTTCTGATTGAATTATATTGACACACACAATCAAATTTAGAAAGTATACTGTCAAATACTTCAGGAAAGATAAATAATCAACATATTTTTACTTTTGTATGATGGCAACAGAAAAATTCAAATATATTACCACATACTTGCCTTCATTTCGATTTTGATTCAAATCTTTGCTTATATTCCTTAAATTCTTTATGAAACTCGCAACAGTTCCATAAAAAATTTTAAATTCTAAACTGTCGAAATTACCGATCAGTAATCACACCCTTCACAGGCGTGTCACTTTTAGCTAAAATTACCCCTACTCATTTCGAAATGTTAAGGATACCCTTACATTGCGTAGTTAGAAAGAGAATATGATATTGTCATGATTGCTAAAGTTTTAGGCTCCAGAAATGAATATACATCAAACTGAAACAATTGATAAATTGAATGAACTTTTGAGAGGTTCTCAAATAAAAAAAATTATCTAATTTTTTACAATATTACTATTATTTTATCCACATATGTATATATAGTAATTTGAGAAAACTTTTAGGAAAAAATAAGTTTAATAAAAATCTGAATTTACTTGTTTGGGATTGTTATTAATTGACACTCCAGACGTATTACTAATAGTTATGCGTATGCAATTAAAGTATTTCTGATGGACAAAATGTGAGATTTATATCAGATAATTCATTTCTACTATTAAGTTATTCATTTATGAGTTTGCACTTATTCGCACTAAATAAATAACTATTAAAAATTGTTTTAATTAATTGACACCATATAATAGAGTGAATTTTGTTTGATCAAACAACAATAGATGATAGATATAAAGCCAAGAAACTTGCTATTAATATGCTCTACTTGCTATTTCAATGTAAGTATGATATTTCTAAATGTTTCGTTCAGATAACTTAGATATATTAGTCAAAATTTGAAATTTTAATAGCACATATATTAAAAATAATTATTATTCATAAAAGATTAATGAAATAGTAAAAAAAATCAATCAAATTATAAAAATACAACATTTAGAAGAATTCTTATTATCCTTCAAAAAGTCAGTATTTCTGCTGTAATTTTCTACAACATTGTAGTTATTGCACTTTGTCTATGGATTTGTATATATGTTATATATAAATTATATATCTAAACTGCCCATAAGTGCAATTTTTATATAAATTGTTTATTTCTTTAACAATTTCATATGAAATATGCTTTTTTAAGCGTATCAAAGCTGTGTTCTTAATGTGCATGGATATATCAAGAAAAATGTCGAAAAAAATGTGAATTCACAAATTCACTGAATTTTCACCGTTTTTTGAATTTTGCTACAGCACTAATATTAAATAATACTAAAATCTTCTGTCTTTGTAAAAGAATAAATTCTGACAAAAAGTGCTCGTTTAAATTTAATGATCATCTGTATGACTAAGTGGTAAAAAGTGTTTATGACCAAAAAAGGGTTACATGCTTAGTCTATTTTTCTGACAGGATACTCTAGATTTACATGATCTCTATTTCATATCTCCGTTTTTAGATTCTTCGACAGATTTTATGATAGAAAACCAAGATTAACAAATTTCCGGCATGTTAATGAAGAAATCTGCAGCTACCCTCAATATTATTTCAATAATCAGTATCGTTTCTCTTACAATTTATTTTTTTCTCAATAATTTAACAAGAAATAACAATACACACTTGGTTTTACGTATAAAAGCTAAGTGTCGAACTTAATCAACTTTACTTACTTAGCAAATGAATATTTTTGTGGTTGCGAGTTCTGAATGCTGAAGTTTTAGATTTCTCTATAAATGATATCATTGCACTTACAATGTTGTTCCAGCCTATCGCATAAATCATAGAAAATCCAAAAAAAAATAATATAAAGAAAATTCATGTCATGAAGTTCAAAAATACCGTGTAACATTAAAATTTGTTATGCATAATACATTTTAGCTATTATTGATTTTTTTTAATTTTCGAGAAATTGAATGGTGAGTCCGATAGAGAAATTTTTAAAAATCCTAGTGCCTCATAGAAGTAATTTCCCTCGTCTCCCATACTTCCAAATGTATGCATATGACATAAACTTTTATGCATTACACAAGTGGCCAATAATATCTATAGAGTAAAAAATTAGAAATTTAATTTTTTTATATGATAGTTATATTTCAGATTTGCGAGCGTAACTTTTTTCTCCATGGCATACTTGTTTTAAGAGCAAATGATCAAAATCGTCCTTCAATTATTGAAGGAGCTGATATCTTTTGAAAATTGAATTGAAAGGGTATTCAATTTTCAAATTTCCTCTCAATTTTGGAAACATATCAACTCTATGAATTAACAATTATGTGCCTTCACAGTTTATCAGTCATATAAGGTGCTTATAAAGAAAAAAGTTACGCTCGCAAAATATGTTTTTATATAGATTTCACATAAAATAATTATGTAATTTCTAAAAAGAATATTTTTGTTCTTGAATATTAAAGTGTATTGTAGTTTAAAAAGTTTTAAATATGTTGCTAAAATTTCAGGTTTATAGCTCATGTCTAGCATGACTTCTTCGTATGCGCAAAAAATCTGACACGTAAGGGTATCCTTAAGTAAAAAAATAGTCCAATTTCAATTTTGAATTAATTTCTTTATTTTAAAGACTATAAACAGTTCAATTTGGTAATGAATTCTCTTTTCAAATTATTTAAAAATATAAATGTTTATAAAAAAAATAATTAAATTAATTAGTCCGATGATGACGAGGAATATGTCGAAGAAGAAGACGAGAATCTGCGGATCGGAGGCCTTGCTTGTTGGGGGAAGAATTGCTGATTGAAATACGGATACATAAACTGATTTGGTGTTGGGTAAACGTTGATGACTGTAATCCGATGTTTCTTTCTCTTTCTATCCTTTGAACTTTCATCATCTGAACTTGATGAAGATTCTTTTTTGTGTTTCTTATGCTTCTTGTCTTTCTTTTGTTGCTTAACGATTTTTTCTTCCTTTGGATCTTCTTTGGTGGCAGTTTTAACATTTGATGTTTTTCCTTCAATTGGTTGTTCATTTTCTTTCTGGTTAAGCATCTCTGCAATTTCTTCGTAATCACGACGAATCGATTGAGGCAAATTGCCATATAACTTTATTAATTGTTGTCTTGGTAAAGAGTCATCATGTCTTTGTCTGACTTTGATAAACATTTCCACACCTTTGTTGCTAATTTTAGCATCAATTCCAGTACGAAGAGAAGTATTAGAACCAGTTCCAGTTCCAATATGTGTAGTAGCACCAAATCCACCACCAATTTTTGTAGAAGCACCAAGTCCACCACCAATTTTTGTAGAAGCACCAAATCCACCACCAATTTTTGTAGAAGCACCAAGTCCACCACCAATTTTTGCAGGAGTACCAAGTCCACCATCAATTTTCGTAGAAGCACTAAGTCCACCACCAATTTTTGTAGAAGCACTAAGTCCACCACCAAGTTTTGTAGAAGCACCAAGTCCACCACCAATTTTTGTAGAAGCACTAAGTCCACCACTAATTTTTGTAGAAGCACCAAGTCCACGACCAGCAAAAGAAGTATTAGAGCCAGATTCAGTTCCAAGAGAAGTATTAGCGCTGGTTCCAGTTCCAGGAGAATATGCAGGAATTAGGGCCAAGGCATCCGTGTCGACTGGTGGGTCATCAGTTGAGTCACTTAATGTTGACTCAGAATTACTATTATAATCATTATAATCATCAGAATCATCAGAATTATCAGAATCATCAGAATCTTTAGAAGATTTGTGGCTATATACTTTATCATTTAATATTGCAGCGCGAGAAACGTACTTAACTTTTTCTTGAACCGGTAGAGCTTGGAATTCTTTGATGTATTTTGAATGGAGGTCACTTTCTGATAAATCTGGATATTTCTCTTTTATTTTTTCTCCTCGTTCTTCAATGAAAAGATCAATATAAGAGATCAACTTCTTTTCAGATTGTGTTCTTTGCTGATTTAATTTGCATCTTAAAAGACCATCGACAGCCCAAGGGCTGTTTCCATAGAGATATCCAGTATCAAAATTATTTACAGCACCAGTATCACCATTAACAAGTGCTGGCTTTTTAACAAATCCATAACCAAGTGCTGGCCTATTTCCAAGTCCTCCACCAAGTGCTGGCTTATTTCCAAATCCTCCAATTGCTGGCTTATTTTCTGGTCCTCCACCAAGTGTTGGCTTATTTCCAAGTCCTCCACCAAGTGTTGGTTTATTATCAACTCCATCATTAAGTGTTGGTTTATTATCAACTCCATCATTAAGTGTTGGTTTATTATCAACTCCATCATTAAGTGTTGGTTTATTATCAACTCCACTTCTAAGTTTTGACATAAAATTAGAGCCCAAAACTTTTTTAGTACCAAAGCCATTTGCAGTAATAGATCTATTTCCATTACCAAAACCATTTCCAGTACCAAAGCCTTTTCCAGATCCAAAACCTTTTCCAGATCCAAAAGCTTTTCCAGATCCAAAGCCATTTCCAGATCCAAAACCATTTCCAGTACTGGATGTTGGTTTATTAACATTATTACCTGTTTCTGACTTATTACCTGAATCTGATCCTTTGGTCGCGTCAGGTTTGGACATATGAATAATTCGAGAATCTGATGGAGTATTTGCTCCAAATCTTTCTTCATTTAATTTGTAAGCACGTAGCTGGTAATTTGTCTTTTCTTCAGCCGTCAATTTTTTGAATTCGGATGTATACGCTTCTTGGATAGGAAGACCGAAAAATTCTTGATATTTAGCTCTGATTTCTTTTCCATGTTCTTCAATGAAAAGGTCAAGAGGAGTAACTCTTTTGCTTGTTTCTTCGTTGTTATTTGGTTTCAAGTTAGAGTCATTTTGTTTTGTTTCTTCTTTGGAGTTTTCATCCTTTTTGATTGTATCTGCGTTTGCCTTATTATTAATGTCTGTATTTAAATGTAAATTAAGACTCAATGGATTATTTGTTGCAAATGGAGATGCGAAAAGATTGCCTTTGTTTTTAACTTGATTCTTAAAACTATTTAATTCCGATGCTTCCTTGGTAACTGGTGTACTTGGAGAATTTTGATTTGTTGGTTTTGGATCAGATGCAAATCTTTCCTCATTTATTTTTTGAGCACGGGAAACGTATTCAGATTTGTCTGTTATTGGCAAAGTTTGGAAAGTATGGAAGTATTTTAATCTTAGTTCAGCTTCACTTATGTTTGGATTCTTTTCTTTGACTTCTTTTCCATGTTCTTCGATAAAAAGCTCTATTGGTGTAATTCTTCTTTTTTGAGTTTCATTATTATTTGAATTTGAGTTAGAAACTGCCTGTTTTGTATCTTTTGTATCACCCGTATTCGAGTTAGGAACTTCTTGCTTTGATTCGTTTTTATTTTCAGTATTATTTGCTTTCATTTCGTATGGTTAGAAGAAATTATTTTTTTTTAAAAATAGCTTTGTAGTCAAAAAAAGTCAAATCAACTATCTTGATCAATTTTCCACTTGAGGGGATCCAATTAATTTGTAATTTAGGTCAGGTGAGTGGGGCTTCCAGGCGCGTTGCGCCCTCTAGCCCCGAAGATGTTTAGTATAAATGAAGTTTTTATTCGGAAAATTGTTAGTCTTCTGGTGTGAATTCGGAGGACTCTTCTTGGATAGAGTCTTGTATTTCCTCCTCCTCTTCTTCCTCCTCCATTGCTTCTGGGAAGAAGCCTTCTTCTGGGTTGAAAACATTATATAATGTGCCACTTTTCACAAATTATATATGTTTTCATGTTTTGTCACTTTTCTGTCACTTTTCAGGTAAAACATTTTTATTATTATATATAAATGAATTTTACAAAACCACCGTTACCGTTCTTTGGAAATAAGAGTAGATGTAAAGATATTATATTGAGAGAACTTAAGAAACTACCGAATGGTCTAACATTTGTAGATTTGTTCGGTGGAAGTTTCTATATATCCCATTTATGTCATACAATATTCCCAGACTCAAAGATTATATGCAATGACTTCGACAACTATATGGACCGTCTCAAACATATTCCAGACACAAACAATATATTGAAAGAGTTAAAAGAAAAGATACCTATAGGTAAGATGGAACGTATACCATTAGATAAGAAAAATATTGTGAGAGAGGTTTTGAAAAAAGCAGAATATATAGACTGGGATAGTATATCTGCTAGACTATTATATAGTGGTGCTATAAGAGTTCATGACATTGAAACACTTATGTCAAAAGTTTTATATCTTAACTATACAAATGTTTTCAAAGAGGACATAGAAAAATATATTGAGGGTATAGAGTTTGTGAGATGTCGTTGGACAGAGTTGTATGAAAAATATAAAGACAAGGAAAATGTTTTCTTTATAGTGGACCCGCCGTTCTATAACACATGGGATTTTCAATACCAAGTAGACTGGACTTTGAGAGACTCTTTAGAAACTTTAGACGTTATACATAACCATCCATGCTTTTACTTTACATCCGATAAAAGTGGTTTGGAAACCGTTATGAGATGGTTAGAGGACATACATGACTATGAGTTTATATATGACAAGATAGAATATGAGAGAGGTCCTATAAACCGGAGAAAGTGTCACAATAAAGAAATTTTATTAGTAAGTAAATGTGGTTTGAAATAGGACTACTTGTTTTAGGTTTTTTCCATTGTGTCATTTATTTATTTGACGTGGCAGAAAAGTACAGAGAATATGAAGATGAACCAATGCCTGCAAATGTTCAGTATATGTACTCGTAAGAGATATTTTTATCTAATATTAAATGGACGCACAGAACTTAGCGAATGCACAGCAACCTGGACAACCAAACCCAGAGAATATTCCAAATGAAGTTAGAATACAAACTGCAATGGCAAACTATGGTCAAGTGCCAACAGATGTACAAATGCAAACTGCCATGTCAAATGACGCTGCGTTAGGTTTGCCACCATGGTATGCAAATATGAGATGGAAAGAGTTTTATACAAACCCTGAAGTGGGATATAAACAACTTTATGCAGATGACGCGAACACAGGAGTTGACCCAGAATATGTTTTCTACCAGAGGAGAAACAGAATGTATGAGCTCCAGTTAAAGAATGCTATGGAACTCAACAGGAAACGTAAGAGACTAGGCGGACATTAGATTTTTACATATAGTAAAATGGGTTTCTTCAGTAGTATTGGAAACTTCTTCAGAAGAGTTGGAAGAGGTATATGGAATGGAATAAAATCTGTCGGAAGAGGAGTATGGAACGGTGTCAAAAATATTGGTAAAAGAGTAGGTCAGTTTGTTGGTATTATACCTAAAGACCCTGAACCAGAAGAACAAGCTCCTGTTATACAACAACCTGAACCTGCACCACAGTCAAGTTGGCAACCAAATCCAACACCTCAACCGTATTAAAAAATTATATTTTTATCGTTCGATAGTAGTTGTATATGAAACTAAGTTCTAAGTAAAACGCATGGTATAATGGAATTATTCTTTTTCTTCCATCTGTAGTAAACCATACTTGAAAGTCTGAAATACTTCCACTTGGTGGTTCGTATAACTTTGTAGGTTTTTCGTAAAAGTCATTTGCCAAGCATAAAAAAGAGTTTTGGGCGCCAGAAAATGAAGCATGAACAATAATAGCATCTGGGTCGAAAATATTTTCATATGTTCCATTAGGGTTTTCGACTTCATAATAGTCCGGGTGTACTGGATATGCTGCAGGCTGATTTAACATCCTCATAAATCTATACCATGCCAAGTTGTTATATTTTGTAGAAATATAAACGTTTTCTCCAAGGTCTTCTATTTTATTGATTTTAACAGTTGCATTTTTCCTGTCATAAATAATATCGAGATGGTATTCTCCTTCGTCAATGTTATACTGGTTTGCATATTCAATATAGATGTCGTTTATTTTTTCTTGAAAAGCTTGAAGAGTTGTTTCTAAGTTTACAAGCAAACTAACTTGTAAAAGTTTTCCCTGTTCAAATTTCTCATACATACGTTTTTCTTTGTTATAGTATCGAACTTCAAAACCGACCGTAAATGGGAAACAATGTATGGCTTCTGAAATGAACTTCATTCTACGAAAGCCAATAGCTTTTGTGACGGATGGGTCTCTTAACCATCTTAATGGGTAGTCAAAACGATAGCCTTCATGCTTTACGGTATCTGTCTCAAACTTTTGACCGACATTAGTAAAAAGTTCATCTAATGGTTTAGTTGTAGCAACTCTAGAATTTTCTTTTTCTATTGGAAGCATATTTTATCTATAATAAAAATGTCAAATGAAACAGCGTCTATGAGAGAAATACAACACAACCGACAACTCATTATGCAAGCTCTAAATAAGAACACAACAAACTTTTCAAACTATTCTAAGATATCTGAGTCATTGAAAGGGGTGACTTAAAACTGACAATAAACCCAATGACAGATGAGTTTCTATTTCAAGACAATAAGAACCATACTGTCTGTATAAATCCAACAAAAGGAACTTTAAACGAGAAACCTATAAATGAACTTCTTTTGAAAGCAGATGTTGACAACAAAGCTGACAAAGAATATGTAGACGATGCAATAGCAAAAGAAGAAGAAAGAGCTAACAATGCTTATGCAACAAAAGAACATACTCATCCTGAACTAGCAGACAAAACATATGTTGACAATAAAATGTCAAGTGAAGTGACAAGAGCTGAAAACGAATATTCTAAAAAGACTCATATACATTATATTAACCAAATACCAAGTCTTAAGGAAACATTAGAGACAAAAGCAGATAAGACTCATACACATACCATTGCAAATATTACAAACTTACAAGAAACCTTAAACAGGAAAAGTGCCGTTGGACATACACATTCTATATCTGATATTACAAACTTACAAGAAACCTTAAACAGGAAAAGTGCCGTTGGACATACACATTCTATATCTGATATTACAAACTTACAAGAAACCTTAAACAGGAAAAATGCCGTTGGACATACACATACATCTTCTGAAATAACAGACTTAAACGTTAGCCTTGAAAATAAAGCAGATAAAACATATGTCAATGAAATATACCAAAGTTTGATAGGAACAAAAAATATTGAAACTATTGTTGGTGACTTTTCTGTCAATGAAGAAAATAAATATTTTAGATGGCAGTTGGTACAGTCCTTAAAAAATGGTACACGGAATAAACTCATTCCGAAAAATAACAATGAAATGTATGTAAGCTATAAAAAGAATGATGGTACACAAGTTAAAGTTCCATTAGACAACAACTGCTACTTAAACTTATATGGAGACGAACAAAAGAAATATTTAAGAGTTTATGAAATGGTGGATATGATATTACCTGACCCAGCTCCGGCACCATATTATTATGACTACGGAGATGACGACAGAACACCACATGTAGATGAACAAAAGCTAACATTATATTTAGATTATTATAGATATAAAAGATATAATGCAATAGAAAAAACGAGAATAGTATATTATTATACAGATGACAGAAATAAATATTATAGTCAAGATTTTACCTACCCTGAAAACATAAGATTATATTATAAAAAATATTCTGACACAAACCAGAAGAAACCTGAAATAGTTGCACTATATTTTAAGTTCAAAAGAGACAATCCTATAATATCTCATATGTTTGATTTAATGAACCCAGTAGGTTCTATTTATACATCTATGGATGCAAGAGGTCCTCAAGTAATGTTTGGTGTTGGTGCATGGGAACAAATAGTCGACAGGTTTTTGTATTGTGCAAACTCTTCAAAGGAAACAGGTGGAAGTAAAACGATTTCAGGTGAAAATTTACCTGCACACAGTCACTACATAGATTTAAGTACATCTCAAGCAGGTTGGCATAAGCATAGATATTGGGATTGGTCAGGAATGACAAAAGGTAAAGGATATGATGTTAAAGACGACGTTAAGTTTGCTATAAATTGTTACTGGGATGACACGCAGGGAGAAGGAAACCATACACATTTCGTTTCAGGATATACACAAACAACGGGACAAAGTAAAGACTACATGCCACCTTACATGACAGTTTACGCATGGTATAGAATTGCTTAGTCGTCATTTTCAACTTCTTTAGCATATTCGTCAGGAGTTGTCTTATATTTGTTAGGAACTGTCTTTGAAAGTATACCACCTTGAACTTTGACAAGTTTGAAACGAGGTCTGGCAATAGTAGTTTTATCTTCTGCTTGCAGTGTGTACATTTTGCCATGTTTGCCTAAAACTTCATAATATTCTCTTGTATACTTTCTTCTATTTTTACGAACACGAATGTGAGTACCTGTCGGGTTCCCATTGTTGTCATAGTCAATAGTATTTTCATATGGGTCGCGTTTAGGTATTTCTATTTTTACTTTGTCACCTTTCTGAAGTTTGAAGCCCGGCATTCTTTCTTGTTTGTCTCTTTTGACTAAATTGTTAAATATATAGTCTTTCTCTAAGTCAGGGTTGTTTTTCATTTCTTCGGGGGAGTGGTTTCCCAAACCTTTTTGTTTACGGTTATTGTAAATATTTAAAACTTGTCTCATCTTTGCCATGGAGAAGTGTCTATATTTGTCGTCATATGACATTTCATTTGCTTCACCACCTTGTGGTTGGTTTAAGTCTCTTAACATTTTTATACATCCGTCAATGACACCAAGAGCAGAATGGTTTTGGTCGACAATGAAATATTGGTTTACATTTTTTGAACGCAGATTGTTTTTTACATCATCTGATTTGAAAGAACTTTCACAGTCAGATGTCAGTTTTGTTGGATGGTATTTGTCAACGAATATTGTCAAAGCAGTTTTCACATCTAAAATATTTTTGAACCATAATGGTATGGCTTCACAGTATCTTGTGTTTTGACCAACAAATATTAACCAGTATGGAGGTCCATCTGTTCTAACTCTCGGAATGTTTTCCAAGATATCCATAAACCAAGCATTTGGTGTTGAACTAAAGATTTTTATCATGAGTGCTTTCTTTGTCGCTTTAGAAACATAGGGGTCCTTGTTTGGATTCGTCATTTTTTACCCTATAAGAAATGGGTTTATTTGGCGCATTAGCAGGAGTCGCATCTAGATTTTTACCCGCAGTGGGAACAATAGCCAGAGGTGCATTTGGAATTGGAAGGAAGATTTTGAGTACATTAGGTATACTGAAAGAGAAAGCACAACCTATTATACAAACTGTACAGAAAGGTTGGGATGTAGCACGAGATGCAACAAATCTTATTCCAAATCCTGAAACAAGAGGAAAAGTTCAAGGATGGATGGACAATGTAGGAAGACAAGCAGGAAACTATTATAACAAAGCAAATGACTACTATAACCAAGCAGGACACTATATGGACCAAGGTGAAAGATTCTTTAACAGAGGATATAACCATGCACAACAGTGGGTAAACAATAACCAACCTCAACCGCCTCAAACGTGGGGAATGTAAAGTTTTTTACTGAGATGAAATGAACAATACAGCATTGAGACAAATGGGTTCAAGATGGATTTGTCGGCTTCCAGCATTTACACCACGTGTTTGTAAAGTTCTTCCTATACCTCAGGAAGTTTTAGACCGACTTAAAAAACCTAAACAACCAGTTGAAAACAAACCAAACTAAATTTTTTTACTGAGATGAAATGAACAATGCAGCTTTAAACAGAATAAGTCATGGAAGACCACCTTTTACACCACGTGTTTGTAAAGTTCTTCCTATACCTCAGGAAGTTTTAGACCGACTTAAAAAACCTAAACAACCAGTTGAAAACAAACCAAACTAAATTTTTTTACTGAGATGAAATGAACAATGCAGCTTTAAACAGAATAAGTCATGGAAGACCACCTTTTACACCACGTGTTTGTAAAGTTCTTCCTATACCTCAGGAAGTTTTAGACCGACTTAAAAAACCTAAACAACCAGTTGAAAACAAACCAAACTAAATTTTTTTACTGAGATGAAATGAACAATGCAGCTTTAAACAGAATAAGTCATGGAAGACCACCTTTTACACCACGTGTTTGTAAAGTTCTTCCTATACCTCAGGAAGTTTTAGACCGACTTAAAAAACCTAAACAACCAGTTGAAAACAAACCAAACTAAATTTTTTACTGAGATGAAATGACCGAAGAAGTTGAAACGGTAGATTTGACACCACAAACAAAAAGTTCAGAACCATTGTCAAAACCTGTCAAAGAACTTACAGATGAAGAGAAAAATTCAATAATAGAAAGTGCCAGGTCTGGAAATACAAACCCTAACTATAAAGTCACTTTTCATAGAAATGGAACGGCTAGTATCTCAAAAAAGAAACAGACTCTCACAAATAAAATATTGAAGTCTGAAGGAGCTTTCGAGACAACAGATGGAAAAGTTTACTTCACTGACCAACAGTTCATTATAGAACATCTCATTGACTTAGAGTCGAAATATTCTAAATTTTACAACAAACACAAAAAGTTGAAAGGAAAACAAAAACAAATGGCATATGATATTTATGAAGATGTTGACGACACAACTGTTCCTGCAAGTGAAGTAAAGTCAGAGGAACCGAAAAGTGACGAAAAACGATAGAAGAAGAAAAACCAAAAACTGAAGATAAACCAAAACCAAAGTTTAGTTTCCAAACTAAACCAAGTCAACCTTCATTAGCTGGTATGGGTTGGCGTCAAAGACTTATGGCAGCAGGCGGTTATGTAAAGTAAAGAAAAAAATTTTATTTTTATAAAAATGCCCCCATATAGAATGGATAGAAAGTCTGCTAGAATAAAAGCAGAGTTACAAAGATATGGTTGGAGAGTTTCGAAGAATTTTAAATATAGGAAGGGAAGACCCATAAAAGTCTATGACAAATTGTCTGGTCTTCGCTACGAAATGGATTTGGAAACAGCACGTGCCAATTATCCAAACAGACTAGAGAGGTTAGAAGAAGAACGTCTTATGGACATGCCTTTCGATGTTAGTGAACCTCAAGTTGAAGGACACGACGGCTTTGCCAGATTCTACTGGAAACATGACGAACAATTGCATCCTTTGAGAAGGAAAAAAGGAAAAGGTGAAGACACACATGCTCCCATGGAAAGAACAAGATATGCATATGAAAAGTATCGTGAAGTTAGAAGTCAAATTACATCTGGTCGAACCTTTACAGTAAACTTTGACGAAGGAAAGAACAAAGAAGGCTTCATGGGTGTACTTGCTGCATCAAGACGGAAATAAGAAAGGACACAATCTCAGATTGACCATAACAGATTTGGATGGTCACATTTACTATGCACATGGCAATGAACAAACAGCCGCAAAACTTCTTGACGCTTTCAAGACTACAAAGAGAGAACAAATGGTTGACTCCGACTCAGACATTTTGAATGCAATTGAAGGAATTGCAAGTGTCAAGTTCGAATGGTACCAACCTAACCCTCAAGCAGTCAGACAACATGCTGGATACTTCCCTTCATAAATAAGTCTGACATTGACTTGACAAGGTATGGAATTTACAATTCAATTGAAACAATTGTCAACGAACCTTGCATTCTTACATGTCTCAGGAACTCTGGTCTTGTTACAGATGAGAAGATGAAGTATCTTGAGTCATGTGTGAAGACAAGGTACATTCTCAGAGGTCAATTGGCAAAAATTGCACCGTTGGCAAATGTCAATATCCGAGTCAACATACCTACAGCTAAAGGTTCTTCACATGACGACTATGTTGTTGACAAAGACTTACCATGGTTGAAGATTGTAATTGTCCACAACCACTTCATGTTGAACGAAAGTCTTACAAACCCATTCTTTGGTAAAAGTAAGTGCAACATTGTCAGAGCTGTAAACATTCTTTTCGAGAAAGGTTTGTTGGAACCAATTCCAGATGACAAGCTGACAGAAATTTTGTACCAAAAGACGAAACAAACTTTTCATTGTTAGCAAGACCAAAAGTTGTTCCAGACAAAGTTCTAGTACAAAAGAAGTACACAGTTCCACAAGGAGTTGGTATGTTCGGATACCAACCTGAACCAGAAGAACTTCCAATGAGGTTGCAAGAACTTCAAGATGCTATAAACAAACTTCCATTGAGACATCCAATTGACGTCAAATTGTATTGGAGAGCATCTGAGTTAGGTCAGAAGGTTTTATATGAAACAGGTTGCTTCGACGATGTTTATGAGATAACAGGAGAAGTTTCTCAGAAGATAAGAGACTCACTTGAATTTCCACAAACTGGACCAATTGGTTGCGACAAGTTCGACTCAGATGAAAAGATATACTATGTCGACCTTAACGCTGCATACATGAGGTTTGTCCAATATATTCCGACTGGAATTCCAAACGAAGATGGTGAGTTCCCGGGAAGGAACTATACAGTTGGAAAAGTCATACAACAACTGTATGATATTAGGAAAGCTTCAAACCCCAAACTTGCAATGACACTCAAATTGCTTATGAATTCGACATGGGGATATTCCATTAAGAAACCTCAAGAGATGAAGAGTAAACATTATGAGAAGGTCGACAACTTTGTTGAAAGGTTTTCTCCTTTTGTTTTGAAGTACGAATTCACTCAAGGTCAAAGTGGCTTAGTAACCACATTAAAACCTATTGTCGAACATTGGTCTTACCCTCAGTTCGCAAAGGCAGTACTTGACAACTACAACAAATTCTTCTCCGAAGTCAAATCCAAAGTGAAGGTTTACTATGAGAACATTGACGCACTCATGACGAACGAAGAAGGCTATAACAAACTCATTGAAATGGGTTTAGTCGGTGAAAAGATGGGCTGTTTTAAGCTAGATAAGGTATTTTCCGAAGTTCATGTAATATCGAAAAGGAAATATTGGGGCATACTTGAAGACGGCACAGAAATAAAACATTGCATGAAATAAAAAATTTATTTTTAAAAAAGTGACATTTTTTTAATTTTATTTGAAATGTACGCTGAGTTTGTTAGTGAACCTCAAGTTGAAGGAAACTTGTTTGTTAGATGAGAAATATGAAATGGCATACCATTTTAAAACAATATATTTTTACATATATTAAATGCTTCAGGTTGAAAAACAAAGAACAAAAGTAGCAGATACAAAACCGTTAGACTATATCTTTACAAATGCTGGTAGGACTATTTCAGATGAAGAAATTTCATCCCGAGCATACAGGTTTGACTATCCAATTCGTTGGCTTCAAAGTCCTTCAGATGCAAAGGCAATAGGATTTAGAAGAGTTTTGTTTTCAAATAGAACTAACGCATTTATGTTCGCAGTATATTTTCATGGGCAGTATGAAGGTTCTGATGGTCTAATAGACAAATTTGACGAAATGAGAATCTTTACAGTTCGTTCAGACGAAAGTCTTGAGAAAACTCTAGATGACTTTCAAACTCAAATGAACAAATATTATTGGGAATTTCAAAAAAAATACGACTCTTTACTAAATGGAACATACTATCTGAAACTAGAATATGACAAGATGAACTCCACCGTTTCATTTCAAAAGATTGAAATTAACCCTCCAAGAGATACAGAGTTTTTATTTTGGGAAGTAGACAAACGTTCTTGGGCACAATTTTTTCGGTTACTAAACCAGAACGAGCCATTACCACCAGATGGTCCATTTAAATTTATACTTCCACCAGCAGATTTGATGGTTTATAGAAACGTGTTTGACCCTCAAAATGTTATGTGTCATGCAAGTTTCAGTTCAAGCAACAATAGTTTTCTATGTATTGGTAAGGACCTTTATGACTTTGCTTCTAAATTCTACGAACCACCTAGTAACAGTTTCTCTGACTTTCAAGTTTGGTTCACAACAAATGGTGTGCAACATATTATTCCATTGTACTATGACTTTTATCTCGAATTGTCTTTCATATATAACTACGGAAAAGTGCTGAAAAAGTATTGAATGTGAAGATATTAGAAAATAACATTTTTTCTAACATCGTAGAAAACTCATGAAAACAATTTATTTTTGACACTTTCACAAAAAACATAAAAAAGTGAGTTAAAATGAGATGTTTACTGAACTGGCTGAATGTCGCCTTCTGAGGTTATGTAGAACGGCTGACCAGAGAAGTGAAGGAGACCCTTGAGAATTTGTATAATTCGTGGAATTGGACTCTCTCTGTTTGGAAGTTGTATCCATGGGCGCTTTGCAAAGAACTTAACAAGAGCTTCTTTCTTTGCTTGCTTTATGTCGTCGAAAGGAGTGCCTTCTGGTACCTCAATTGGAATTCCAGTCGAAATCTCGAGAGTCACGGCAGCCCTTCCCGTTATCCAACCGTTAACAAGCTTGCCTTTTACATTCTGCCTGAGGAAGTCTTTAACAAGCTCGTTAAGTTCAATGAGGTAAATTGCCTCGTCAAGTCTTTCTTGCATTCCAAGTTCTTCCATCCGACAGGAAAAAATTTTCCGGACAAAGGGAAAAAAATTTC
This sequence comes from Trichomonas vaginalis G3, assembly GCF_026262505.1. NCBI lineage: Eukaryota > Parabasalia > Trichomonadida > Trichomonadidae > Trichomonas > Trichomonas vaginalis. Next base: position 5,528,086 of record NC_067203.1, read on the forward strand.
CTTCTGACAGGAAGAACTCTTCCATCCGACAGGAAAAAATTTTCCGGACAAAGGGAAAAATTTTTCCTTCCGACAGGAAGAACTCTTCCAGTTGTCCGTCCGTAAACCATTCAAATTTTCGAAAATTGAGAACTTTTTGGTCGAACTTTAGAAAAAATTTTCCTTCCGACAGGAAAAGTTCTTCCTTCCGACAGGACACAAACGGATGACTGACGTTCCTCTTCCTGAATGCCTTCCAAAGCCAGAGGAACCTAAGGCACCAGCCCCTGCACCTCAGTTCCAGCAAGTACCTCCGAATTACTACCAATTTCCACCTCAAGGTTACTACCCACCACAAGGCTTCCCGAACTACCCTCCTCAGCCTATGCCTTACTTCCCCAACCCTTGGTTGTTCCAGCAAGTTCCACCCCAGCAATTCCAATCTCAATCTCAGTCCAAGAGAGACCAAGACTTCGAAGAAGGTCTGAACCGCTTACGCAAAGAGTATGCTACAGCTCCAATTGAGAGAAAGTTGTTCCCGGACCAAAAAATATAATTTAGGTGAAGAGGTGAGATTTCACCTCTTTTTTCACCTGTTTTTTCACCCTCTTGAATTTTCATGAATTTTATATATTAATGTTTTCGTTATGTCACTTTGTGCCGTCAGTCAGTCAGTCAGTTTAGGAAAGACTTTAGAAAGTTGTTGGAAAATAAGTCCTGGGAAGAGTATTATAAGGCATTTTGTGAAGAATATAGCAACCGCCGGAATTCGGACTGTTGCTTTTTATACAAAATTCATACAGGAAATTCTTGAGTTTTGGTTGAAAGAATACGGTGGAGCCAAAAGTGGCTCGACCTCAAAACAAGCATTTTATGAGCTTACTAAGGGCGTTATAAATGAATTCAAAGGTATTTACATACATCCTGATCTCGTTCATTTTGTTGCTGAATTCAGCAAAAATAATGTTTAGGGTAGATGGTTAGATCTAACCTCATTTCTACCCTCTTGAATTTTCATGAATTTCCTTAAGATAGAAAAAATAAAGTTAGTTTTATTTTTATTTATTTTTTTATTTTGTATAAAAGAACAGAAATGTCAACAATCGGCACAACAACAATTCAAACAACAGCACCAAACTCGTTAGTCATGAATCCAACATCTATGTTAGTAGAAATGAAAAGCTTCATTCCTTCTTCATATACTTTCGAAACAGAAATACAAAGAATAAAGCAAGAACTTTTAACAAGTAATTTAGACTGTAGTGCGAAAGATGAAACAAATGAACAGTATCTTTATGAAATGGAGGATCTCATCGACCATTTGCCTAAACTACCTGAAATTCAGCAGCAAAAACTAACTATTCCTGAATTCGACGAAATTGAAGTCAAAACAACTGACTCAGTAGAAATAAAGAAGTTCATACGAAAGGTAAATTATGAGTTTCTAGGATATCATTGCAACCATAAAGTTATGGACAAAGATTGCGACATGTTATATAAGAACATCTCTGACATATATAAATCGGGGGGTTTAAGACATACGACAACTTTGTTTCATTAGCTGCAAAATGTGTATGGCAGATAAGAGATAAAGATAGAAGAGGTAAGGTATGGAATGAACAGATAAAACCAACTGCTTCAGATTTAAAGAAAACCATTGACGCCTTGGTTGTTTTAGCAGGTAAGGTTTCAGAATATAACGCAAAAATGAACCCGCAATGTTCTAAATGTAAAGCAGCAATTAGGAAATATAACTATTCAGTAAAAGAGATAGAAAGAATGAGAAACGACTATGCAGATTTAAAGAGGGAGGCAGAGAAGCCGGTAGAAAATAAAATGAACATGTTAGAATTTCTGAACAAAAACTATCCAACTGCTGACGATTTCCTTCTATCTGACGTCAAGAAGACGTATAAAGAAACTTTCGGTATCGTTAAAACATTCGATGTACTAAAAGAAGAAATAGAAGCTACAAAACTGTTTAGGATTTCAAATATACATCGTACAATTCATGTAAAACGCTTGTGAAAAAAAGAGGTGAAAAATTAGGTGAAAAAAGAGGTGAAATCTCACCTCTTCACCTAAAATATATTTTTATTGAATTCAGCAACAAAATTCTGAGTAAAATAATTTTTAGGGCATGTGTCAAACCGTTGAGTTTTCAGAAAATTTTAAAAATAACGTTTACCATGTAAAACGTTTATAAAATAACTGGGGTAGAAATGAGGTGAAAAAACAGGTGAAATCTCACCTCTTCACCTAAACATTATTTTTATTGAATTCAGCACAAAAATCATGAATTTCCTTAAGATAGAAAAAATAAAGTTAGTTTTATTTTTATTTATTTTTTTATTTTGTATGTAAAGACAGATATGTCAACAACAGAGAACACAACAACAGTTATAGTCCATGAAGCTATAAATGAAGAATACGAGTACATACAGTATAACAAACAGTTACGTCTCATTCGTTCAGTCAAAGACGATATGTACCAAATGCAAAGTATTTTGAATGCTCTTCGTTCTACAAAGCAAGCATATCATTGGTTTGAAAACCAACAGACAAAAGAACTTTTAGAAGAATTTCCTCATATGATTGCTTCCCTCGGAAAACCGAGAGAAGAGATTCCGTACGAAAATCGCAAGAATTTGGCTCCTGGTTTGAAAGGATATTATGTTCATAGACTTTTAGTAAATGCTGTAGCAATGTGGGCTTCACCTCGTTATGCTTGTTATATTTTCATGATGTTAGATGAACTATATAAAGCAGAACGCGAAGAGATGGAAAAGAAACTTCAAGCAAAAAACAAAAGCATTCAGAAAAGAATACCACGTTCGGTACCAAAAGGAAAGGAAAAGAGTTATAGGTATATGATATATACTGAAGAGTTGGAGAAAGAAGAAGATAAAGATATGGTTATGTTGCATTTAGTCAGAAGAAACAACAAGAGCTTTTATGACTTAGCTAAAATATATAAATCTGACAGAAACTGGTTCTATCGCGAAAACTTACCGATTTCAATGACCCCAAATGAAGATGTGAAACAAATAGTTCAAGATACGTTACCTCAAACACACTATGATATGAAAGGTTGTACAATACTTACCTTCAAAGAAGACTTACCGCTACTGAAAGAAAAAATAACAGAGTATTTTGACAACTTCAAACAAGTAGGGTAGATGAACCATTTATTTTTATTGACTTTTTACAATTTGAACTTTGTTCGCGTAGATATGAATTCTGAAAGAAGTATGAGGGTCTTGTATGACTTTGTACTTCTCCCATAGTCCATGTCTGTCAAACTTACCTGCCATGGACTCTTTCATAAGTTCCATGAAATCGTCTTCGGACAATCCGGGGAAAAGTATTATGTCAGTAAGTATTCTTTTAACATCCTTACTTAAACTCTTTGCTGTCTGTACACAAATGACAACTGAGATGTTAAAGTGTCTGAGCTTCTTAAGAATTCGACACATGTCTTGTTCTCTGTTCTTTAACAAAGGATGAGAAGCAAAGTCATCTAAGATAAGAAGACATCTATGAGGGTAAGTCTTCCAATCGTAAGATTGCAATTTCTTCGAAATGTATTCTATCTCTTTCTGTTTGTTTCTGAAGTGTTTCTTCTCTAATATTCTCTGCATTTCCTCATTTGGGTCTTTAAACTTAGAATTTATATACTCATTTATAGCATTATACTTCAAAACTCTTCTTTGGTACTTCTTTATCCAATCTAACAACTCAGTATCCTTTATACATACTAACTTAGACTTCTTTATAATATCTTTGAACGAATTGACGGTTTGGTCAAATTGACCAGAAGTCGAACAAATAACAACTAACTCATAGAATGGGTTCTTCTCATCTAGTTCTTGTTGTTGTGCAGCCATTTTAAGATAAGTGAAAGTCTTACCCGACCCAGGTGGTGCAATTAGACCTGTTATACCATTCTGAGCAAATAAGAACTTGTCATGTATAGGCTTTATCTGAGCATTTTCTAACTTCACCTTGTTCTTATTTAAAACATTCTCAAATTTCTTGTCAATGTCAGCAAACTTTTTTCTAACATATTTTTAGAAAAATTAAAATTTTTATCTTTTAGAAAATGTCTAGCGATTTCGCTATCTATATTCGAGACAAGCTTTTTGACAGCAAAACATCTGTCGACCATAAAATCTTACATAGTGTAAACAAGAAAGGTGAATTTGTTCTAAAGTTCTGTTTCTGGGAATATGACAAGAACCATAAAACATTACAAAGAGCAGTCTTAAAATTTGTCAATGACAGACTTGTTGACAGAGATGACGCCGATTGGAAAGATGAAGTCCAACAAAAGTTCTTAGAATGCAAAGAAGACACATGCGCTGTTCTTGAAGATGAAATAGAAAACAGAATAGATGAGCTATTAAAGGACAAAGAACTTTTACATAAATATGGTTCTGAGAAATTTGACATATCTCCACCAGAAAAGAAGAAGAGAGAAAAGAAAGAAAAGAAAGTAGAAGAAGAGAAGAAAGAACCTGAACCAGTTCCAGAGAAAAAGAAATTTGACATGTAAAAATAAAATTTTATTTTTAGAACATTTCTGGGTCAATGTCAATGTTCTCTTCCTCTTTAGGAGTAAACACTGGCTTAGACTCTAAAATCTTTTTACCCAATTTACCTTGAACTTTCAACTTTAGACTCATAATATTCATAGTCGTCTGCTTTCTTTGGTTCATAAGGTATAACAAGTTTGTATGCTTTACCTTCTTTCGAGGTTTGAGAACTTCTGTCAAAATTTTCTTTGACTGTCAACATACCGTTATGTCTAAGTCTTCAAAGTTGCACCATTTTTTAACAACAGCAAACTTAACTGGTTGCGATGTTCCAAAATTTGCTGAATGTAGACTTTTCAAAATGTAGAAGTAAACATTCAAATATGCGAATGGAGCTAACTATCTTTGACTTCTGTCATGTACTTATTTACTGAGATGAATTTTCCATCTTTTCTATCGGATAAAAAATATTTTTTTAAAATTTACTCAGAAAAAATTTTCTTTGTATATACACCATTCTGAACATCTAAAAGACTTTTGACATTTGCCAAGAATGTACGTTTAAAGCTGCCATATAACCATATTCTTGACAATATTGTTTATACGATCGTACAATGACCTTTCATCTAATGACACAAAGTCAGTTTCATCTATGAACAGTTCATATACACTCTTGTTTGCTTCTAACAATGTTTGTCTCTCTTCGGTATGTGGAATTTGTCTTGGATTGAACTTAGAAATATCTAATGTCATGAAATATGAGAACAAGTGGTTGTTTAAAAGTCAGATGTCAAAGTTTCTGCTAAGTCGTCAAAAATATCTGTATCTTGCATATGGAATCTGACGTTTCTGACAACTACATATCTTCTGTCAGAACTTTCTAACTTCATCGGAACAGCATTGTTTGAAACCATAATGAAGTTTGCAACATTTTCACAAACTCTTTGGTCTTTATTACTTTCTTTCAACAACTCCAACTTTGTCTGTTATAAGACTCTTCAAAGCATCTGAGTTCAAAACTTTTGTTGTATCTATACTTTGAAGTTCATTGCAAACTATAAGTTTCATATTCTCTATTGAGGAGTTAAACTTGCCACAGATGTTTTCTAAGTTTGTCATATTCGGATTCGAATAACCTTCTAACAGTTTGCACAAAATATCTGTAAAGAAAGTATTCTTACCTGTTCCTTGTTTTCCAATTATAATGAGAGCAGTTTCATTTTTAGCACTTGGATGTTGTAAGATGTTTGCAAACCAACATAAGATATACTCATAAACCTTTTCGTTTCCATTGCATATAATTTCTTTGACATGGTCTAACCAAGCTTCTATAATATTTTCTTTCCATTCTACTTGTTCATATTTATATCCAGTGAAGATAGAATAGAAGTTTGGAGAAGGTGTATAGAACTTTATACCTCGAACTGAAAAATCTTCTAACTTTGACAATAAGATATCCCAAGCATCTAACATCTTCATGCCAACTTGTACGACTTTTATTTTCTTAAGTTTCTGTCTACATTCTTGTTCAGACACTATTGTTGCTCTTGGTTTGTTAAAGACAACATCCCATTCTTTCATGACATAACATTCTGGGCAGAGTCAACATAAATGACTAAACGTTTCAAATTCTCGACTGCTTTGTTATAGTCTCTAAATGGACACATATTTCTGAATGCTTGGAAGTCATAAAAATCTGAAACATCTATTCTGTACATTTTTATAAAAATAAAAAAAATATTATTTTTTATTCTTGACTTTGTTGTTCCATTTGTTGCATTTGTTGTTCTTGAGCTATTTGTTGTTGAAGTTGTTCTTGTAATACAATACTTTCACCAGTTGCATCTTCCAATTCGAAACTTTCTGCCGTCATTGACAAATACATAGGACATAAAAGTTTTACAGGAACAAAGTTTGCGTCAACTAATGTCAACGTTATACTTGCCAAAGTGTTTGAGTTCACTAAGTGTTTGAAAATTCTGCATTCGAATGAACAATAGGCAAACCAGCAGAGAAAGTATTGTTTATACGCATAAGTATCTTTTGGTCATAATAGTTTCTGTCGACATTCGAATAACACTTTGAACCTAAGTTTGAAACAATATATAAGATTGGTGTGCTTAATGTCAATGGAATAGACATTCCTTGTATGACACCTTTTCCTGTTATAGGAAACTGTTGGTAGTAAAAACCAGATATAAGTTTTGTATTATACTCATATCATTAATAGTAAACTCAGTCGGACATCCAAACATAATGAAACCTGCTCTAGTTGCAGCACATGTTACACCGCGTACTTAAAGTATTAAATAAGTCAACAAAACCTGTTGGTGTATATCTGAGTAAGTATCTTCAAAGGAGTATTTTTTACCATTCAAACAATAAAGTCTTCTGGTGTCAAAAGAGCAAAAACAGCTTTAGTCGTCATTGTGTTTAAGGTTAGTTTACAATATCGTCCTTGAGGACTTTGTAAGTTTGTTGTTATAGAATTATATGACTCAGGGTTTTTAGTCGTAATAGTATAAACCATTATGTCTTCTGCCATTTACTTAGCAAATAAACTTTAATGAAATGTTGTGGTCGTCAAATATTTTTATAACGTCTGGGAAACACTATATTTTAAGTTCAACGTTTCACCTCCTTTCATAATATATCTTGTCAATGGCATTATATGAAACACCACAGCAACTAATGTCGGGTTCTATTTCTTTGATGTTTATATCGTCTGCCTCTGTCAAAAGTTTCAATAGTTCTTTCAAAACTTCATGAGGTGCAATGACATATGAGTTCACTTTTACAGGGTTGTGTTCGACCAAGTTAACATTATACTTAAAGCTTGACAAATCTTCTCCTGAGTTTGAAGTTTGTCTTTCAGTTGTTGGTAGTCGTTTCGAATATCTGCAACAGAACTTAAGTCTCTGCTAACTTCAGGATATGTTGGTTCTTTTACAGGAACAATTGTTATACCATCTTCGTCTTCGTATGGTTTCCCACATTTCAACATCTCTGTCTTTGACATTGACAATAACACTTGACTGTTTGTTTGAGTTGGTGAATTTAACTTCACATCTGCCACCGCCATTAAACCTTTTGAAACACTTATGCTTCTATTTTTTCGGAAATGACATTTTACTTAGAATAAAAAGATGGACGTATTCGGATATCTTATTGAATTGAAGCAGAACAAAGTTTATACTCACAAACAATACAAATACATTGACAGAATAGTTCTTTACACAAACAATGGAAAATGTTATAGAATAGCAGTCTTTGCTGAACCTAAATATTTTCATAAAGCAAAGAAAGTTGGTATAACTGAAATGGTGAAAGTTCTTGAAGCAGACAAAAATATAACTTCAAAACTTACAGATATTACTAAAGGAAAGTTTATAATACAATATTAGGTCAAAACTGGCGTACTGTCAATATTTGACGGAGAGAAGTCAGTTCAAGAACAACTTACTGACCTGCTGCCAAAATCTGCTCGATGGAAGCTGTCGTTATGCCAATCTGAGAGCCCAGCAGGTTTCATCGAACGAATTTCAAAAGAGCATCTTCCGTGAAAAGTGCTATTGGTTTTGTAAACTTCTTTGCTTTCAATTCATCTGGACCGTCTCTGTCACAGTATATTGTATTTGAACTGTACCAACAGTTGAAATACCACCCATAAAGTCTTCTGAGTCAGCAAATGGAATGCCAAGCCAAAAGTTTGAACGGTCTCCATTTGTATATTGAGTTTTTGACCTCCTGTATGAGTCCATACTTTCACATATGGCATAATAGAACTTTGCATTTCAGGGTTAATAGTTGTTGTGAAGTTGTTGTTAAAGTTCATAGCATCTAATGTCAAGTTGTATGACCTCATATCCTCAACTGTAGAATATTCTTCTCTTGGATAATATTTGCCATCTATGTTTATATGATATTTAATACCAGGGTTGTAGAAACAAGAATAGTCATTTATAGTTCGTTTGAACAGTACAAACATAGTATCTGCATGTTTCATTGCAGTTGTTAAAGCAATATCTGTTCTTGCACCTTCGGCTCCTGGATTTTGGTTTCCAACTTCACCTGCAAAGTCTTTGACAGATATTTGGGTATAGGGAACATAAGTGAACTGCAATATATTTGGCAGCTAAAGCATTTGAAATATCTGGGTCCAACATATAAACGGCAAGTCTGCTTTCTATTCTCTTGCATTCAAACTGTTCGCATGTGAACTTAACTGGGTCCCAAGCATCTCCAGCAGCATTGAAATAATAGTTTACTTCAGTCAGTGTTGAGGTTTGAGAAACCAAAGTCTAAGTCAACTTTGTCTTTGCAAAATTCGGCGAATGACGTTTTATTTGTTCCCTTTACGTCTGTAAGAGTGAATGGGTCTTGTGTTGGTGCAATGACTAAGTTATTTTTGCTTGGAGTAAGTTCGATAGAAATTTTTCCTGCCCAGTTTGGCAAGTATCTTAAAAACCTGAAGATGAGGAAAGATGACAAAGGAACTCTAAGTTTCAGTTTTACTTTGGTTACTGCTGCTGCAGTTTGTCCAGAAAGGTTAACATAAACTCCTGGAACGTTAGGGTCAAGTCTTCTTATTTTCTCAATAGTTGCATACTGGTCTGTTTGTTCTCTAGCTTGTGGTTGTACTGAGTTTCTCAAAGCGAACCATTCATAGTTTGCCCATGTTACTGTTTGAACTAAGTCAGAGTTAGAATATATCTTATATCCCATGAAAACTTCTGGAGCATATTGGTATCCGACATAGAAAATTCCATTGCAACCTTTCTTGTCAGACAACTTGGCAGAAGGTTTTATTTCAATGTCTTGTTCCACGTATAAGAATGAGTTGTCAATAGAAATAATATGAAACCTGTCGCAAGCAATATCTACTGTTGTTGAAGAACCTTCTCCAAACTCACCTACGTTTCCATAAGAAACAGCAGTTGTATATTCGTAAGTTCCAGGAACTATTTCTGACCTTCTAATGGCATTGTCGCATTCGTTATACCATTCGGAAACATTTCCGTTCATGGCATCCAAAACTGTTGGCGTTATATTCTGAGCGGCGTACATTTCATATGGGTAAAAATATAGAATAGTTGGATTTATATATCATAATAGAACCCACTCGGACCAAGCTTTACTTTCTTCCTGACTGAGTTTTTAACTCTTCTTTTTCCTTCATTGCCACTACTTTCACTAGATGAAGTTACTTCTTCACTACTTTCACTTTGTTCTACTCTTCTCTTCTTCTTTGGTGTCGCTTTTGGTAACTTGCCCTCTGCTTCAAGTTGTTGCATCTTTGCCTCATGTTCACCTAGTATGTTGTAAATTTCCCATGTCCTTTTTGCCTTTGGGCTCTGGTCGCCCATCTCAGGTAACCTATATCCTAGAAAGATTTTGTCATAGTTTGTATTTGAGTCTTCGCGTATTGTTTGCATGACTCTTTCCTGAGTTTCCGGTTCAAGCTCTTCAAACAGAGCTTGTCCATATGGAATAAGCTCGTTTCCAAATATATGTTTTTGTAGCCATTCTGGTTTTCTTTCCATGTAACCAATAATATCTTTTGTGAATGGGAAAGCTTTTACCCAACGTTTCAGTCTTGCGTCATTTATTTCTGTAGTTGGTTTTATTTTGTCATGGAACATGTTTTTCAATACTAACATTTCATTTGGTACTGTCCATTTGAGTTTTCTTAAATATTCATCCCTTCTCAGTTCATTGTCTGCAAAGTAAGTTTTTATGACATTTTGCAAACTTTCGTTTGCAAGGTCATGTACAATAGGTTCTCTTCCTTCTCTCTCCCTAACTTTCTTTCTAAACTCTTCACCAAATATACCATCTTTATGGTTCTGTGTAGTTCTTTGAGATAAATGTTCTAGAACGTCAGGTGTTATATTTCCTTCAGCCATGTTCATTTCATACTGGTCCAAAATATCTGCATGTTTCATATCTTTCAATGGCATTAAAGCCGCGCTGAAAATACCAGCTATATCTGGTTCACCATTCACTTCCATTGCGTCTACAACTTCTTGGAATTGAGGTTGTAAGTTTATGAACCACCTATCCGGATTAGCTTTATGACCCCATCTCATTGTAGTTCCATAGTCTGCAGAAACAAAAGTAGGTTTGTTTCCATATTGGTTAGGTTCTGAATGAACTTTAAACAATGTTTCATTTCTATATGTTTTGTTGAAATTTAACCTTTTATTTTCACCGAGTTCAGCCAAAGATTGAACGTTATATGGTCGTAAGTAAAAAGGATTATTGTATTTGCGTACATTATCTTTCAGTACTTCCATTCTATGCTGAATATTTTCATCTGATGTTGGAGTCTTTTGTATGTCGGTGAACATTTTTCGATATTCTTCTACTATGTCAGCCGAATTTTTCTTAGACTCTTGGAAAGATTCCATATTCTCCGCATACACTTGTTGAGGGTCAAGATTTTTCGGCTGTTCCAAATCTTCATCTAGTTCTGTGAAGTTAGTTTCCAAAGGAGGGATTTGTTCGTTTCCTTCAGGCTCTTCTAGCTGTTGTTGCTGAACTATTTCTTCCATGTCTGGTTGTATCTGAACTTCTTCCTGTTGAGTTTCTTGTACCTCATCTGCTGGCATTTCATATATTCCGAGACCGTTTTTAACAAGTTCCCTATCTAAGTCATCCGGACTCATAAACCTTTCTTCTTTCGTTCCGTCTCTATTTTTTACGCGTTTCATGAAGAGAGTTGAATTATCATTTAGCTCTGACACCAAATATCTCGGAGTAAATTCATTCATGTCATTTGGATGATATGCTATTAAATCATATCCCTTAGCGAGCTTGTATTTTCCAGGTTTGAGATTATATCCGATTTTATGCTGAACCATAAAGCTAAATAGGTTCGGGTCAGTATTTCCTTCCTTGAACTTTCTAATAGCTTCTTTATATCTGTCACTAAAGTCAAGAGTATCTGGGTAACCATAATCTTCCTTAAGCATTTTTAAGAATTCTTGGTTTCCTTTTTCTCTACTTCTTTTATGTCCTTGCTCTGTTTGTGGTTGTTGTTGTGCAGGGTTTTGAACTGTTGGTTGCTGTGTTGGTTTTGGTTGTTGTTGTTGTGCTGGATTTTGAACTGTTGGTTGTTGTGTTGGTTGTTGTTGCTGTGCAGGGTTTTGAACTGTTGGTTTTGGTTGTTGTTGTGGTGCTGGATTTTGAACTGTTGGTTGTTGTGTTGGTTTTGGTGCATGCCTGTGTCTGTGTCCATGTGACGATGTAAATGTTTTAGGTAGTCCTGGTGCAGGTGCTTCTCTTGGAGGGTTTGGTGGTATATAAGTTCCACCAGCTGGCACATATGTTCCATCTGCAGCATAATGTCCTACCTGACTTTTCGTTTTTAAGAAAGCATTTACTAGGTCTGTTTTGGTCTGTTGTAACTCTTTTTCTTGACTTTCCACAACAGTTGCTCTAACGGCGTCATAGGCACTTTGAACTGCCTGTCTCGTTGCTGCATCTGTTATTTTCGTCATATTTTGTGCTACTTCTCTTAACTCTTTGTCGAAACCTTCAGACTTCAGTTTCTTTCCAGATGAGAAGTCGTTCACTAGTTTCACCTTACTATGAAGAGCTTCGAAGGCATTCTTAAAGTCAGCATTCATTAAAGCTTCATTTGAACTGTCTTCATCCGCTTGTATTTCTGTCCTTATTGACCCTATAAGTTGGGCTGCTATAGCGTTGGCTTGGGCATCTAACCAGTCATTATTAGCTTTTATATATTCTGCGCTTTTCATTGCCTTTTGCATGGCTGCGTCGTTATTTTTACTTTCTTGTGCTAAGTTTTCATACTGTACGGTTTGGTTTTGCAACTGTAAAAGTTTTTCTGCCTTTACATTTGCTTCAACTTCTTTTTTATACTCATCGCTATCCATATATGTCTTCATGGCTTTTTGTTTTATCTCTTCATCTTTCAGTACTTTATATTGAGTAGTATGGTTTTTCAAATTTATAACATCTTGTTCCATTTTTGCTACTTCTGCTGCTTTTTCTGACACTTTTTTCGCATATTCCTCTGTACTTAGTTCTTTCAGTTGTTCTTCTTTCTTCTTTTTCTCTACGTTTAACTCATTGAGTTTCTTTGTGTGTCTGTCATATTCTAGTTTCTTTTCGTTTTCACTTATTTGTTTCTGTATGTCTATGTTTGACTTTTTGACATCTGTTATTTGATTTTTGAGTGAACTCAAATTCATTTGACTTTGAGGGTTATAAGCTGTTCCGTCTGCAGCTCCACCATAGCCTGCCATTTTCGCTAAAAGTGCCGCTCTTAAACCTCCACTCTGTGCACCAATAACTCGGTTTAAAAGCATAGGGTTGCTTGACATTTGTTGCAACATAGTGGGGTCATTCATCATTTGTTGTTGCAACTGTTGTTGTGGTGTCAGTTTTACTATTGGATGTTTCAATGCTCCCTTCCTCTTACGTATATTCTTACGTAGCTTACGTGGCATTTTAAGTGAAGTAAAAAACGGTTTTTGACAGATGTTTATATGACACTTTTTGTTCAGCTCAAAAAACTACTCGGTCAAAGTGTTGTCAGTTTTGTAAAATAACCGTCTTATCTCATTCTATAAGGGGGAAAAGGCTTCTCAAAGTATACTTCCTTGGAACGCCTGTAACTTTTCCTGTAGCGACGATAGACCCTTACTTGTCCGGACAAAGTTATACTATTTTGAGTGCTCTACAAAAAAGTCACCGGCTGGCTCGTCCTCAGAAATTTTTTATGGGCTAGAGGGCGCAACGCGCCTGGAAGCCCTCCGAATAAAAACTTCATTTATACTAAACATCTTCGGGGCTAGAGGGCGCAACGCGCCTGGAAGCCCTCCGAATAAAAACTTCATTTATACTAAACATCTTCGGGGCTAGAGGGCGCAACGCGCCTGGAAGCCCTCCGAATATAAACTTCATTTATACTAAACATCTTCAGGGCTAGAGGGCGCAACGCGCCTGGAAGCCCCACTACCTTTTTTTAATTTTTCTTCAAACTCCAGTTCACCTCACTTGGATCTAATGAATTTTCATAGATACACCTGCAAATCTTTGGATGCCACTATAAGATCAAGTTGGGGATAGGAAAAAAGTCCAACAGAGCTAACAAAATCGATATATTTTATTGATTAATAAACTCTTAAATTAACATTAAATCTGTGTTTTAAGAGGTTCTATTCCATAATGTATGGACCATACAGATCACTTTCCCAACCAATTTTTATTTATTCGAGATATCTTATAACTTTGATGTATATTAATTTGAAATACCATCCATTGTTTCTCATATCTATTCCATCGCAGGAAACACACGCATGTCCATTCGCAATATTAAAAACATAGCATGAAAATTTTAAAATCTTGCTTAATTATATTTGTAATTACATATAAAGTTATAGGTTATTCATAAATGGATCTTTTCCCAGCTATTAGATCTGAATATCAAAATCTTTATTTGGTGCTCCACGCCGATAATCAATAGAATAAAAGATAGATTTTTTTTTATCTTTCAATTTTTTTTTAAATAATGACTTTGCAAGATGATAAATTACTACAAGAAGAACAAATTCAAATAAGTGAATTACATGAGATATCAAGAGCTATCATCGCAGGCGATACTTTTTTATATAGCGAACCTTCAAATAAAATCAACTTTTTCAAATTTTCCAACCTTCAAACATCAACCTACACTGACAAGAAAGTAACAGGTGTTCCAAAATGCTTTGCTATTTCTCCTGATGAAACAAACAGTTGTGTTGGATATGACGACGGGAAAATCGCTGTTTTCAGTTCTGTTTTTGCAAGTCGGAAATCTGATTTGACTGCAAGTGTAATCGAACCCAAGCTCGGCGAAATTAAATCAATTGAATTCATCGATACTACAACTTATATCTTCTCAAATGGCCCAGGAGTATATAAAAAATCATTGGGTGCCTTGAACCAATTATCCAGCTTTGTAGCTAAGAAGGATAAACCAATTTTTGAGCAACCGGAAAATCATATTAACAAATTATACGTTCCTCCGATCTTCAAAGGCAAAACAATCTGCTATCCTCAATTACAGAATATCGTTTGCGCTCTTTCCAATGAAAATGTTACATTCTACAAGCTAGGAGAAAAAAATCCACTTTTATTTAGCATTAAAACCATTGGTCTCTTCGCCTTTGGATCGATATCCGAATCTTCATTCAATTTTGCTACTGTTGAACAAGAAGGAGATAAATTCTACGGAAAAATTTACGATTATCAAGATCATTCAACAGAAAAATCGAAATTTGAGCTTCCATTTAAACCTAAACTTATTTCATTCTTATCAGATACCATCGTTGCCTTCATAAAAGAGACAACAGCTGAAGAAACAACAGCAAAAGCAATAATTATTGATACAATCAACAATAAATCGGAAATAATGGATACAATGACTGGTATTTACATACCATCAACAGATGTTATCTATTGCATCAACAATAAATCGATTTACAAGCTAAAAATGCTTGCTTTTCGAGATCATATATCAAATCTCGAGAAAAATCCAGATGCAGCATGCGAATATTGCAGCAAAGCATATAATGGTGATCCATGGTCCATCATTGGCCTCTCAAAGAACGAAGATTACAGAAGATTGCAAATTGAAAAAGAATTATCCAGAATTTTGGTCCAAAAGTGCGCAGCAGACCTAACAAACGATGTATCAAAGGCTTCTGTGATCATGGATGACATGATAACTAGAATGAAGTCAATGTCAATGAAAAATGCGATCACAAACGAATTTATGGTCCCATTTGAAAATGCCGGCGCTATAAATGAATATTTCCAAGCAATTATGAAGGCCGATCCAGACGCTAAGTATTTTGTTTACAAAAAACCTTTTGTTCAGAAATTCTTAGAAACAAAAGATCTGGAAGGCTTCAACGAGTTCGTTCTCCGACTCCCTGACATTATTGCTCCAACAGCGATGATATTAAGTTCGGCTTGTAAGAATAACAACGTTGAATTAATGTATAAGATTTATCTTGAGCGTCTTGATGATGTTATTTCAGCATTGAATATTCTTGCATGCAATAATAAATATGAAATTATCGTTGAGACTTGCCAAAAGCGTCTTCAAGGTGAAATTCCAACAAATATAATCAAATGGCTGCTTGCAATCTCAGAGGATGGTGCTCATTTCCCTCGATTAACATCCATTGTTCAACAAGAAGTAGGTTTGGTGGCTACGCTCCTCCGAACAATTATGGAAACTGTTTTGGAAACTAAAATAATTCCCCCTGCTCAGTTCGTAAACGCTGTTATCATAGCTATTAGTGATGCAAAGCTCCCAGCCGACCATGATCTCTTCAAGATTGTTGTAGAATTCACGAGAAAGAAAGGAATGGAATTATTCGGAACATCCCTCAACATTTTATTACCTTTGATCTTCAGCGAAGAGATGAAAAAAGATCCTCCATATAAATCCACCTTCATTGACCTTCTACATGAAATTACAAAATTGGAAAAAATTCCAATTGAATTTAAGAAGAAACTTATTCCACTTTGCGAGTCCTATGGATTTATACAAGCCAAACACGAGATCCTCCTTGCATCAGAAATGGTTTCTGAGTTAATAACTTTTCATATTCTTGAACAAAATAGCATAAAGAGCGATATCTTCGCAGATATAATGACAATGTTCAAGAACCAACCCACAGTTAGGCCTAAAATCCAGGAAGCCATCATACAAAACATTGATTTACTTGTATCTAAAGATATTACTAAACTGATCCAACTCGTGAAGGTCGTATTTGCACCAGAAGATGGTAAAGAGCAATCATTCCCCGACAAACGTTTAGTAAATGGCATAAAAGACAGTTCAATGAAGAATTATTTCATCAGAGAGTTCTTTAAGACCACAGAGACTGCCAAGATACCAGATGAATACTCCTCCGGATACATAAACTTCCTTTGCCAGTACTATCCAAGCGAAGTTCGCGATTTCATTGACAAAGAGAAGAATCCGGACAAATTCCAAGAGATTTGTCGCAAGGAAAAAATCAATGATGCATGTGCGATCATTGATTCCAAGACAACTTACTTATTCAGCAAGTTTGCAACTGATATAACAAATTATTTCGACGAAATGACCATGAGATACGTCGACAAGAAGGATAATGTTGAAAAGCTCCAGAACAACTTAACATTCCTCGTTAAATTGTTCGATAGAAACCAAGGAACTCCTGATGATAATCTTAAAAAGGCATTTGCCGACGCAGTTAAGTCCATTGCAAGGAACTGGGCCATCCCGATATATGCTGCTAACCAGGCAGGCTTAGATATCAAGCCTTTGCAGGATAATCTCAAATTATTCTGCATTGCCGGTTACGCATTTGTTCCATTCGATGAATTACTGACCACTATTGTTGGTGAATATGGCGAATTATCGATCGGATTGATCAGATCCACTATCAGAGAATTAGTCAAAGATTATTCTTACGATGTCGACACTTCTGCAGCCTTAACTAACTTAATTATGGAGAATGAAGCCGATGCGTATAACAAATATATCGAAGCATCGACAAAAGGTGTCGAATTCGAAGGTCGTAAGTGCGATCTTTGCGGAAAATCTCTTACAGAAGGTTTGGATGTTACTTTGTTCCCTTGCGGACACATTTTCCATGGAGCGTGCACTTCTAGAACGAAATGTCCTGTTTGTTTCGAAACAGACGCTTTCGAAAAATCTCCAGAAAAAGGAAAAACAATCAGCAACAGAATTTCTTCTAGATTGGCAAACTTCGAGGAAGGAATGCTCGTGAGACAAGAAGAATATGCGTATATCGATGATACACCGAAAACAAGAGTTTCAATCTCTGACAATATCGCTAGCTTGGAATAATAAAATTCTCTCTTTATTTTTTAATATTTCTCTTATATTCTTCAATTTTTTTTCAAACATCAATATTGAGATAACTATACAAGTAACTAAAACGTTGTTTTCCAAAAAAATAAATATCACATACATAATAGTTGTAAACAACATTTGACACCTCATATACATTGAAGAATATATGAGAAATATTAAAAAATAAATTAAAATGTAATAGTTGTAAGGTGTCAGAAGTGGAAGATACACCATTACGTAACTAACTAAAGTGTTCTCTTTTACGATAATTATCTGCAAATCTAATATTAGAATGTCAGAAAGCAGTAATTTCACATATTACCTAGAAATTTAGAAAAAAAGTCCGATATTGCCTGCTTTATGGTTGAAGCACTTCTAAAATGTTGCATGCTAAGATCAGTCATAATGTAAACCTCTCAATTTTATTGTCGTGGGAAGTATCTCAATTCCTTCAAAAAAATTGAAAAACTATTTAATTTTAAAAATATAATACTTTTAATTAGTTAATTAATTGGAGATATTTTTTAAAAAATCACTTTTGATAATACTTTTGAGAACTTTAATTAAAAAAATATATTCAAAAATATCCAGGATATCAAGAGGGAATTGTTCCTTATGAGGTATATAGTTATGATGTATACCTCATAAGGAACAATTCCCTCCTTAAAACGAGAAAACTTGTTCGAAATTGTTTATCATTTCGAACAAGTTTTCTCGTTTTAATAAGAAACTAAAGGCTATGAGGCACTGATTATATATTAGTGCCTCATAGCCTTTAGTTTCTAATAGATAGCTGGGAAACTTTCTCCAAATGATAAGTTATTCAGAGAAAGTTTCCCAGCTATCAAGAGGGAATTGTTCCTTATGAGGTATATAGTGATGATGTATACCTTATAAGGAACAATTCCCTCCTTAAAATCGTAGACATTTTTATACTTATTAATCAACCATTCAAAATCATATTCCTCTGAAAAGTTATTTTATTAAAAATTTAGAATTTTAATAAATATAGAGTTTGAATTTCATACAATACCTATATATTTTCAATAATGGAATTTGAAAACCATTCTCAAAAGTTCTCAGAAAACCTTTTTTTCATTAATTTTAAGAAATCTGAGTATTAAATTAAGTGATAAATTCGTTTGACACTACTTTAATTTTTAAATTCAAAAAATTATATGTGCTTCTTAAAATGACTCAAAAAATTTTATTATAAAATAATATATAATATTAAAAATCCCACAACATTTTTTACTTTACATAATCGTACTTCCTCGACGATTAATTTCCACTCAATTTCTATCGTTGACCGAACTTAGCATGCAACAAAAAAAAAACTAGATGCAGATATTATAGGGGAAATGGAAATAAAGTATATCATAATTTAAAAACAATATTTTATGAAATAAATCATAATAAAACAGGTATTGCCATGAGCCATAAACTTATAATTTGGCAATAGTAACATTTTGCAAGACAGGATGAATCATTTGCGTGATATGGGTATAGATTCCCAAAAAATTCTAAATGTCTTAAAGCAAAAGCTTTGGGCGTTACAAATCTTAAATGTCGAACAAGATATCCTGAGAAATCATAATGAGCTGTTAAAAAGTTTCCATTAATTGAATTATCGTTCGTACGTGAATCTATAACAAACCAGTTCTGATCATCAACAGAACCAATAAGTTTCCATGTTAATGGATGAACATTTGAGTTTCTTGAATTATCAGATGAAAGGATTGAAAATGATCTAATCTCAAATATGTGTTTTTTTAAGTAGAACCCGACATAACACTCACCTGAATTTTCACCTGATGCATAAGAATGCCCATTTCGATAATAAAACAATTGTTCTGGTGAAATTTGCCCTGGTGAAGATTCATAATAAAGATATCTCATTCTATCATCAGATATGCTGTCAATATAGTCCATCAGGCCATTGAATGCATCGTTTGGATTATACTCAATTAAAACCAATTTTTAACTTTAAGTTTTTGTAATTGAATGTAAAATAATCAATAATTTCAGAATAGAAATTTCGGATTTTAACGATAACTTTCGTTTGGCCGAACCGCATACTTTTTTATGTCTCATCAAAAGATTGTTCCAAAGAAATATAGTGAATTGAGAAGTATTTACAAATATTATATCGATTCATATATTACTCTATATCAGCTGAAAACGAACAATGAAGATGAATTACACTCAATTTACAAAATGATCAAAACAAATTTGATTGATTCAAATAAACACTTTCCCGAAATGTTATGAGAGATATTTTAAATATCATCCCGTATAACAACCGCTATGCAAAGTCATACTTGGAACTTACAAAACAAATCTCTGATGATTATCATATAACCGAGGTCAGCAACATTCCGATCGTTTCTAACTACCTGTTTTATAAAGAATATGGAATTAAATTAAATACTTCTGATGATTTCGAAAGAAATGAATTCAAACATCTTGATATTTTTTCAGAAGCTACAATTTTCAGGTCAATTATGAATGATGATAAAGAAAGATTCATTACATCCATTGAAAGAGAAGGATTTTATAAAAATAAAATACTTTACAGCTGCTTGTATCCATATTCTGATGAAGGATACTCATTACTTGAATTATGTTTCAAATTATTAAGAACCAAATTTAAATCAGAAATAACTAAAACATGTCTAGAATTATCATTTTTAGGAGGGAATCAAGAGATCATGAGTGAATGTTTGAAATATGAAAAACCAAACGACACATGCATGAAATATGCAATTGCTTCGCACAACATTGATTTTATTTCATACTTAATAAATGAACATCAAATAGAGATCAAATTAAGTTATTGTGAAGAGCATAATAATCTTGATGCATTTTTAGTATATTTTGATCAGCATGATGCTCTTTACGGTGGCTTATATTATTCTACAGTATTTGATATTCCCTCTCTTTGCGAATATTTTTTTTCACTTGGAGCTGTTTATTATAGTAGAACTCTTCTTAAGGCAATATCAAATAATAGTATAGAAGTAGTTAAATTTCTTCTTTCACATGGGGCAAATATCAATGATAAATATAATGAAGAAACAGCTTTTCATAAAGCAATATTTTGCAATAATAAAGATATGGTAGAATTACTGCTTTTATATGGTAAAAACATCAATGAAAAAGTTGAAGATGGGAAAACACACCTTTTTGAAGCAGTTGAGAAAAATCGAAGAGAAATTGTTGAACTTCTTATTTCACATGGCGCAAATATCAATGAAAAAGATGATTATGGAAGAACACCTTTTCATTTTTCTGTAAAATATTTTGAGAAAGATACAGTCGAACTTCTTATTTCACATGGCGCAAGTATAAATGAAAAGGATGCAACAGGTAAAACAGCTCTTCATTATGCAGTGATTAATAATAATAAAGCAACAGTCGAACTTCTTATTTCACATGGCGCAAGTATAAATGAAAAGGATGCAACAGGTAAAACAGCTCTTCATTATGCAGTGATTAATAATAATAAAGCAACAGTCGAATTTCTTATTTCACATGGTGCAAATTTAAATGAAAAAGATGAGTATGAAAATACCGCTCTTAATTATGCAATAGATAACAATTATGAAAAAATAGCTAATCTTCTTCTTTCGCATGGTGCATATATTGTCGAAAAAGATAAAAATGTGAAAATTTCTCTTAATGAAGAAAAAGATAAAGATGAGAATATCCCTCTTAATGAAGAAAAAATTGAACATATTTCATGTGGTTCAAAATGTTTAATATAGCATGGCTTCATTGACATAATGCATTATTTATATTCAGAAATCATTGAAGCATCAATTTTGATATTATGTATGAAATGCACCTACATTTTTTAAAATATCGCGAATGTAACAGATATTCTATTCAAATTTAAAATAGCTAAACCTGATATTTTGTTCATCACGTTTTAGAGTGTATTAATATGACGATTTAACATAAACAAATAATTTTATACGAACACTTTCTGATTGATGATTGGTTGTAGAAGGTAATCCCAATCCATTAAACGGTACTGGTGGCCATGGAGGAAACCTTATTGGAGGAGATGGAAGTCACCCGTATCACGGTACAAATAATGAAAGGTATACTGATGCCAAAGGAGGTAATCAAACAAAAGGAGGAAGAGCAGGTTTAACTTCAAATAGATTTGCAAATGGGCAAGATGGTATGTTTGGAATGGGAGGAAATAGTTCCCCAAGTGAATATTCACTCTCTGGTGGGGGATCCGGTTATTTTGGAGGAGGTGGGGCATCTGTAACTCACAATAAACACGGATCTGGTGCAGGAGGTTCTTCGTATGTGTCAGGTTGTAATGGATATGTTAGTGTTTCGAGAAATTATTCTCTCCAAAATAGTATCTCATTTAATGGTACTGTACACTACTCAGGACTCTTTTTCACAAATATTCGAATGCTCTCAGGTGATGAACTACTTCCAAATTATTCATCAACGAAAACAAACAGCTTTGTATCCTATGTTCACGGACATCTCGGTGATGGTGCATTCAAGATCACTCTTCTTGAATGTATAAATATCTGCTCAAATCATATCTATGTAAACCTATTTTCATACTCCCAATTTTTCTCTTTAAGTTTATTAAACTTTTTTATTTCATAATTTTTTTTTCTGAAATAAATTTTAATCAACCCAATTTTGAGCTGGGTTCACATTCAATTTTCTGAAGTTTACAAATTAGAAAAGAAACATAGGCTCAAAATAGAGTTAATTAAAATCCTAATTTTCGAATTTTGTCAACTATCAATCTTCTTCAAGAACTAGCCCTATTTTGTTAAAATTGTAAACTATTTCATAGATGTACAAAGAGGCAAAAGCCACTTTAGATTTCATGAATTGAGAATAGCTGAAATTAATAATTCTCGGACATACGATTATTTTTGATTCAAATGCTGTTCGGCATTAAGTGCAAAAAATAATAATATGCCTGAGAATTACACTTTTCCGAAGATGATAACAAAACGTTGGAAAAGTGTAAATTTTCGAAGATTGAAACGAAAAGTTTCAATTTTAACAAAATAGGGCTAGCTCTTGAAGAAAATTGATAGCTTGACAAAATTCGAAAATTAGGATTTTAATTAACTCTATTTTGAGCCTATGTTTCTTTTCTAATTTGTAAACTTCAGAAAATTGAATGTGAACCCAGCTCAAAATTGGGTTGATTAAAATTTATTATTACTTAGGATTAAATTTTGATACAGAAATATGGCGCATAATTATATCTAAACAGCGAATCAAACGGCCTTACTATGTAGTTCTGATGATTCCTTCACCGAGAAAAAAATTATTAAATTTGAGAGCTTGTATAAGATGCACAAGCAACAGTTAGTGTACTAATTTCTAATTCTGCAAATGACATAGTGCCCCAAAAATGCGCCAAATCTTATATAATCCTAATTATTGTTTACCATCTTTAATTTTTGATGCTTTGACAAATATCGAGGGAAAAAAAATTACCAATAATAAAACATAAAAATAGATATTTTTTATAAAATTCACCAGTATGGTTTCCATTCAAAATTCATTGAATAGATATTTGTATTTTCTGATGAAATTTCGATCAGTTTAGAAACCATGTCTCTAACATTTCTTGTTTCATCATCAACATCTCTGTCAATACCGAGCATTCTCCTGTCAATGTCATCGTATGGAATCATTTCGTTTTCAGGGAAAGAAACTTTCAATTGACTCATAATCAAAACTCTTTTTTCGCATAAAAATTCCATAATTTTTTCACACGAAAACTGGAACATTCCGAAAGGATTTGCTCCATCCATCAGATTCCGGACGCATTTTGTCATTCTGAACTTAACTTTTTCTTCTTTTGTTTTACTAAAGATTGATGAATAATCAATCAAACAAACATTTCCTGAATCTTTTTCTATCAGAATATTTCCAGGATTTCTGTCTTCGATTCTCATTACGTAGCATAACATAGAGTTACTTGCATAGCTCATTGTTATCTTATCTCCTGTCCTTACCCATTTAGAAACAGCAGGCATTGCTCTCCAAATGGATTCAAGCAATTCATCGCCCAAACTGTTTTCACTTAGTTTTTTGAAGATTTCGATATTTTGTATTTTATTTAATGTCGAAAATCTTGTCAATCCTAAGTGTTCATCAGCGATTTCTCGTTCATGTTTTCTCTTTGCAGAGAAAGAAGTCATGATTTCTTCAATTGTTTCGGTCATTCCGTTGATTTTTATCAATCCACAATCTTCGCAAAGTGGAAAGATTTTCGGACAAAATGGAGCGAAATCAACGAAACTTTCATCCTTAACAAACATAGATCTGATGACATCGACGAATATGGAGAACCTTTCATCGTCATAAAGATCATTAGCAAACAACAAAAATCGGAATTTCATTCCATCACCAACCATTTCAACAACTCTTTGGCGTTTTGGAGTTTGAAGAACATTTATTACTGGAGAAACTGATTCTATTAATGTTGTTGGTACTCCTGGAACACTTACACAGAAGGATCTCCATTTGACGTCTGTTTCTTTTTGGCTCAAAAACTGTCCTTTGTTGTTTTTACTCAAATAATTTCTCATTTTTTCGAGAATTTTGTCGATGTCAATAAATTTTTCTTGACTGTCACTGTTCATCAAATTAAGGATGGTCCGAACATCAAATGTTACGTCATCAGGAATGTCATCTTTGATGAGGTTTTCTAATTCAGAAATGTTTCGTTTTATGGCAATTTCTGAATTTTGATCTTTCAACAATTTTTCAACAATTTTTTCTGCCTTTTCTTTTTTGGAAGAAGATTTCATTTTCAAGAGATTTATCAATGATCCTGCATCGACATTTATCTTGTAATTCTTCTCAGAACTGTTGCAAAGATTCAACAAAATCTCCGAAACTTCTTTCACGTGAATTTTCGAACGCAAAGGAAAAACAACTTTCTGGAAATCATAAGACAGCCTCGTGATGACAATCTTCGCAATAGACCTGCAACTGGACTTGTCTTTCGACAACAAATCAACAAATCTTGGTAACAATTTTACCAAAAATTCTGATTTGAATTTTGTCAAATCAATTCTTTGAGCAGTTTTGTCATCCAAGAAAGTAACAAGCCAAGTAAACAAACTCATGCTTGGCAAACTTGGACAATGCAAAAGTGAAGTGATACATTGAAAAGCAATGTCACTTTTATTGTCACTTTTATTGTCACTTTTTACATCTTTATTATCATGATTTTCTTGTATTAAGAGTAACTGCATCAGACTGAATCCGTAGTTGAAATAAGCTCTTTTGTTTGTTTTGTCGTTTTCAATTGCAGAATTGAGAAGTTTACAATTCTTTTCAATTTCTTCTTTGTTTGTTAATAATCCTTGTCTTATTCTCCATGACGTGACAGTTCTGATTGTCTGCGCAATTATCATTGGACTTGGTTTGTTCGATGTCAAAAATTTTTGCCATTTTTGTAAAATGTCAGATTTCCAAATTGATTTAAAATCATTTTGAGCCGAATCTGGCATTTGTTTGATGATTGCTGGCAAATCCTTTGGTGATGATAAATAGCACTTTAACAGATATTCAATCTTGTTAAGAGCAATTTCTCTTTTTCCTTTCGCCCATTGAGATTTGATTCTTTCGAGGAAAATGTCATGTGACAAACTTTCTTTCGCAATTCTCTTGTGAATTCCACTGAGAATATTCCATTGTCTGTCTTTCCTCAATGCAACAGCCATCTTCAAATTGACATCTGATATAAGGAGATCTTTAGGCTTCTCTTCTTTCGCAGGAAGTTTCGGAATTCCTTCATATGTCGTTAAATTTTCTGATGGTTTAAATTCTGACATTTTATTTTTGGCATTTGTCATGTAAAAACTACTTAATTTTGACATTTTGTCAGGAGAATAATTCTTCATTGGCTGTTTCGGAGATTTCGCTAATGGTGATGTTTTTTCTTTTGTCAAATTTTGGCAAAATGACAAATTTTGTGTCAAATTTGACAATCCAACTTTTGATGTTGTTTGAAAAGTACAAACAATAGGGGAATTAGCAATTTCTGGTTCATCAATTTGTTTTGTTGTGAAAGAAGTCCTTGACAAGTTTTGTCTTGCCTTTGCGAAAGGAGAAATAATTATTTGGTCATCGGAATAATCAGAAGATTTTTCTTCTTCTGTTTTTTCTGAAGATTTTTCTTCTTCTTCTTTTGTTTCTTCTTCATTTGATTTATCTGTTTTCAAGAGATTTCTTATATCAGATAATTCTCTCCAGTCTCTTCCCTTTCCTCTGAAATTATTAAGATGTCTTGTCCAAATCATATTTAGGTGTTTCATGTTATTATCCGTGTTCTGTTTAATTTTAATGACATCGGATAATTCAGACAAATGTTGTCCGTATATTAAATAACGAAGAGCCATGTGAACATTTGTTCCTGAATAAATTTCCCTGTTTTGAACGAGATGTTTGAATTTATTCATTATACAAATTTTCGCTTCTTCGTATTTTCCTTCTTTTATCAAAACAATGATCCGAACAAAGCCAATTCGTAGGGATTCGCTCTTAGGAAAATACTTCAAAAGATTATCTGCAATGTCAAGTTGGTTATCATAATAAAATGATGAACAAAAAGCAGAACTCGTCAAAGATTTATCGTTATCGTCCATTTTTTCGAATTTATTATATAATTCGCGGACTTCATCCCATCTTTCCATGAAAGAAATTGTTCTTATGACGTTTGGAAGAGAATTTTCGTTTTCGTAGATTTTCAAGGATCCTTCGAAATCCAAAACTCTTTCTCTCCAATACGCCAATCTCATTGGAGGCAAATTGTTGTTGGACATGTCAAGAATACCCCTGATTGTCATCATACGGCCCATTTTGTACATTTTGTCTAACATCGGCTCTAAATCCATCTCGGAATTATTAATAAATAATCGTCGCCAATAAAAAATTGATCTCCAAGGGGAACTTGAGTTCTCTGCGAGTTTCTTGTCTTCAATAATGTGATTGTAGCCAAGCATTTCAAGTAAATCAATGATTTTGTAGATACTGGAGTTGATTTTTTGGCCTAATGAAAAACAATCGTTTAATTGTTTCAGAAAAACTTCTTTTTGGTCAGATGAAGTGTTCAGAAAACAACTAAGAAAGGCAATAGGAAGGATTTTGCCTCGTAAATACTCTGAATCAATGATGAGTTTTTGGGAATCGCGGATAACGTTGTTTGGAGACCTTGTTACTGTCTTGTTACTCAAATCAATCTGCCAACTGGTCAAACTGGTCGTCAAAGGTGACTTAACTTCAGAAAAAACTGTATTAGTAGGATTATTGTTCTTAAATGAGCTTGCAACTTGGTTCGTTGTGAGATTCTTAACATGCATGAACTGCGGTTCGACTTTTGCCTTCTTTTGTTTGACGAAATCCGGAATTCCGTTCAACATTCTTTGTTCTGGAGTCATTTTGAGCAAAATATCGAGGTTTTCGTCAACAATGCTGGCATTTTTGATGACAATCTTGGCTTGTTCGTCTGTTATTCCTTTAAATAAAATCAAAGAATATAATAATTGCAAACAGAGCTCTCTGGTCCATGGTATCAAGTAATTGACTATTCTCCACATACTCGATCCGAAATACGATGCAACAACGCTGTTTTGCAGAATTCTGCACATTTCTCGCACAACAATCTTTGGATTGATGTGAATGCAGCTTTCGCAGGCCTTTATGAATAAATGTAAAGGCTGGTTTTGGTATAAAACGCTGAAAGCAAGCAATTTAAAATGAGATTTGTAGTTTCCGCTTTGATGATTAATAACTAAGTTAATTGCATCAAAGAATATTGGTGGCATGTATGGCGATAAGCTGGAATTCAGGACATATGATAAAGAAATACAACATTCTGTTGCATTTTTCGATGTCAAGTACTTTCTGATCAAAATACAGATCTGTTCCGCATACTCATCCATTCTGTGGCCAATTATCAATGTTATTTCTGATAAAATTGAGAACAAATGCTCAATTTGTTCGATAGTTGACTTCTTTAATGCTAGAATGATGCTCGGAATGATCTTCTGAGTGTACTTTATGGCTGCATTAGGCTCATAACGATATGCAGACTTAACAACATCGAAAACTGAGGGAGGATGAGAATCAATATTCTTTGTAATGGCATCTAGCAAAGCATTGATAACGAAATCCTTCTTATCGACATCAACGAAAGCAAATGTCGCATCAGATACTTCTTGATAGTTCGGCAATGAGCAAACTCCCGCATTTCCGAATAATTTCATGATTTTAATCGCGAGTTTCTCATTGAGAGTTGTAGAAAGGATCTTAAATAATCTGTTCGTTAACGGAGGGAATCGATTCGAGAATGTATCTTCGATCGGAATATGAATTATATTTCTTCTGAGGCAATTAACGCAAGAAATGAGCACAATGTCTTTAGTTTTGGTGTTTATGATCATTCCACCTATAATTTCGAAGATTACATCAGCATAAGATTCCATAAAAGGTGACAAAATTTTCAAAGTTTTGATTAAATTACAATCTCTTTCATCTATGTGGCTAGAGTACAAAGAACCGAATATCTCGCCTCGCAGTGATGGTTTCCGCTCGCATGGTGGAATTAAGTTCTCATCTTCGACAAAATAGTCTAAATTATGCGAAAAAACAGATCCTCTACTCAAAAACAACAAACAGAACTGAGCTAGCTGCGGGATAAATGGTTGGTATTTGTCTACAACTAGTTTGGCGATGATTGGAAACAGTTTCGAATAGTTTGCGATCTCAATAAAATTTTTCATTCCGGAAAACGTTTCAAGGCATTGAGAAACGAACCTGAAAAGTTCGGGATAGAAGAGTATAGGATTTTGCGATGCCGCTTCTTCAACAAATTTAAGCGCAGCAAGCTTTACATCGACATCTGCATCATTTAATAGTTGAGCAGTGCTTCTTGACTCTAATATCTCGTCTGTAATACTTAATCTCTTGATTGCAGCCAATCTTACGCGCGCTGATGTATCAAATAACGCAATTCTGAGTAAATATGGATTTGATATCCCGACGCCGTTCTGTTTGATCGCTTTTGCTGCGGCAACTCTTATTGTCTCGTTATCGCTATGCAATAAATTGAGGATTTGGTCGATTAGCTGCGTTTCTGTCTTATTAAAAATTACATGACCGAAATACTTCGCAATTCTGAGTGCTGTAATAGTGTTAGCTTCTGATGTAGGTTGTGATAATTGCGATAAACAGAATTGAGAGAGTTTTGGATGAACTGTAAATCGATATTCCATATTATTTCTTAATAAGTTGAGATATTCCTTAGAAAACGTTGGATCGTGAACGATAATGAATCTGTTATGATAAAATGGGAATTTCTTGCAGATAACTGATACTAAACCATATAAAAATGGAGTATCAATTTTTCCATTGAGAATTTTAACGTTTTCTAGTTCTGGAGGATGATTATTCGGCAATTTTTCCATAATAGATATCAATAATGGATTTGATGTAAATAATAAACTTAAAAATAAATAATAAAAATGGCATTTGTTGTAATCAATGAGATTTAGCCTTGATAAGTTGTAAAGGAACTCTACAATAGAATCTGCCATTGATTTGTTAACTTGGTTCATTAAGACTTTTAAAATTGGTTCTGTATTTGTAAAATAATTAAATTCGAAGAAGAAACCTGTAACTCTGAGAGCTCCTTTGAACTTATTTGGATCTTGTGAATTGAGTTGTTCTATACAGAAGTTAAACCATCGATCTAAATCCTTCGGTTTTTGACTCATAAGATGATGCTTCAAAACCGAGAGCGTAATGTGTTGCAATTCTTTATCATCACAAAAGGTAGCATGCATAATTTGAGGAAAAGCTTGAGTTACGAATCCATTTACTAATTGATCAGCATAACCATATGCATTGTGCAAAATACATAGACTAGAGTAGAATAGTTGATCTGTTAAAGGCTTTTCTAGCCATTTTGGAACTTCTGACACGATCGAATGAAAAAAGTCGATATTTTCTGTAGAATCTTCAGCAAGCCACCAAAGTACTCTAGTAGCAACACGTGCTATACATCTTTTTGGATGTGAAACGAAGTTGTTTACGATCGGAACTAAAATCTGAATCGAAGTAAAATCATGATGATAATGATAGTATACAGATAAGTGCATTAAACCTTTCAAAATAGATAGAGGATCAACAAATTCTTTATGATCATTTGCAATTTCAAGCCAGTTATCGACAAATTCTTTAAGTTCTTCATCTGTTTGATTTAATATTGTTTTATCTATTTCTTTTATAATTCTCCGCCTGCTCTGCTTCCATCGAGAAAATTCATCCGTATTATCTGATAGAGGTTCATAAGGCAGAGCTCCCTTAGTAGGGAGCATAAATTTTTGACATGTAAATTTTTTCATAGTTTACAAACAAAATTTCTAGGAAAAGTCGGAATCTAATAGGATAATGCTTATAACCCAAACTACTGAAATTGCTTTATAATCGGGTGAAAAAATTGAATGTATATGCAAAATCTTTCAATAAATTGTATAATGATATTAAATTGAAGGCTGCAACAGCATAAATCGGCCATTTTACTACTATGTATGCATAACTTAGACAACTCTGAAAGTAGATCAAGTAAACAATTAGGAAAAATTTCCAAATTAATTAACAATTCGCATGATAAGATAATATTTGGATTAGTTATATCCAGGAAAGCATAGTGGTAATCGGATTTTAAAGCATTTCTACCTTCTGTGTTTGGAATAAGAAAAAATCGGTTTTGCTCACAAATTTTCCCGCCTAATTTTATATGTTACGGGGACAATTGTATAATATTTATCTCATACAATGATAATTGTATTCTTGGAAAAATCTTTATATAAATTTATTGTTGATGACTCAATTGAATGATATTGACTTTGACGTTAGCGAAATTTCATCAATTGAGGACCATTTCACATTCGTTGAAAATATTGGCAAAGGAACGTACGCCACGGTGTCAAAATGTATAGATAAAGCCACAAATAAACCGGTTGCTTTAAAAGCAATCAAAAAGGTTACAGATGAAGACGGATTCACTAAAACAACACTTCGAGAAATTCGCTTGCTTCAAAAATTAAACCACGAAAACATCGTTAAATTGCAAAAAGTTTTAATTTGCAAAGGCACAATTTATCTTGTTTTAGAATATTGTCAATATGATTTAAGTGCTCTTCTTCATCGCAAAAACGCACCTCATCTTTCAGAACGTTTCATAAAATGCATACAATTTCAACTTATGGTTTGCTTACGATATCTTGACACGCAAAGGGTTATCCACCGCGATTTAAAGCCAGCCAATTTATTTATTACTGAAAATAATGTTCTCAAATTGGGAGATTTTGGCTTAGCTCGAGATATAATGTTAAATAAGCGCTTCACATCAAAGGTTATTACTCAGTGGTATCGTCCTCCAGAACTTCTCTTCGGATGCTCTGAATATGGAATTGAAGTCGATATCTGGTCGGCTGCTTGCATATTTTATGAGATCATCACAAAGAAGCCTCTGTTTTATACACAAGATACTAATAATGAGCTTGCACAATTAATTAGAATTTTCAAAATTTGCGGTATGTCAGAAGAATCACGTTTTATGGGATATGATCTTTGGAGAATGATACAACCACACTTATCGCAATTTCCTCCACCATCAAACCTCAAAATTTACTTAGAAAAAACAATTCCTAAAAATTACCACGAGATTATTAACCTTCTGCTCGCAATGCTTCGCTTTAATCCTAAAAAGCGTCCTACTCCTTCTGCTATTCTTGACCAATACTTCACACACGCTGATATTAATTACATTGAATACCTCGATCCATATCAATTGGATAAACTTACTCTTCCGGAGATGCATGGCAGTTCAAGTAAAAGCGATAGAGAGAAAGAAAAAGAAGCCGAACAGCAAAAACAACTTCCCAGCCAAAATGAAGAAGCTGAAAAGCATAAATCAGAAAGCCAACCAAAGGAAGATATTAAGCGCCCAGAGAAACCTGAATTACAGTAATTCAAATTATATTTTTTGTTATTTAGAGTAAAATATTACATTTCTGTCTTTAAATCACCATATTTATTTGGTTTGCTTTGTTCAAATTCTCAATACCTTTGGAATTAGTTTAATTTTCAATGAGAATGAAGATTATAATTTTTTTGACAAGTAAACTAAATAATTTGTAAATGAGAGCATATTGTCAGAAAAAAATTAGATATGACTTTACCACATAATTTATCAACATTTTGGTCACAAATTGTTCCAGCTGGAAAGGATGCGTTTTTAGAAGGTCCAAATGATAAAGTTATTACGATTACAAACGCTGTTATTCCAGATGTTCAAAATGATACTCCAAAAGAAGCAGTAAGATTATTTGCAACTGTTAACACTCTTAGATTAGATGAAGAAGAGGAAGAGAAAGCTGAAGAATCCACAAATGATAAAGAAGACAATTTTTATATCACTGATGAAACATTAATTGCATCTCTTGTTCCATTTACACACGAAAATCAAGAATTGTCAATTGTATTTACAACAGCAAATATCGTTAAATTCCATAACAAAGGCAAATTAGATGTTCATCTTTCTGGTTATATTGTTGATTATTATGATGATAACTTCGACGAGTACGAATATGTAGACGAGGAGGAAGAAGCTGCAGAAAAAAAAGAAGAAGAACCAGAAAATCCAGATGAGCCTTTAACTCCAGATTTAATACAAAACAGACTTGCAAAAGCTGCAAAGGCTATGGGACCAAGACAAATTCAAAAGAAAAAGCAGAATAAAGGTAACAAACACAAGAGGAAACATCGTAATGAAGAAGAAGAATCCAAAGAAAAAGCTGAAGAGTGATTCTAACCTGTAAAAATATTTTATTGCTACTAAAATCTTTATTTTTCTATTCATCTCTACCAAAAAATTATAAAAATATAAATTTTGAAATTTGATTAGGATGGAATTATTATAAATATTACATTCTCTTATCTATGAATCCTTAGCAGATATAATGATTTCTTATGTAAATTAAATAATAACGCGTGGAGCAAACTATAAGATTGAAAACGAAGTTGTGATTTTGTTGAGCTTGAAGAAACACCATTTACATAACATTCATCTAAGATAGACATTCCTATCAAAACTTACATAAAAATATTCTTAATACTAAGCATCATAGTTTCATATTCTTAATACAAAACAGCATCTGCATGAAATTTATAGTTCAATGTTAACATTGGTTCTAACATCTTTAAAGCAATGTTTTATCATTCTCATTGGTGTTAAAATCGCTTAAATATCGATATCGATAATCACATGAAAAATAATCAAGATACTTGATAGTACTAAAGTTTACAAGTAATATTATTAAATTATAAAAGCTAATCTGTTTGTTGATCTTGTGATTGATCGGCAGGAGCTTCATTTCCTTCTTCAGGATCAAAATCTGTTGAAAATCCATATTTTCTGCGTAAATGGAGAAAAGTTCTATAAACTGGAGTAATTATTTCTCCTGATGCATCAACTTCTGCATCATCTTCCTCAGCAGATTCTTCATCATCAAAGAAGTCTTCTTCTGGTTGTTCAAAATGATAAGAATCCTCATCATCTTGTCTTAAAAAGCCAAAAACTCTCATAATATACTCTATCATTGATATTTCTTCAGCGTCATATGTACTTTCATAATATCCTTCAATGAGTGCATCAAAAAATTCTTGATTAAATATTTCACCTAATGAAACGTAACTTCCTTCTCCAACCTTATGAACAACTAAGCAAAATATAGCCTTAATAATATATTTTCTAATTTCTAATTCATTCAAGAAGTCCGTTGCAAAATCAAGAAATCCAAATCTAATAATTGTCATTCCAACACAAGGAATATATAATTCTCTCATTATTATAATAGATAATAACTTAATTGCGCTAACTCTTATTGAATAAGATGCTGTTTGCGCATAATTTATTAAAGAATCAACTAAACCTCGCTTGAAAGCACTAATTGTATTACGAGGACCCATACTAATAATAACTACTGCTGCATTAAATATTTCTGTGATCATTTCTGGAGTATTGTTAAAGATTTGGAGATTTAAAATATATGGCCAAAAGAAATCAGCGGCATAGCCCAATTCTTCTATTGTACATAACATCTCTACGGACTTTAAAAGCTTAATTTGAAATTCTGAGCTCAGATTTCTTATAATATCTAATAAATTAAAATCTGGATTTTCATTGTGAATCTTTTGCAATATATACACTGCAGCTTCTGTGGATACGGCTATTATACTATATAAAACATCTATAATTGATGAACTAAGTATCTTTGTTCCAACAATATGTTCAATAACAAAATCTGAAATAATTTGTAGTCTTTCAATTGGTAAATATGGTGTAGTAATGATGCATGTAACAAGCAAATGATTTGCAGCAATCCAATAAAAAGGATCTTTCTTTTCATCGTATGTATTTATGATAAATGTTTCAATTATATCAGTACTTATGAAAATATCTCTGGCTTGTGAATTTCCTGATATGATATTTGATATTAGTTCAAGTGGCATGTTCTGTCTCTTTACTTGAGGTAAAACTTCGTCTATTAAAATGTTGAAATATTCTTCATTTGCTAGTAATTCTGTATTGAAGCCATCGCTTGCTGCTATAAAATTCAAAACTCTTAGTGCATCTGGAAAAGTAATCCGAAAATCATAATTTAAGAATAATTCCTTAAAAAACATATGGAAGCCAATGTTTTCTAGTTCATCAAATGGAATTTCTTCAAGTCCTGTAACAATATCGAAAAGAATTGCTAAATTTGAATAAACAGATCTAAGATCTTTTGCTTGAAATGCTTCGCAACAAGCTTGGAAGCATTCAAAAAACGCCTGAACAGGATATACTTTAGTAGCTGAAGGTTCATCTACATCTGTTGTCCGAAATTCTCCATAGCCAGTGTTATCTTCTTCACGAATCATTTTGGACTAAATACATAAAGACAGTTTTAATGATATGAATAGTCATATAAATCAAAAATAAATATATTGACTAAGTATTAATGATTGATTTTAATTATTCATCGATTTGCAATTTCAAATTTAGTTATTTTGCTAATGTTGCAATATAAAAAATCATTTATTTTAGTAATCCATTTTATTTATTAAAATATCAGCCTAAAATCTAGTTTTTTATTTTATCTTCACAAACGAAATTTTTGCCGATAGAATGGCGGAGTGGAATGAGCCCCGCTTCTCTTTTTATAAGAAATCTGAACAGCTCACCCATTACTATGGTGATAATTTATTCCCTGTTGTTGCAAGTTCTTCAGATAATCACTTTATTTTACTGACAGATACAAATGAACTATATACATACGGTGAATCTCATGCACAATCATCAGATAATATCATAAATACGAATAACATGCTTAAAAAAGTCGATTTACCAGAACATTCGAGAATTCTTGATATAAGTTGCGGAAATCATTTTTCAATTTTACTTCACGAATGCAATTCAATATCTATTCTTACTGAAGATTCATCTGAACTTGTTCCAAACCCCGAATCTCCAAGAGGACTTTCTTCAAATCTCGAACTCTTCGCTTTTGCTGCAGGATTATCGGATATTTACCTTTACGAAAGCGCAAAATCATTCAAGAAGGCTACAATTCCAGATGATAAAATAATTACAACTGCTGTTACTGATTTTGGCTTGTTTGTACTTTCAATTCAAGGAAAACTCTATTATTCATCAACCAAGGAACTCCAATTCAAGCCTGTTGAGATCAATTTCACTACACAATCGATTTTTAATCTTACATGTGGTATTATTGCAGTTTCAGCAGATAACCGTGTTTACATGATTGAAGACAATCTTAAAGTCCGCGAAATTATCGCACCATACGGTACCCATATCGTTGAAGCCGCATTCTTTGGTTTCTTATACTGCTTAGACGCGACAGGCAGAGTACTTACAGCGAACACAAATTCAACACGTCCTGTTCTGATGCTGAATAGCCAGCTCAGTACCTACAATGTTTCATGCATGACGGCATCTCATCTTGCATTGATACTTTTCAGGGGCGAAAACCCATCATCGCCACTTGGAATCCCTCCTCCTGAGCATACATTCCTAAATAACGTCGATGCAACAATAGATGGCCACAAATTACTTCTTGCATGCGATTCTTACGTTTTCCTTTCAAACAGGAGAGTCACAATGAACGATTTTACAGATATTATACGCGGTGGAGCCAAAATAGAATACGGTCCCAACTCATTACGAATTTATTACACAGATGAATCGAGATTGATCGGCGTAGATACAGATTTCAAGACATCATTCTCATTTAACTTCCTTCCAGGCGATGTTGTAGAGACAGATGATGGCCAAAGAAGCACAGTTGTCGGAATATCAGATGATAGAGTCTGGGTTGAGCCATTTTCCAACACAAGATTGGTCTATTGTGCATCAGATCCTCGTAGACTGTCTATTGTCACAAGAAAAGACCACAACGTCGAAAGATTAATTGTCGATGGCGTCGCAGCATCAGTTGACAGAACTCCTTCCTTCTGCGAATTCCTCAAACTCGGTGCATCACTCGGAGATCTCTTAAGAATCCCAGAACGAGGTGCATGTGAGTTTATTGGTGTTTTAAGTTGCAGATTAGTCATGAAAGATTTTGCAACAAATTCTTTGTTTTCTATTCCATCTTTGAGGCTTGAAACTCTTCGAACATTTGTCGACAAGGACAAGAAGAGACGCATTGTCACTCCTGATGGTATAGTTGATGTCTCCGTCTACAGCAAAGGAATGATTTTCCAATGCACAGACAGAGTTTTGACTCCAATGGGTATCGGAACGGTTATCGGTTATAAAGGTGACAAAATTTATGTTCAAACCGATGAAATGCGAATTGCCGATATAGGTGGAGCACCATTTTCTGTTATTGACTTAAGTTTAGTTCGAAGAACAGCTTCTGTTGCGAGAAAAACATTCAAACTCAAAGACGGAGATTCTATTTTGTTGAGTGTTTCAACAGATGACAGAGTTTACAATCTGATGGCCGGAGACAGAGTTCTCGAGCATGATACAAGAGGAAGAATCGCCGGAGTATCAAATAAGAAGCTCTACGTATTAAGAGATGGAAAGAAATATGTGGAACAAATAGAAGACGCGGAATTATTGTTCAGAGCGGATATAAATGGTGGAGAATGTTGTGAGACATATGAAGTTGGTTCTCCTGCACTTGGAATGTCCGCGTTGATACCTGATGATGTAGTTAGGTTCGAAGGAGATGATGCAATGTACGCATTTAAAGGAATTGCAAGGTCTGGACCTTTGTTTGTAAGAAGGGATACATTGGAAATGTTCTCAACATCGTTCTCTGCTTTGCTAACACCTAGCTCTTATACTTTAATAGAAAGAAGAGCAATTCCAAAGAATTAATTTTTATTTTATTTTTTTATTGTCATATTTATCTTATTATTTTAAAAAAGAAATTTATTAATAATTACATTGGAAAGTTTTATTATTAATGAGCAATAGACGGATCATGTTTGCAGAATAGAAACGTTTCCAAATTGGGAGGGTTCAAATTGAGTTTTGAGGAGATTTGTAAATTCTATCGTACTCATTTGTGAGAATTGGGGGGTTTTTACATTAAAATATTTTTGTCTCTTGAAGCCAAAATAGCCCAAAGAGATTTTATTGTTTTCGTTTGCATTCTAAATAAGCTTGTCCAGAATCTCCAAAATAAAAAGAATCACCGCCACGAATCTCCGGATTTGGCGATTTTTAGGAATTTTTATCAACTCCGCCGGATTTTGGATTTTTAAAATTATCGCCGTTTTTCTAAGTATTTTTTAATTATTTAAAATATCGCCGTTTTTCCATTAATTTTGAATATATTTGTGATATTTACACGGATACATTATAATGATAGTGCTTTAAAGACATAAACAGATAAATGTGCAAAAAAATAAGAAAGAAAAAAAGAGCCCTTTTGGAATTGATTACCTCTAACTATAAATTGATGTGCAATTTGGCCGAGGGCGATTTATCGCCCGAGGCCCGAATTTTTTTGAAAGAATCTCCGGTTCTGGCGAAAAATCACCGGTCCGACAAGCTTATTCTAAAATCTATCATTAGATCGACATCTGAACCTATGAGCAATTTTTGAACCCGAAAAATTTGGAAATGTTATTAAATTTCATAAAAATATATTCGCTTGCAAATAAATTTGGCTTATCATATGGTAATAATATCTTTATTTGATGACTCGCATTTTTTTTCAGAGTTATGGGTACACTGAATTCCGAACACTTAGTCATAATTTTTAAGGTTAACAGAAAAATAAATGTATATAAATATTTTTGATATATGAAAAACATATTGTCTATAATATCAATTTTAGGAAAACGTGCCATTTTTTGAATGAAAAATCAATTACAAAATCGATTTTTATTCAAAATGCTCATCTTTCCTAGAATGCCGATTTTACTAAAATTTAGCGCATTTGAATTTCATTCAAAAATGTCACTTTTTCGTAAAATCGCAAATTTTTTGAACGACTATTTTTTATCAAAATTGAATTAAGATAAATTTTTGCCAGATATAATTCTATGATTATTATACTCTTCATATTGTCTCATTTTTCTTTAATTGAATAATCACCACAAAAGACGATCAAATTGGGAACTTTAATAATAATTTGGATTTTGGATATAATAAATTGCAAATTTGCGCCATCATGTTTTAATAAGTCAATATGTATATTGAAAAGTTCTGATATTAGAGTAACTGTGATATTAGCAAATATGATGTATAGAACATTATTTTATCAAGTAAAAATATCAAAACTTGAATGAAAATAACAGTAATCAATTATTGACGCCAAGTCGCATCATAATTTATGATTAAGTGAAAGCATATTTCAATATGATGTTCTTTCTTATGGTCAAAGACTTCCCCAACCCGCCAAACCAGTGCTCATTCAAGAGTAATGACAATCAAGGAATGGTAAAATATTACGTAAATTCTGACCACAAAGATAATTCAACATCTTATTTTCATCATTCAAATAAAGATGATTGGACCACTCTTACAGGATCATTTTGTCCTAGGGAATCAAGGAATTATCATATTGTTGCAAGAGCGACTTCAAATCTTGCATCTTCATTTAATTATGATCAAGTATATATTAAGAAAGGTTTTGGATGGGGTTTTTGCGAGAAAGATTACGGAAATCTTTATTTATATGCTAATAGATGCTATCCTTTCGTTGTGTCTGGAAATTCTGGAGTTTCTCCAAATTGCCATGGTTTAATGGATGACAACATAATTGACTCATCAAAAGCTGTTATCATGGATTGTTTAACAGATGATTGTCTCCCAGGTTTCTATACGGATACATGCGAAAAGAAGAATGATGCTTTTTGCAATAATAACGGATCTCCAGAATATGGAAGAACATCTGATGGTCTTGGATGCTATTGTGATAGATTTAACGATAATATTTTCTGTGAAGATACAACACAATTCGCTTTTGAAGAAGGAAGAAGAGGAGTTCAATTCATTTCAAAATATAATGATAATCTCATATCAACATCAGAAGTTTTTGAGAACTTTGATATGATAGAGATGAGTGAATCCTATTCAAAAGTCATTATAGAATCAACATTATTTGTTCCACATATACAGATCTTCAGTTCCTTTTACAGTCAACACCTGAAAGCAAACTGTTCATTGATGACAATGAAATAAATGGAAGTAGTCTTTCTGATGTATTTGCATGTGAAGACGAACCTAAATCAAGTTACATCGAAAGTTCCAGACAATATTTCGAAAGAGGAAACCATACACTAAGAATAGAAATGAATCCTGGTTGCGCTA
Organism: Trichomonas vaginalis G3; assembly: GCF_026262505.1. Lineage (NCBI taxonomy): Eukaryota > Parabasalia > Trichomonadida > Trichomonadidae > Trichomonas > Trichomonas vaginalis. Next base: position 5,567,411 of record NC_067203.1, read on the forward strand.
TTCATGATCAAACCATATCATTGAAGTGGAAATTCTATAGATGGCATAGAAATCCAAATCCTAATGAGTTCAATTATGAATCAATCCCTTCAAGATACTTAGGATTGCCTCAATAATTTTTGTTTTGTTTATTAAACTGCTATTCTAATCAATTTAATGTTTTCATATAAATCAAATATAGCTTTAATACCTCGAAGTAAATCATGATAAAGGTTCTGACTTCGATAAAGCAGGTGCAAGTCCAGTTTTTGATGTTTTCATATATGATACTGATAAAGATGAGTGTGTAGCTGCTAGACTACCAGAGAAAAAGATCCTTCAACAATAGCTGTCACCGAAAATGGAGCTTTTTTAGTTTTGAACAATAATCTGGCCCGCCAATTATTAATTGATTGTGATGCTTCTGATTATTTCAAGCGTCCTCTGAGTGTTTCCTTTGCAACGAACGAAGAAAACTCTCTTGTTGCATGCGCACATTCAACAAGAATAACTGTTTTTGACTTCGACCAAGAAATGAAATCAATTGTGAAGTCAGAGAAAATTTACACCTTTCTGGCAGTTTTTCTGATACCACTTTTTAAAATGGCTGCTATTATATTATCGGCAGGAATGATGGCATCATTATAATACTCAAGAGACTCTCTGATGAATGGAAAATCAAGTCTTTGTACCAAATTCCTGGTGGAGCAAAAAAATGCCTCTTATTTTTATTTTTTTATTTTTTATTTTTTAAAACAAATTGAGAAGGCGGGGCCCGTACGATATAAATCGAAGGCAGCTTATTAACAAAAAACATATTAATATAGTTATTCCAAGTGTTGTGAAGACATTTTTATCAAGATTGGTCATATCACCATCATCTATCGATCTAAGCTTCAGCTCATCTGCACCACTTTCAAATCGGTTGTATTTGTATTGATATTCATCTTTATCTAATGAGATAATTTTAACAACTGGAATTTCGATATATTTATCAACCAGTTTACAGAATAGCTTTTCATAAGACATATTCAATCCAAGTATTCTGAAGAACTTATATAAAATTTGACCAAATTGACCTGTCAAAAAATTGAATACTATCGAATTTTTTTTATTAAATAAAACCACGCGCGTATCAGCGCCATCGTACTCAATCTGTTCTTTCTTAGGTAACACTTGCTGTTGCAAATGCTGAGAAAAGTCTTTGAATTTTTCATTTGCCTCATCATTTAATATGTATTTTTCTTTCAACAGAAAAATAACTACTTCATTTTCAACATTTGAAAATTGTGAAGGTTCTAATTTCCATGATCCATAGTTAAAGTTATGCCTTTCGTTTATTTTTTGAGGAAAAATAAGTGAAGCTCTAAACCAAACACGATCTACTTTAAAACAAGAAATTAAGGTATTCTACATTGTTTGTGTTGAGTAACATATTGTAGAAACCCTTTTGACTGGGTACCAAAGACATCAGTAACAATCTAAAATATATTAAGAATAAAATTAGTGCTGGTAAAAAAGTTAGAGATTCACTGTCCATTGATTTTTTGAAAATTTAATAAATATGTCACTTTGAGCTTATCGTCTTTAGATTGAATTTTTGAGATACGCCTAAGGAAATCGCTTAGAGAAAAATTTGAGGACCTGGTCAAATAATTTTCGAAATTCTGGTGACGCGTAATGTGTCAAAAATGATTTGTAAAGTGTCAAAAATAATAGGGTTATTTTAGAGTGGAAAAAAGTAAAAAAAGACGATCAAAATTCTCTCAATTTCCCACTTTTTTTACTTTTAATATTTTGCCTGATAAACGAATAATTCTTTAATTATGGCATAGGCTGTTTGTGTTTTAATGAAACTAATATATCTATGCCAATTTTGAACAAGTCTGTAATGTGAATGCATAATTATTCAATTGTCCCGTACCCTGAAAATTATAAAGCCTAAGGGTCTGCTGCAACTATAGAGGGATTGTTCACTTTTTTTTAATTTTAATTTTGAGAGTTATAAAACCATCATGAGATTGAGAGTTACATAACTAAAATTAAAAGAAATATTGGAAAATTAAACTTCCTATTCAATTTCTATCGTCACCATATGGTTCTCTAGGTTGGTTCAAAATGCTTTTTGAAATTTTCTAAAATTTGAAGAAGTCTTTCATCTGATGAATCCTCAAGTTCATCAAATGTATCATTTTGATCAAAAGTTTCATATATTCTAGTTAGAAAATCATTATTTTGCATTATATTAATTGCATCATCTAAGATATTAATGATTGAAATTGTGTACTCAATATTTTGTAAACTAATTAGTTCACAAAGGTCATTTATAAGGGAAGGATTGAAAAATTTATCAATAAATTGTGAAGATTTTGTCTGTGTTACTGAATTTGAAATTTTTATCATTGATGGTTTCGATTTAATATCACATTCAGAATATGCATTATTAAATGTTTCATAAGGGAAAGTATCTATTAATATTTTTAGTGATTCTTGATTCGAATTTTCAATTAAATTACAGATTGCTAATATTGAGTCTTCAGTAGGATAATGTTCAAATATAAAGAATATTTTCTCAATAAGTTCACGCGATGAATGAATTGTTGAAAAATTTGAAAAAAGTGTAATGCGACTAAGTAATAATAAACCAGAATTACGGAGATCTAAATCCGAATCTTCTATGTAACTCATCAAATTTTGGAAAAATCCAGAAATACCTAATAATTCTCCTGATATATCGACATTTCTTTCAATAAATGCTGCTAAAATTTGAGCACCATAACCAGACCAAAATGGTCCTGCTTGTAAGAATGATGATACTGCGCATTCACTAAAAAATTGAATTGGATCAAAATTTGTTTCATTCCAATTTGATTTAACAACGCGAACTATAGTTTGTATTTGGCATTGATTGAATTTTGAATCTTCTGAATAGTTGGTTCTCAAAAACTCTAATATTTTTGTGTTTAAAATTGCATTTTGAAATTCTGGAATTGAAGTTTCACAAATATAACAGAAACATGAACAAGCATTTTGAAATGATTCATAATCGCTATTGGTACTTTGCAATATGATTTTTTCTAATATTTGAAAGAAATCACTTTCAATAATTGGATTCAAACAGTTCAATTGCGATGTGACTTGAAAAATCAGATTAAATATAATGAGACATTGTCTTTGAAATAAAATGTTACGAAACATTTCTATAAATGTGAAAACAATTTTTTCATCAAATGAAAGAATTAAGTTTGGATCAGATATTAAGTATTTTATAAGGTTCATAGCAGAAATAAATGTAGACGGTGGTTCATTTTCGTTTAATTCTTGGAATGCTTGTTGAATTTCTGATTGTGTAAAAGTAATTTTGTTTTCATGAAAGCTAACAATTTCGGCACTCCTAAATAAGTAATGGAAATCAAATACAGCGCTTGTTTTTTCATCTTTTGGTATCATCGGTTCTTTATAATCCATTATGAATATTTGTCAATTTTAAACGATATAAATATTTTTATCATTGTCCAATCATCATATTATATATATCTATTTTTGAATTGTGTCATTTTTATCAAATTGAAAAATGAAGAGATCAGCGACAGCAGCATATGCATGGGAAAAGAATGAACAACAACAACTTCAAAATGAAGATACTGGAACCCCAGATACTGGAAAACGTGAATGGCGTGAAAATCAAGTTAGAGAATCATTGGCCACAATCCTTTTACTACCAGGTTTCCTTTCTTATCAATCAATGGGTCTTGGACAACCAGAAATTGTTGTTAAAACGAATTTAATTGATAAAATGGTTCAACCTTGTGGACCTGCACCACCAGCACCTGTTGATGACATGATCAAACGAGCAAAAGAAGCTCTTGCACAATAATTAGAATACGATTATAATATATTTCATAGATTATTACAAAATTATCGATAATTATTTTCTCAATTCCGAAATTTGATAAGTGTTATCTTTCCGCATAGAAAAATCATTAGTTATCGAGTAATGTTAGAGTAATGCAATAGAATATTTGTTTAATATTCAACTTTTTTTACTTCTTCGACTTCCTCGTCTACGAAGATTGATGACAATGCACAAAATATCTGGAAAGATTCATATTATATCTTTGTCCCTCAATTTCGAAATAATTTATTAAATTTAATTTTATTGTACTTTGATTAATTAAAAAATTGTTATGATTTCTATTATTTAGATGCGTCGATCTTAATATTTTTAATACTAATCATTGTTTCATAGAAATAATATAATGATCGATGAATCAAAGAGATATTCTTCTAAATTAACCTCTGATATCAACAGAAGTTTCTATATAATGTCAATGTTAATATAATCGTACGTCAATTCGATAAATTTTGAAAAAAATATTTTTGTCAGATAGTTTCATTGATAAACAATTAAGTAATACGATGTAAATTTACAAAAATTGTTTAGAACAATATAAACATAAAAAATACTAAAAAATTAAAATAATTTCTATTGATTTGAAAGAGATTGTACGAATCTCTTGAAGTCAGCATCATTATTGTAGTCATTTGGTTGATTCTTCAGCTTAGAAAATGCTTCCTGAGCTTGACTAATTGGCAAGAAATTAAATCTTCTCTTTTGAGCAGCTCTGAGTTCTTCTCCCCATGCGTAATATTTCTTTAAGCTTAAAAACTCAACCTTTCCTTCGATTGTGAACTCTCTAATGCCATCTTTGATACCACTTGCAGCAGAAGTGAAGAAATTCTTGTAAATCATGAAGAAAGGCATTGTTGGTGCAGATGTTGCCAACGCTGTCTTATAGAGATTCAACAATTTCTCGAATCTGCCGTTGATTGAATTCAAATTCAGATTCAAGAAGTCCTTGAGCTTAGAATCAGGCATGGCTCTTGCCAAATCATCCAACTGGAACGGAGTTGTCGTTGGAAGAAGCAAAGCCATCATACAATTGTATGATTGGATGTCATAACATTCTTTCGCGACTCTTATGAAGTAAACAAGGATGTCCATGTAGCTGAAACCTTTTGGTGGATACGTAAGCCACATAGTAACATTCGATGCAATAATATCAAAAGAATCTTGAAGGAATTTTATGTTTGGAAAGACTTCTGTTGCACGATTCCAGTCTTGGATGTATGTAAATTCGCATGGCTCAATCTTTAAGAACCTTTCTTGTGTATATAAAGTGTATTGTCTCGCAAATTCTCTCGGAGTAAGACAGAGAAGGGAGAATGGGCCAACAAACAGGGAGAACGGGTTTTCTCCAAGATCTGGTGTAGGAGAAATGTCGTAGTTTATTGGTTCTGGAGGTGGTAATGGTTCATAAAATTTTTCTGAGAGAGAAATGTATTTGCTGCGTAATTCGGTATTAACAAATGACTTAATGGTAGATATGAGTCTGGAATCCATGATTGGTTTGGAGTTCCTGTACCATTGGAGGAAGAAATTAAATGTATTTTCGACAGCATGTTCGTTTTCTGAAAAAGCGATCTGGAATCTTTCTTGTAATTTCGAAAATACAACTAATGGTTCACAAATTGTGACGTACGGATAAGAAAAGATGTCAATAAATTCAGGAGTACGTGTTGGAGAGTCAGTTGTGCAAATCCAAATGATCTGGTTGAGAGAGTATACTGTGTATTTGGGAGTTGTCATTGGCTGATCGTTGTACCTGTCTTCAAGAAGAGGTTTTCCGTAATAAAGAGTTGGATTTGAACCAATAATCTTTGCAATTTCTGGTTGTAGTGTATTCTTTGCATTTTGCTCTTTTTCTATTGGAGTAGTGCCGGGCATTGTCAGATTCCAGAACTTTTCGGCGTTTAAAACTCCGCGTTGAAGAATGATCATAAGTTGAGAGTGATCAAGATTATCTGGTATATTGGAAAGCATATCCCATTCAGAGCATAGCGATGATTGTGTTTCCATTAAACCAAGTGTTCTTAAATGCTGAGAAACAAGTGAAAGTAGTTCGGTGTGATCAATTAGCCTGTCATCTGGGAGATAAAGTCGTCCGAATTCTATAGCTCTGTCAAGAGGTAAAACTCTATCACGTAATTCTTTAATTTCTGGATGTTCATTTAAAAGTTTTGCAACCCATTTCGAACGATCGACTTTTGTATCACTGAAATACTTTTCTCTAATTGAATCGTATTCCAGTGAAATCGGAAGCGGAATTCTTTGAATTTTCTCTTCATCATTAGATTGATCTAAAAGAGGTGATACACCGCTTGGACTTCCAAAAGGGAATGTTTTGGAAATAGCATCACCAGTATCAAAGGAACTGGATTTAAACGAAGACGATGACATTTCTGGAAAAGTGACAGATTTTATAAGAATTGATTCTCGATTTTTGGATATTATTACGACTATTAACTCAGTAACAGTTTTATTTCATATTTTTACCGATTTCATTGACATATTAGTTAATTAATCTGATTTTGTATTGGCGCAATGTTGTGCATGCATCTATCCAACCAATAATTTGTCATGAAAGTCTATTTAATGACTATATTCAGTGTGTATATGTAGAAATCGAAGTTTGGAGAAAATCCCCAAATACAATCTATTACTTTAAACTTCTGAATCAATACTCTCTTAATCCAGATAAATTGTGGATATCATGTGATGTTTTTGAGAAAATATAATCGATATATAGTTGAAATCCACAAATACAATCTTATATTTTAAACTTTAGAAACACATTCAATTAATCCAGAAAATTTCCAGATAAATAGTGTATATCATGTGATGTTTTTGGGAATATAATTTTGGGAAAAAAAATTAGAAAAACTTAACGCACAAATACAAACATTTATAAATATATTACTCAAAAATCTCGGAAACAAGAGTTGTTTCTCTGATTTTGTCAAAGAAATCATGGGCCAAAGCTTCTGTAGCTGTTGGGCGGAGTTCAGGATCTATTGTAAGTAGCTTGAACATCAAATCCAGAAGTTTCGAATCGTAGAGCTGGAAATTTGCTGGATCAAGAGAATATAAAAGATCTTTTGTTGGATTTTCGTGTAAATCATTGGGATTTAGCTTCCTAGGATATGGAATCTTTGCTCGTTCAACGATATCTACTATTTGCTTTTTTCCGAAAAATTGCGAAATAAGGACCAAAATTTCACTTCCAGTCTTAGCTTTCCAAGGGATTCGTCCATTTGTCAAAATATCTAATATCAAAATACCGACAGCCCAAATATCGCATCCAAATCCGTAATTTGGATCTTCTAGAAGCATTTCTGGCGATCTGCAAAGTCTTGAGCCGGCTTTAACAAGCATTTTACCTTCGATAACGCGACCGCCACATCCCCAGTCAATTAACTTGACTACAGACAGATCTTTTGAAGCCATTATATTTGCTATTTTAAGATCTCGATGAACTATACCATGTTTGTGAGCAGCTTGCAAAGCTACAAGCAGTCCATACACTAGTTTTCTGATCTCGTCAACAGTGATGTACGCAAATAAATCATCTAATGGATATGAATGTATTAATTCAAAAACAAGTACTGTAACATCATCACGATGAACATCATAAAGTTGTACAATATTTGGTTCGCCATTAAGTTCTTGCAATAGTGAGATTTCGTTATTTATTAATTGTTTATCACCTCTTTCTAAAACTTTAATTGCACAAGGAAGTTGATTTCGATACCAACCTTGATAAACATGCGAGAAATGACCATCTCCTATGCATTTTCCAAATTTTAGATCACTATAACTCGGAAGAGTTGTAGGAACGTGTCTATTACCATATAAAGAACGATGTATTTTCTTTTTCTCTTTTTCTTTAACAGTTTTAGTAACTTCTTCGCTTGATGATTCTGGATGTGACATAAGAAAAAAAAATTATGAAAAAAATTTTTGCCATAATAATGTTTATAATTTACAAATGTCAAAAAAATTTATTACTGGTTCAGTAATCACTTTATATAAGTAAAAGAACAATTTTATTTTTACAACTGTATGAATATAGGTATGGTTACTTCTTATCGAAGCTTTTAATTAGATTATCTAAATCTATTTGTAATTGTTGGGCATCTTTGATCCATTTTTCTGTTTCTGTCCTCGGTCTGTTATCGAATTTGGACTTGAACCAATCAGAAAGAATTTTTGTGGATATAAACAATATAGAGTTATCCTTAAAATTATTGAAAACGTATTTCCAAACTTCATTGACATCATTTCCGAAGTCTTGCATCTTTTTGTATCTGTCCTTAATTAAATTTTCTTTAATTTTCTTCAGTGTTAGCTTGCATCTGTTTTCTGCCTCGCGATCTGCGTTTGTTGGGCGCATAATTGTTAAGCCCGCACCAAGATAATCATGAAATGGATATGAAAGCTTATTTTTCATTAGCTCTGATAATAAATCTAAGCACCATTTCTTTTGAAATTGATTCATTGAAGAATGAATCAATTTTTGACATTTGACATATTTTTGACAAAATGGCAGAAACTAAAAATTTACATACGATTCTGAAGTAAAACATTCTTTTTTGATAAATAAATGTATATTTATTTTTCAGTCATGATCAATCACACATTCTGGAGATGGAATGGATCCAACCAAATGTCGCATTACATTTTACAACATCTTTTTCCTTTGAATAAAGTGAATTATGATGTGTTTATAAATATCAAGAAAATTTTATGAAGTGTAGAGTATAAGATGACTTTTAAAATTTTAGAATGTCTAATCAAATCAATTTTTCAAATAATTACAGTGAGTTAAGAAGTAAATCTAAATATTATATCGATTTATATAATGATTTATACCGGCTAAATACGGAAAATGAAGATGAATTAAAGAAGATTTATAATATGATCAAATTAAACTTAATTGATTCAAAGAAATATTCAATCGAAAACATAATAAGAGATATTTTAATAATCATTCAGTATAACAACAGATATGCCAAGTCTTACATGAGACTTGTGCAACACATATCCAAAGATTATCGTGTAAAAGATATCAAAACTGTTCCAGAAACTTGTAAATGCATGTTATTCAAAGACAATCAGGTTAAATTAAAGATGTCAGATTGTTTCAATAAAGAGATTATTGCAGATCTAGATTATTATGCAGCAAATACAATCTATGGCGCAATTGCATCTAATGACTTAAAAAGATTCATTTCATTCACTGAGAATGAATTGTTTAATAAAAATCAAGTGCTAAAAAGCAAATTATATTCAATTTCTGATAATGGATATTCATTACTTGAATTATGTTGTTATTATGGTGCAGTTGATTGTTTCAAGTTCTTAAGAACGAATTTTAAATCAGAAATAACTCAAACATGTCTATATTTTTTACTTTTAGGAGGAAATCCAGATATCATAAGTGAATGTTTGAAATATCAAAAACCAGATAAAGAATGCATGAAATATGCAATTATTTCGCACAACATTGATTTTGTTACATTTTTAAGAAATGAACACAATATAGAGATCAATTTAGAATACTGCGAAATTTACAATAATCTTGAATCCTTTTTAGTTTATTTAGATATCACAAATGATGTTAACAGCTGCCTCATTTATTCACCATTGTTTGATATTCCATCTCTTTGCGAAAACGTCCTATTTCTTGGTGCAAATATTAATTCAAAAGATTCGTATGGAAATACAGTACTTAATATTGCAGTCCATTTAAATAATATAGCATTAATGGAGCTGCTTCTTTCGCATGGTGCAAATATAAATGAAAAAGATAAATTCGGAGATACTGCTCTGCATCTTGCAGCAAGTTATAACAATAATAAAATGATTAAGTTTCTACTTTCACATGGTGCAAATATAAATGAAAAAGATATAAATGGAGAAATCGCTCTTCATAAGGCAATGCATTTTAATAATATAGATGCAATTAAACTGCTTCTTTCACATGGTGCAAATGTCAATGAAAAAAATAAAAATGGAAGAACGCCTCTTTACGATGCAATGTTAGACAATAATAAAAAACTTATTAAGATTCTTCTTTCATATAGAGCTAATGTCAATGAAAAAAACAGAAATGGTGATACACTTCTTCATCTTGCAGCATGTAAAGATGATAAAAAATGATTAAATTTCTTTTTTCACATGGTGCATCTATAAATGCAAAAAATAAAAAAGGAGAAACTTCTCTTCACAGGGCAGCTGATTTTGCAAGTATCCAAGCAGCTAAACTCCTTCTTTCAAAAGGTGCAAATATCAATGAAAAAGATGAAAATGGAAGAACGCCTCTTCATAATGCAGTGTATAATTCTGGTATAGAAATGGTTCAATTTCTCCTTTCACATGGCGCAAATATTAATGAAAAAGATAAAAATGGAAAAACACCTCTTCATTATGTTGCAAGTTGTGATAAATTAGATTTGGCGAAACTCCTTCTTTCACAAGGAGCAAATATCGATGAAAAAGATAGTAATGGTGAAACACCTCGTTATATCGCAAATATGAACTATAAAAGAGAAATTGCTGATTTTCTTTTATTGCACGGGGAAAATTATTCTTGAAACTATCGTGCTCAGCTTTTTTCCCTATAATATAATTCTGAAATTTTAAAGTAAAATATTCAAAATCTGTCAATATGAGAAATATTTATTTAATATTTTGTCCATTTATTAAGTACTTTATAGAAGTGTTAAATGTTCATTCGGGTAGAAAAATCTTAAATATATATGGAGTAAAAGTACATTTTTGGTTTTGGCTGATTACGATTATTAGAATTTTCCTCTCAATTTTTCTGAGAAAATGTTCTTAACAGGGTTCCCTTAATTGATCGATATTTGAGCTGTAAAAAAATGATGCTAAAAGCATGTGAAGAAAAACTTTGGAAAAAACAATATTATTTTTATTCTGGAACAAATGTACTTCATTATGCATCTTTACAAGGAAATCTGAGACTTGTTAAATCTCTCATTGAATGTGGCTGTGACAAAGAAATCAAGAGCAAATTTGGTGGTACGGCTCTATACTGGGCATCAGAAAATGACCATCTTGAAGTTGTTCAATATCTTATCTCAGTTGGAGCAAATAAAGAAGCAAAGAGTAATGATGGATCTACTCCACTCATTGAGGCAACATTTAATGGTTATCTTGAAGTTGTTAAATATCTTATCTCAGTTGGAGCAAATAAAGAAGCAAAGGATAATTTTGGATCTACTCCTCTCATTTGGGCCTCAAGAAATGGTCATCTTGAAATTGTTCAATATCTTATCTCAGTTGGGGCTAATAAAGAAAAAAATGGAATGAAGTGTTTCTACCAAAATTGGCATTTTAACTTAACAAAAAAAGTATACCAGCAAAAAAATACGTTATTTCGCAAAATTTTGAAATTTCTACAAAACGTGACAAATATAATAAGACTAAAAAATGTCCCAGGCCAGAATCGAACTGGCCTCTGATCCGTGTCAAGGATCTATTCTAACCAATATACTACTGGGACTTTACAAATGCTAACAATTATTTAATTCCATACTGATAAATTGAATTTTTTTATCAATTTAAACTAGAAAGAAAGTTTGGAATTCATTTTACAGAATATCTATCTTAAAAATCAAGTAACCACAAGAAAATAATAGGGTTTTCTTTTTCAGATTTCAACGCAACACTTGAAAAAGGAGAAATCAAAGGTACATTCACTATTTTTGACAAAATTTTAAATTTTCATGGGGTTGTAAATCTTATAATAACTAGATGAATAAGGAATGAATCCCAGTATAATGTGCATCATTATATTAAACACTATATGTAAGGCTAATGATTCTATTAACACTTATGAAGATCTATAGTATTTGAGCAGATAAATTTGATAATTTCCAAAACTCTTATATTTCAAAATTAAAGTGTGCGAATGCATTTAGATGAGAGCAAAAAGAGATTGATGCTGTTAAAACTAGGTGTTAATTTGCAATTATTTCGCATCACAAGAACTACCCAGTAAATTCGGCTATCTTTCTTTGCAATTATTCTCCATTATACATATAATATAATGGTTAGGGTTTGAAGAAAAGTTACTAGAGAATTATTGACTTTTGAAATAATGCAGAATTTTACTTGAAGAAATCATTAATTTATGAGTTCCAAATTGCTAAGCATGACGAAGGATCATTAAATTTGCTACAATTAAATACACTTATTGCAGAATTAAGATTTTTGAAATTAAAAGTTTGAAATATTGCCTTTTTGAATAAAAATTTAAATTTTATTATATAATCATGATAATATCTTATAGAAATTAAAAGAAATATTTTAAACCATTCAAATATTTTGAATGTCTTATCAATTTAAAATATTAAAAGATAGCTTGATTTTATCATCATTAGTTGTTATCAAAGTTTTCTTCTTTTGATGAACAACAGTAAATGATTTGTTAATTACTTGTCTTCCTTTTTCGCAGCAAAATCGAAAGTTATGATGATAATCTTGCTCTCAATTTTGAAACTCTCTGATTTACAAGTAAGCATTCCTTTGGAAAAGCAGTCCTATTCTGTTTTCAAGATATTTTAAAGCCTCCATTTCATACAATGCGCAGATCTGTTCGAAATTGCAAGAACTCTCAAGAAAAATGCAGCAGCAAAGAAGATTCCATAGTTTCTAGCATCAAAAATTTACAACCTTAATACAACAGTTAAAGAGAAGCTCGAAAAGAAAATATTTAACCATAAAGCTGGAAACCATTCGATATCTACTATTGGATCTAATAAAAAGTTAATTATAACATATTTAACATGCTATTTGTTGACTTTGTTCCATTATATTACCATATATATCTTTTTGAAATCTAAAATATTTTTACGATTTTAACCATGTGTTGTTGAAACCATATATCAATCTTAGCTAAAGTATAGTTTATGAGTCTGTCACCATCTAACGTATGAATTTTCAAAAATGTCAAATATGTTCATTTTTTCTGTAGATTCAGCCATAATTTCACGTTGTTATACTACTCAACTATTATTTAATATTTTTATCGATTTAAATATATGATGAGATGCTTAGTTCTCCTGGAAATCGATTTTTAATCGCAATTTTAACTTTCCAAAAAAAATTCAAAAATAAAAACCCCTCTCAATTTTCTAAGTTTTATAACTCGCCAAATCTCTAGCCAAATTTTTTTGGCCCGTATAAATATTGTTAGGCACTATATAGGGATGCTATTTATCCTATTTTCATCCCATTTTACTGTTATCGCCTAGTGAATGTATCTTTGAGAAATCATATCCTATTAATACAAGAAAAAACACAGTCTGATGGAGTTTGAATGTAAATATTCATTAAAATAGTATTTTGTGATATAATTTTTTAATTTTTTAAAGTAATTATCCTTCTTTTCCTTTTACGTTTGCTATCTTAGATCTATTCATAATTGTATTTGTTCCAAATGCCCATAATTATCATAATCATCTATGAACAAGCATGATTATTTTTGACAAATGTCAAAAAATCATAAAATATTTTGTCATGTAAATCATTGAATTAATTTATAACGTTAAAATATAGATGTCTACATACGTTTCAATAATTGATGCAGGCCATCGCGAGTACCTTAGACGAGAAAAGCGCCTAGGTATATTTTGCAATTCACTATCTCAAATATCAGAAGTTCGCTCTTCAAAAGATCCTATCACAAATGATCTTCTTAAAGGAGTTAACAGCATTTGGTTTATGGGTCCTCGCAACGACCTCAATAAGGATGAAGCATCTGTCCTTCAGTCTTTCCTCAAAAACGGTGGAAACGTAATCATTGCTGGTGCTGAGAACTTCCCATCAGGATTCAACGCTTTTATCAGCCAATACGGTGTTAAAGTTACTGAACCTGTTATTTCTCCAGTATACATTAACTACATTGATCCTCATCAAGTCAGTATTCAACACGGTATTCTCAACCATGCAATTACAGAATTCATTAAGGATGACAAAGCCTCATTTGCTTTTCCAAATGGTTGCATTCTTGAGGTAAATCGTCCATCTGTTCCAATCATTTCTTCCGGTTTATCAGCTTATCCATTAAACTGCCCAGTAATTTCATTCACATCCGTAGAAAAAGGTACTCTTACAGTTATCGGCTCTCCACTTATGTTTGGCGACGAATGGTTCCGTAAAGAACAAAACGAGCAATTATTTAATTTCTTAATACAACTTATCCTCGTCAGAAGCACACAACTCAACAAGATTGATGCCGACAACCCAGAAGTTACAGAAAGATGGTTTACTCCTGATACAATTAGTATGTCTGAACGCCTTAGGCCTTGCATACAAGAATCAGAGAAATTGAAGCCTAATCTTATTGATAACTTCGATAAGGCTAAATTTAGCATGGATATGAGATTTGTTGCTGATATTGCAAATCTTGCTAATACATTAGGAGTTAAGAACGAACAATTGGACATTGTTACACCAGTTTTCGATGTTGCATTACCTCCTCGTACACCAGCTGTTTTCCCTCCACAGATGAAAGAGCCAGAGCCACCTGTCCTCGAACTTTTCGACTTAAACGAAATATTCGCGTCTAAAACAGCAAGACTTGCTATGCTTGCACAAAAGACGCCACCAAAGAACATCGAAAAGTTCATTATGCAGGCTGCAAAGATATTAAACGTCGGACAGAAATTTCCACAGAACTATTCTGCAAAGGACGTCTTAGAATATGTATTTAAGTACGTTGTTAGATGTAAGAGACAAGCTCAAGATTAAAATCAAATTATTCATTGGAAATTTGTAAAAATGCACAATATTAAATGAATTTCTTAGATTTTTAAAATATAATTTAGAAGCTAATAAAAAAATAGGTCATAATATTTATCAATTTTCAAATTTTCTAACAAAATATGAGAAAATAGATCCACACAATTCTACATATGGATGTATGTTGTAATGATACTATAGAAAATATCCAAATCATGAATTCTTCATATTCTGCTAATCTCTCTTTTATATCTCAAATAATACCATACATTTTTAATGACTTTAATAAATATTTTGACATACAGAAACCTTATAGTCAAGAATAACAGATATTTAATTAATTTTATTGAAATCCTCTATGAGTTGGTCGATGCATCAAACAGAAATATATGATTTGGCTAAATGTACCAATCAAAGGGGGAAAAGTTTATCTCATCTATATTACGCAGGAAATGGAATTATAAATACTTAAATAAGACGATTTCTATAATGAATACCTTTTGTAAAGTACACTGCTTCTCATGATGTTTGGCTAATACATGAAGTTCAAAAATAAATGATAAATTGAAAAAGAATACAAATAAAGTTTTAGATAGTAATAGAAGAAACATTTTGAGCAATATCAAGGTGATTTCTATTGCTTGATTCCTCAGCTTGATTATATACATATCCTGTCACATCTTTAAATTGTTCTGCAAGTTTAGCTGCTTGTTCTTTGGCTTCTTGCTTGTTCAAGTCTGGATCCAATGGAGAGATTTGAGTTACAGAGATAACGAAGGATTTAACTGAATTCCTCAAATCAATTAAAGTATTAAACGAAGTAAAAGCATTATGAAGGATCTCGCCTATTTCCTGGCTTGGTCTGTTAGGGAACAGACTACAAACTCTATAAAAGATCTCTTCTGCGCGAGCTTGTGCGTATTCTCTAGAACAAAGGTTAGAAATGGCTGAAATTTGGCGATCAAATGTACATTTGTAAGTTGGATCAATTAACATATTGAACATAAAGCAAATTTCATCTAAAAGATGTTTTTCAATGAATTTAAGTGAAATTTCATCATATTTCATACTTTTGTATGCTTCATTGAATAAATTAATAATTCCTATAAGTGCATTATTTGAAATTCGCTCATATGGATTTGTTGCTCCGTTTTCAAGGCAATTTAATACTTCATCTGAGCCTTCTTCGCCTAATTTAGATAAAATCTGGTTAATAGTACACATATTAGACAGAAACGCGTAAAATGAAAACCTCACATTCAAGAAAGAATCAAAATTATCTCCAAACATTTGAACTGTTGGTAGATATAGGTTTGTAAGCACAAGTTGAAGGTTTTCAACGAAATTCTGTTGGTGTTTTCTGCATATACTATTCATTAAGTTGAATACTTCTGGAGTTCTTCCAATTGGAGGCAAATTTACATAATCAATAACGATTTGATTAAATGTAATAGGAATAATAACATTACTGCATATCTCATTCTTTGCTGGATTGTTCGAAATTGTTCTATCAAACAATTTCATTATTGATGACTTAATTAAAGCGATTAAGAGGCCAAACTGGTTCAAATTATCATCATCAAAGATACCAGACTCAACAAGTTTATTAGAAAATGTCAAGTAAAGTTGACATAATGCCTCAAAAAATTCTTTCATCATATCTGAACAAGGAATCTTACAAAAGTTTGCGATATTCGCCATAGCTTTGACTTGTGCTACCAAAAGTTGCAGTTCTTGCTCATTATTCAAGGGAGAATTGGAAATAAAATTCAAAATTCTTTCAGCTAAATGATCCCAAACCCAAGAAGCAGTAAAAACTTCGTTTTCCGGAGGATTACGCGGTATCCATAATCCTAAGCAATCATAAAGTTCTGGTAAATTTTCAATGTAAAGTTTTTCAGAAATTTCATCGGTTTTCTCACAAAAAATTTGAAGTAAAGATTTTTCATCTTCTGAAGGAGATTTTGTGAGAGTGTTTCTTGATTTGATTCCTAATTGTTTCATAGCATGTATTGCGTAGAATTGCATTTCGAAATCATCTTCGACCATGAAATCCAAAATTTTCAGAATTAATGCTCTTGTGATTGCATAATTAGTGGGAATATCTAAGTATCTGTTCATTGACCATGTAACAAAGCATATGGTTTTCGCAATCAAGTATTTCATTTGGAGATCTGAAAATTGTTCAGATAATCCGAACAAAATCTGGAATAGCTCCTTTAAATAAGTATCTAAGTAATCTGGATCCAATGATATTGCTACGAGCCCTGAAGAAAACAATAAACCTGTGAATTTTTTGAGATCTAATTTTTCTAAGTCCAAATTTTTGAAATTGTCCAGAATAATTGATATCATATCATCTGGATTTTTATTTGTTAGCAATGTAATGCATTCGCGAGGCGGAAAAAAGTCAACTGTGATTAATCCCATTGAAATCATTGTATTCTTCTCTCTTTCGTCATCGTCGAGGTATTTTGAACTTGTTAAAGGTTGTGGGACAAGGTAAATGAGTTCTTGTCTCAAAGAATGATAAAATTGTTCAATAGTCTCATTAATTTGAGGATCATCGATATAAGCGATTGCCAATTGGCGTAAAAACTTCGACCAGAATGTAATTATCTCATTTGCAATTCTTTCTGGTGCATTTTCTGTCATTATATAAACCCATCTCAAAAGTTGGAAGAATTCTTGAGTATTTACATATTCCATTAATTGAGATATGATATCTGTTAGATCTGTAATAAAAGTATATTGGAATTCTTCATTTTCAAGCAATTCTGGAGCTTTTGAAAAATCTTCACCGGCAAGATAGTTAAATACCTGAATTGTGACATTAAATGTCGTATTCTGCAATTCTTCTGACCCTTCTACATCATGTAAAAGTGAAATATAATCAGATAAAATTTCAATAATTTCAATTCCATGTTTATCTGTCCTTGCTAATATAGAATATATAGGATTCAATATGTCAACACGTAAGTATTGCTCGTTATTTAAGAATCCTATTAATTGGCGTAATGATATCAGTCCAGATTTGATTTGTTCGTCATTTTCAGAAGAAACTACTGCTTTGATGACGAAATTGATTATGTTTTCCGTGTATTCTTTGAATGCTGTCTTGACTTCAATGCTCCTTTTAACAGTTATGTAGTTAGACTCTGTTTCATTTATAAATTCGCACATAGAAGTGAGTATTTTGAAGACATTAATGCAATTTTGTAAAGATACTTCGGATGAATTTACCAAATCTTGAAGAATATCTGGCCATTTATCGGGAAAATCAAAAAAGAAAATATCAATTAAGGCGCTGTTGCAGATTTCAATGAGGTAATGGGCAGAATTAGATTGAACTATGGATATTATGTATTGGAAGAAAAATGATTTGAACTCTTCGCGAAATTCTTCGGATTGAATTTCCCAAAATTTTTTTATTGAGTTGCGGATTCCTTGAACAATGTAATATTTTGAATATGCAGACATATTTGATTGAAGTGCTTCTATTGAAAATGAAAAAATGTCTTCGCGTTTAATAAATTGATTCAAAATTTCTGCAACTCTGTTCCTTTCTTCTTCTAATTTGTCGGATGAATCTTGTTGACGCATTATATTAACGATTGCTTCGAATGTATCAATGTTAAAAGCTACCCCTGATTGAGAAATATCATCCATCAAATTGAATTTAGAGGAAATGATTAATTTCCTATTTAAAACATGCGCTTTTAATTCATACGTTCATCAACAATTAGATAATTTAAAACTCAAAAAAAAATGTCACAATTAGATCATTTTTGACAATGTATTTGACAAAGCGTCAAAAATCTATGACTCTTCCAATGGATGGAATAGATGATGTCGAAACAGAAGAGTGGGATGATGTTTTAGACTTCAAATATCCTGGTAGAAAAACTCTCCTCAATCTTCTTGTTGCTTTAAGTTTCTTATGCGCAGCAATTATCTCATATATCGCCTTTAGAGAAGTAAGAACCAGAAAAACGCTTTGGAAAATTGGAGCTATATTCGCCAGTGAAACAGGTTTATCGTTTTCATATACCCTTTTAGTACCAAGTTCGCCGCTCAAAATACCGATGGAAGCAGTTGCAAAATTCTTCTTAACAATGACTTGTTTTGTATTTGTACTCAGTTTCTTTAAGTAATTACTGTCATTTTTTTGTCTTATAATATTATTAAAATTGTAATTAGTTTTATATCTTTAACTTATCAACCAAAATTTCATATGCACATAATTGGTTAATATGATTTACTTAATGGCCGGATTTTATTAAAAGCCAAAAATTTGAATTTCAAAATATAATCATAAGATACGATAAATTATATAAAATGATTCTGTTCTTAGTAATTCTTTGATCTTTCAATCCATATAATTTGATAGTCTACTTTAGTTTAAAAATTGATTGTTTCTAATAAAAGATAGGTTAAATCTTATGAGAATTCCTTCTACAAAAGGCAGAATATCAATGCAATAAACTATTTTATGTATTTGAGATGTGGAAAAATAATATAAATTAAATAAGTATCAAGAGAACATCAGATTTCTCATAATATTTGCTTGTATACATCTTGTTGATACGAATCAATATGTGTGAATAGGGAAAAAATGATGTTATTTTAAAAGTAACATGATAATGTAAGATAGTTTAAGAATTTAAGATAGATTGCAAACAAAAAATATTAAATATCTTACTTGAAGTATGTCTTTGCGTGTTCGATTTCTGGGTTGGAAAGAACTTTTCCGTCAAGAGGAGCACAGAATGGGAAGCTTCCATCTTCGCAAAGATGAACACTGATAACAGCTGTAGCTGGAGCAATACGTGGATTTGGACTCTTAAGAGTGAACTTGTTGCTGACAACTGTATTTAGTTCGAAGGCTGAAAGGCGGAGTTCGATCTCACCAATCTCTTCATCTCCACCGAACAAATGCTTCTTGAAAAGACAGAAAACAAAAGATGCTCTTGATGAATTGGTGTAGTTAAACTCCCATGTATTGGATGGATTAGTCTTTGGTGTGAACTCTGCTTGATGTCTCATGAAAGTTGAACGTGGGCCAACGCATGCAATTAAAGCTGTTTTGTTGTTAACTGGGAATCCACCAGCATTAACTGAATCAATACGAATGTAGGCCTTGTTTCCGTTCATGAGTGGTAAGTACTCGTTGTTATTGGCAAATCCGAATGAACTACGCATTATCTTCTTGGAATGCTTTTGGAATAATGATGACTTTTATTTTCTCAAAAATTGAGAAAGTATTTAAAATAGAATTGAGACAAATTTAGGTCATTGATTGAGTATGAACCAAATCATTAATTTTCATCGATTCTTTGATATTAATATAGATTATGGAGCATATAAATGATTCTATTAAATGAGACACCCACAAAAATAGTTTTGAGAGCGAATTTGGTCATCGTTTTATTTGATTTTGATTAGAATTTGAGAGTTCTCGATTAATGAAACATCACCTAGAAGAGATCAAAAAATAATTAATAAAATATCCATTAATGTCTACCTGGGATCTAGGCCTTACAGTTTTGTTATCGGATTGATAAAATCAAAATAAACTCACGTTTTTATCGATAAAATTTAATTACGCTGTGACCTTTATTTGATAGTAATCATTTATTATCATTATTTGTATGTAATAATCAGGGATTCGACGACTTCTACGGTTGTTTTTCATCCAATTTATTGTGACCAAACGGATATCAGCAAATTGTTTTATTTCGTATCATACATTTGCATAATATATTCATATTGTCAGCATAATGTGATTCAGTTTCACACATTATATAAAAAACAACTCAAATTAACAAAATATATGCCTCGGAATGGAAAATAGTAGAATGATATGATTACCAGCTTTTATACAATGGTATTAGTAATCTTTTAATTAGCGTTTTAAGCATATTGTAATTTAGATAAATATAAGAATCGAAGCCAATGGATGAAGATCATAGGTCGATGCAAATAGTCTGTTTCCAAGCATTGTTGTGAATCAAATTCTAACGTCTAGAAATATGTTAACAATAAAATGATTAACAAATCTTATATTCTTTTCTCAATATTTTTTGGTTGAATGAATTTTTTGAAGGAAAAAAGTTGGAATTGAGCTGAACTAAAACTGGGAAAAAGCTGTATTATTCAACCAGAAAACTAATATAATGTAAAAAATTTAATATTACTAATTTTACAAATATATTTTTGATATCTTTTCATTATTTCTAATTTTTATAACCTGATAAAATACATTATATGTATTAATATAATATATCAAATTTCATATTGGATTTTCAAACACAATATTAAAATATCAAAGTTTTCATTGAAAAAACATATAATCAACAGTAAACAAAGGATCAAAATATTACAAAGTATAAAACACATAAGTATGCAGCAGATTTATGCTTGCAGCTATACATCCTTTAGAGTTTGCGATTTATATTTGAGCAAAATACAATTATTCAAAAATGCTATTAATATGGGCCACCATTTTACATGAAGCCTCATCAGAATATACTCAAAAGAGCTATGGTAATCATGTTTTTAAATTTTGAAAATTAATTTTGAACAATTTTAGAAGCATATTGAATAGACAAAAATATTACTTATACTATACCAATGCATAGTATAGCTTTATCAGCTAAGAAGGAACTGTAATATTTTGAAGCTGTTGCTTTGCTAAAAAAATGCTGTGAATTTTTTGTGAGTAAATAACGTGCAGAAAATTTTAATATTTAATTGCAAACGCATTTTTGTACTATTTATCCTCTTCGATCTTAAGATAACCTCAAAAGTGACGATTATTGTAGAAAAACTTTGTAACCAGTAAAGTGTAAAAATACGTTTTTTGTTATCTCAAAAGTACTTATTTACTGATTGCATGTATAAATTCAGATAGGTATAATTTTCTATTAAATCAACTTTAAATTTATTGAGATGGCGTCTATCGCGCCTTCTGTGTCAATCTCGACCACAAACACATCTTTTTCGTCTTCGGGATCGACAAGCGATGAAGCCACTCGCTCGAAGAAACGCTTAGAGTCAACAATTTTCCCACTTTTCAGTGAAATGTCAAGGTTTGCAAATATTCCACGTTTTGTTCTCCATATCGAGCTTTTCATTTCACTCCTTCAATCAGCCATATCATCATTATGGATTCCATCATCAATTCGATGGCCAGACGCCCCAACATTTTTCAAAGGTTTAGTAAGCATCGTTGATTTTGGACAAACAATCGGAGGAACCTTATCCCATACAATAGTTTCAGCCATCGAAGCTGCCATTTCAATTATAATTCTTGGAATTTACATTATTTGTTACTTCTCATACGCAAAAAAGCGCACGTATCAAAAATGGCAATTATATTTACTTAGAGTTTTACTTTTAATTATACTACCTCTCATTCTTCCAGCTGTTGCCGCTTCATCTGCTTACTCTTTTGTAGATTTGTTAGATGATCCTACACCACAGGCAATCGTGTTTTCATTTGTAGATATCATAATGCTATTCGCTTTAAGCTTAGTCTTTTATTATTCAAACGGATTCACCGTAAAATCACCAATTGTCATTCGCAACAACTGCGGTCAATGGAACCACAATCTTATTCCATTCTTCATGTTCACTACTCTAGTTTCAACCTTCTTATCCGTTTTCGTCGACGAATTTCCAAACTGGATTTCCACAATTCTCGGGCTTTGTCTTGTTGCATCCTGCTGCTATTGCATCTACAAGCTTACAGAATACCCAATCTACAGGTTTGAATGCACTCTTATCTATTCAGCAACTTTCTTCTTCTCGGGCATCGCCTTTTTGATTGCTATTATCGATACATACGTCAAGTTCCCATGGTACGTCATCCTCTTCGTACCAGTAGTCCTTTCTCCAATTTGCGCCGTTTGTTATAACATTTATTTGAAGAAAGGTTATATTGCAATCAAGAACAAACTCATCTACAAAGCTATCAGACTCGGAAACGATATCTCCGATAGTGAAAAAACGGAGTATTTCGAAACATTTGTTTTCAAAAATACAAAAGATGCGATCAGATACCTTCACATCGGTCTTGTTGAACGCTGTGACTTATTACTCGATTTCTCATTCATCAGATATATCGTTACTAACTACGCAGAGAAGACAATTCTCGAAGCCGTTATTCAGATCGTTTCTTTCTTCCCAAGCGAGCTCCAGTTGCTCACATCCCTTCTTGTCAACCTCAGCAACATCAGAGACCCAAGTCTCATCGAGCAATTCCTTATTTATCAGGTCACAAAGATTCATTTGACCCGTCAAAGTGCAGTTTCTAACGATGCAAGGAACCACATTGCTGTTCTCCGTAACAAGGCCCAGAAAGTAACAGCAATGGTCAGATGTTTCTGGTCTTCGATTGCAACTGTTGGGTCAAAGGACATTTCCATGGAGACATACCACTATGTACATACCGAATCCATGAATATCGATAGCGCTTTCGGTGATTCTACGGAAAGATTCCCATCAAATGCCTCATTATGCGAAGAATACGCTACATTCCTGGTCGAAGCACTTGGTAATTACCATTCCGCCCTCAGATGGAAGTCAATGGCCGCATCTGTTGAAATCGGCAGAAAAATACCAAAAGATCCTTGCTTCCAATCCATTGTTAACGTTGTTCCTGAGCTTCTTTTCGAGCACTGTGTTGATATCAACGGCCAATTCATCAAGAAAGGACCTGATGCAGGCAACAACAAAGATGCAAATGCAAAGAATTCTTTCTCTTCGTCCGGATCATTCTCATCATCAAGTATGAGTGCTGGCTTTGAGGCCAAGAAAGAAGAACACCCCTCAAACTTCCTCAAAGACGGAATAATTCGCTTGGCATTGCAATCCGCTCTCAGAAAAGGTCATTTGAAGATGATCCAGTCCCTCAAATACTTCATGTTCATCTCATTAATCACGTTCATTGTTGTTTTCATCATCATTTTCATTATTGTTCCTTATATCGCCGAATCATCTCTTTCAAACGTCCTTGAAAACCAGAATTTCGCCAGAGCATCTGCATCTTTCATCGAAATGACAACAGGTGCCGGCTTCCTTCTCGCGAAATACGGTTCAAACCTTTCAGATCCGAAAACAATTCTTTACGATGTTGATTCCAACGTCAACAAGTACTTAAATACCAGTGATCTTCCATCAGACGGCATCTTCAAGCAGCCAGAACTATGGACACACCGTCAAACATTGACAGTTGTCGACTCATTGACAAATGTTTTGAGTTCAATTGTTCAAGGAGATTCATCACGAGACACAATTGTCTCAGAATATATCAATGGAAGTGCTGTTCTCTCTGGATTCGGAAATGATGGTAAGACAACATATGTCAACATGTCCATCAAAGATGCATTAAATGGTGTCATCAACAATGTCAAGTTTGGACTTGGAATTTCACCAATACAAGCTAAAGAAAACCAAAACAACGGCACATTCGCATCAATTCTCAAAACCGCTGTAATTAATGGTGTAAATCTTCCTCCTTTCATGTTGAAGATTTCTGAAATGCTTAATGATGATGGTTATGCTAATGTCAAACAAGTAAGAACAATTATTTATGTTCTTTCTTACGCATTACCAATATTGTTATTAATTGTTTTCGAAGCATTTGCAGGATATGTAATTTATTACTTTGTATCTGATATCCACAGAATTTCTGCAACATTGAGAACAGTTAAACCAGATATAATCAAAGAGAGTGTTATGCCAATTATCAAATCATCTGGTGAGAAACCATTGGATTCAGGAGGTTCATTGAATATGCATATGAGTGAATCTCTTAAGACATTAATTCCTTTCGTTGTTATTTTATACGTCATTGCTTCATGTTTAGTTATTTTGTTCTCTACGAATATTTTCAGTGAATTGGATTCATTCCAACAAGTATTTGAGCTTTATAAGTATTCATCGAACAGACACACATATATCTATCATTTCGTGAATACAATGATATCCTACGCAATGGGACAAATCAACCAATCAGTTGCTGCTGAAATCCTTGAAGAAGATCATTCAATTGTTGATAACGCACATAAAGTTTTGATGAATGCTGGTATTGGTTATGATGATTCCCTTGATACTTTACAGTTATCTGCTAACTGTTCTAACTTAACAAGTACAGATCCAACAAGGAATCCTATGAGAGCTGTCTCTTGCCAATCAATGGATAAGAAAGTCAATTATATCATCATTTTGATGAAGAACAGATATTCAAGACTTTCTGCTAATGCATCAACAGTTTTGTCTGATTCAGAAATGTTCACAGAAACAATGTATATGATGTATGATGGTTTGTTAGATCAGTTGAACTCATTCAATGATAGATTGGCTGATGAAGGTTCAAGTAAGGCAAGTGATATGATCTTGAGATGCAGAGTTATCATCATTGTTGGTATCATTATTGATATCGCCGTTTTCATCATTTTGTATATGTGTTACAGTCATTTGACAGTTATGTTTGATGGTGTCAAACAGTTGATCTCTTTGTTACCGCCAAGAGCTGTTTTATCCAATAAGATGCTCTTGGACTTAGTACTTGGAGAGGACCCACACATGGATGATGCAGTCATGACATTCGGTGAAACAATGATTGCTTCATCATCAAATGTAATTTTGTCATTGACACCAAGTTTGATCATTGAATCAGCAAATCCAGCTCTTAAGCAAGTCACTGGCTACTCAAGTGATGTCATCAACCATCAGCCATTCACACAGTTGCTTCCTGACGCAGGTGCAAACAACACAAATGGTCCTTTGTCCGGCGAAGAACATACAATTTCTGTTTCTACAACAGTCGGTGAAAGTGAAATGTCACTTTTCTATAAAGATATTGAAAGAATCAGGACTGATAAGGATTTCCATTCCTTCTCAAGACAAGTTGTATTAATCGGTGAGAGCGGTGAAGGAATTCCTGTTCAATGCACAGTTATCGCTGTCAGAGATGAACAAGGAGAATTGACATCAATCATCGTTGAAGCAGTAGATAGAACAAAAATTTTGGAGCAAAAGGAACAGGCAAGACAAGCAAAGAGAAGAGCAGCAAAGATGCTTAAAGGAATATTACCATTAGATGCTTACAGATCCATTAAATCAGGTCAGGAATCAGTTTTCACAAGTGATTCAGTTGTTGTTTCAATGATTTCCATCGAAGGAATTTCCGAACTTATTTCTGTAATGCAGCCATCCGCAGTTATGTCATTGTTGCACGGTGTTTACCAGAGATTGGATGAGTTAAGAGGCAGATTCACAGCTGTCGACAGATTGACATGCGATGGAAAGTCCGTGATGTGCATCGCTGGCTTGTTCACACACCAAACAGACCCTGAAGCACAGGCTTTGCAGTCTGTTTCAGTTTGCTTGAGACTGAGACAAGAAATCGCTTCTCTCAATGAGACAGGCGGTGTTTCTCTTTGGTTAACAACTGTTTGCCATGTAGGAGGTCCTGTTATTGGTTCATTGTTGGAGCCAAAGAATCCAACATTCGGAATTGCAGGAAAAGTTGTTGAAGAAACAATGCAGATGATTGATTTGACTCCAATTGGAACTTCTGTTGTTTGCGAGGAAGTTGCTTCTCATTTACCAACTGATAAGTTTGGATTTGAGAATTGCAAGGTTGGAAACTTCACTGCTAAGACTGTTACATTACTTCCAAATACTAAGATATAATTATATATTTATTTATAGATATATTTATTATTTTTATTTATTATTTTTTTTATACATGGAATTTTATTTTGATCAAGAAAATATATTTTTTTAAAAGCATCAAATTTTAAAACATTAACTTTTTAAGAAGATTTTGGACTGTGAAAGTTGGGGCTTAAATTAAATAAAGATGCACTTACCTCTTTCAAATATCCTGTTTCAAAATCAATTAAAGCAAAAAGTCTTACAATATACTGATTTATCTTATAGCTAATTACTGTTCAAAAATATTAACATAAAGTTGTAATAGTCATTCTTTCATGCCATTAGGGTCGCAAAATGTACAATGAATAAAATAGAATAAGATGTAGTTTGAAAAAATAAAATATATTTACATTAAAATAAAAACATAAATTGCAAGGCTAAGCAATTTGTTTGAAGAAGTTTCAACACGGCATGATCTGTCTGAACAAATGGATGACATGCGTTTGGTGATACCAGATAATAAAATCATGTCGGTGTATGATCGTGTCTTGTTCTCAACAACGACCCGCATTTAAGACGATCGCAACCGATGAATGCATCAACACCAATGGACTGAACACACTTTGGGATGTTGATGCTGATGAGATTGGTGCAGTATTCGAATGCAGATGAACCAATAGTTTCGATAGAGTTGTCTGGAATCAAGACGAGTTCTAAGTTCTTGCATCCGGAGAATGTACCATCTTCGATGATGCGAACTCTGTCTGAGAAAGAGAAGAACTTCTGGTCAGATGCAGGTGGGAACAATATTATACTTGATAAATCAACATTGTAGATAGCACTGTTCATGCATGTGTAGAATTTGTTCTCGAATGGACTGATAGATCGAAAATGTGTGCATCCTTTGAAAACACCATTTCCGATCGATTCGAGCAACGAATTGCTTGAGATTGTCAAACTTCGCAAACTAAGACAGTTGCTGAAACAAAGTGGTTTCAGTGACTTGATGCTGTCTGGAAGGTTAAGTTCGGAGATCGATGTGTTGATGAATGCTCCTGTCCCAATTGTGTCAACATTACTTGGGAAACTGAATGATGTTAATGAAATGCAGTCTTGGAAACAATAAGATGGAATGTCTGTTTGTCCAAGAACATTTCCTTTAAATGAGATGAAATTAAGACCTGTGTTTCTGAAACACGATGCTCCGAGTGTTGTCACTGCACCTGGCAAAGTGATAGACTGTATATTAGGACAATTATAGAAACAAAAATCACATAATTTCAATTGAGTTAATGACATCAGTTTCTTCACAGAGCTTGATGTTGGAAAAGTTAAACTCGAAATTGAAATACAGCTAGAAAATGCATTTTTAGAAATAGTAATAGATTCGGCATTATTGAAATGCAATTCTTGGATATTCTTGTTAATGGCAAATGCAAGTTCATCAGTAAACAGTGTTGAAGAGGAGAATGTTAATGAACCTTGAAGGTTGCAATAATGGAAACAACTAAGTCCAAATGAAGTAACTTGTGAGATGTCTGGGATTGATGTTAGACTTGTGCAGCCGTAGAATGCATATTCTTCTATTGTTGTCAGTGATGATGTTACATCAATCAGTGATAAAGTTTGGAGTTTAGATTTACCTTTGAATGCAGACTTCTTGATGATAGTAACTGTGTTTGGAATTTGAATAGTCGTTGCTTCTGCATTAACACATTGTGAAATGTATAATTCATCTTTGTCGATGATCAATCCTTGATCATTGATCGAGACTTGTGATCCTTCTGCAAACATCAAATTAACTTTCGGACAATTTGCAAAAGCATTCTTCTCAATTACTGTTACATTATCAGGTATAACAATGGATTTTAACGATGAGCAAGCCTTGAAACAACTGGCATTAATACTTTTCAAATTAATCGGAAGTTTAACATATTCTAAATTCGGACAACTAATAAAACAAGAGCTTGCAATATCTGTTACCGAATCGGGAATATCGATTCTGGTTATTTTGGAGTTTGCAAAAGCAAAATATTTTATTTCTTTTAATTCATTTGGAAGAATAATTGTTTGGCATTGAGAACTTACAAAAGCACCTTCTCCAATAACAGGGACATTTGATGGAACAGTGAATGTAGTACCCACATTCGAAGCACAATAAATCAAAGTATTAGAATTAGAATAAATGGCTTTACCATCACTGGTAAAATAGATATTCTTTGTATCAACATTAATGCTATTCATATTGGTATTATCATTAAAGCATGTAGCAGATATTGTTCTAACATTTGGTGGAATAAGAAACGTTCTCAAATCACATCCTGCAAAACAAGCGAGTGGTAAATTGGTCAAGAGACAGTCTGGTTCGAATGTAAGAGAAGTCAAAAGAGAGCATTTTGAAAGGGCATTAGATCCAAATGATTTTAACGAAGCTGGTATTATGACACTTGTAATCTTAAGATTATGGAAAGAGTAAGTTTCTATTGATTGCAAATTAGGAGGCAGTTTTAAAAGTGTAACACTTGTGCATGACTGAAAAGCTCGTGCACCAATTGATGTGAGAAGTGTGCATGATGAAAGATCAATTGATGTTAAAGCAACACACGAATAAAATGCATAACTTTGAATTTGTCGTAATTTAGGATTATTTTCGAATGTAAATGTCTGAAGTGTATTGCGAACTTTCTTGGAACATGAATCATCGGATGCTTGACCATAGATGACTTCACATTCTGCGTTAATGAGGATATTTGGACTTGTTTCAGTGATTAAACTGAGTCTCCGACCAGAGTCGTCATAGTTACTAGGCTGAAGTTTAGTTATGCTTTAGTTAAATCATTCAAAGAAAAAATCAAATTCAAAATAAAGAAGATTTTTATTGAATAGTTTACATAAAATCAAATTCAATATTGAATTTAAATGATAACTGGTTTTCCATGTCATTATCTTAATCTTTATTGAAAGCAGCTATTACAGACAGGATGTACTCAATTTTTTTTTACAAAATAATAAGATGATAAATTTTAACTATAAATTATAAAATAAATATAATAATAAAAAGGTACAGTAACATATGTAAATATATTACCACCATGGATGCCATCCCTTGAACATCTGACACAAATTGTTGGCATCTGTTGCTTCCTGGATTAATCTGTCGACTTGGTCTTGATAAGTCAACTTCTCCTTCTCTGGGAAGTCTCTTCCTGACAATTTATCTTTAATTCTGTTGATGATGACTTTAGCGTCACCGCCGTGTTCATCCTTTGATTCTTCTATCCATTGTTGAAGAGGATCGTAAACAAAAACTTCAAGGATACCATTGATTGTTTCAGAGTTAGATCTCATTAGATTCATGACGTTTTCGCAGCATGATCTGAATGTACCTTCAATTCTTGATACTTCAAGGGCGTTTGAAAGAATTCTTGTTAATCTGAATGGAACCTTTTCTGGGGCTTTCTCTCTGTGCTGGGCAACTTCGAAGCAATCGCCGAAGTCAATATGAACAAGTTTAGCACTCTTTTGCTTGATCATGATGTTGCAAAGATGTCTGTCTCCCAAACCTAAAATGTAACCGGCCATTGATGTCATCGCAAGAGATGTAGAATATGCAGTTCTTCTCTCGATCCAATGGTTCGAATCATTTGCTTGTGCGAGCAAAAGAATCTTGAGATCATCACCTTTAGTTGCGTTGAGACCTCTCTTGAAGGCGAACAATTTATCATCAAGAGGCAATTGCTCGTAATTTGGTGCAGCCTTGTATGTTGTCTGGCATTCGAGTTCAAGTGGAATTCCTGCCTTTTCACGTCTTTGTTTGATCTGATCGTAAACTGTTGAGCATCCCTGGACCCAACCGATCAAACCAACACTTGTTGTGAGAGGAATAACTTTGTATGTTGTGATATCCAAATGATTCTTCATTGGAATATCACTGTGTTCAACCAAAGTGTTGATGAAGCCGAACAGCTGCATAACTCTTTCATCAAGTCTTGTGTCTTCGTGCGCCTTCAACAAGAAAGTGTATTTCTTTCCGTCGTCGCCAAACATGATCATTCTTCTTGGTCTCTGTTTGGATTTCATGACAGTTAACTCTGGAGCGATGGATGACAAAGTAACAAGAGGCTTTCCATGAGAAAATGTGCCAGGAACGATGATGTTCTTTGATGAGAATTTGTGGAGAATTGGAGATGCATCTGCCAGAAGAATTGTAGACATTGAGTTGATCATTGGCTTCAAATCCTGGTAAACGGAATAGTATGTTTGCCATGCAGATAAAACACATTGTTCGTTCTGAGTTCTCCTGTATTCTTTGATGCAGGAATGTGCATTGGCCAAAGACAAACCGAACTGTGCTAAGAAGGAGACTTCGAAATATGTTGATGGCTCTTTAGAAATGACTTCATTGAGTGGTTCTAATAATTCGCACATCTCGTTTATATCATTTCTCAAAAGATAAGCACGAGATGCTTCATCCAAGATGCCGAACCACTGCTCCCACCATGTAACAGCAACTCTGATCATTTCATCTGTAAATGACATCATGTCTCTGACTAAATCTGGATAGATTGATGTCAATGCTTCGAATGTTTGGGCTGCAACTTTTTGGCGGATTGTCTTGTCATCTCTGTAAGGAACCATTAACTGAGACAAGATAACATGTGGGAACTCTCTTCCAACTGAAACTAACAGCTTGAAGATGATCTCGCGAAGTCTGTCGTCTTCTGTTGATGCTCTGGCGATGATTTGTGGCAAAACATCGATCCACACTTGAACAGGAACTGAAGAAATTCTTTGCTCGAAGATGTCGTAAATTCCTTGGTTTTCGTGGTTGAACAACAAAGACAAGATTCTCAATGTAAATGCCAAAGGATCATCAACGGAGAAGCACAAAGCATTGAAAGCCTGATCAATGGCTTGTATGATGTATCTCTCGTCTTTTGTTGCATCATAATACTCCAAGAACAAAAGAGATGAAGTGTTCCATGAATCAACGGAATTTGGATTGAATCTGATGGCATTAACAATGTGTTGAGCCGCTTGTTGAAGCTTTCCTTCTGACATGAACCATTTAGTTAATGTTAGTTCAGCCATTCCTGTATCTCCACCTTCTCTTGTGATGCCTTCTAAGTGGATGTAAGCCAATGCTTTGTTTCCTTTGAGCCAAAGCAATCTGGCGGCATCGTATCTGAGATCAGTGTCATCAGGAGCTGTTCCCATCAAAACTTCCAATGTTGATTCGAGTAATGAGATGTGAGATTCTCCATGTCTGATTGCGCAATCCAAGTAACTCAAGTATTGAGCTCTGAGACCTTCATAAGGAAGAACTAATGATTGGACTCTGATGTGCTGGAACAAAACATTTGGTCTGTCAGGAAGGAATTTGAATCTATAACGCCATCTGTTCTTAATTCTTTCCATTGTCTTCTTGGCCAATGATTGTTCAGAAGGATTAGGCTGAATTGCCCTATCAGCAGCTTGCATGTACTGAATAACTTCGTACAATTCTTGTGTGATCGAAACCATGGAAGTATCTTCGTAAGCACGTTCGTAATCTTCATAAATCATTGGAAAGACTTTGTCAACTTTGGCTGCTTGCAAACGAGCTAAGATATCCAAAGCATTTTCGAAATTCTTTGTCTTGATGGCATAGATCAAAGCGAAGAATAAATCATTTGGTATGCGAGATCTCGGTGAGATATCCTTTGCAACGCTCATAAATGTTTGATCATCAAACAAGTTGTATGCGGCAGAACCAATGAAATAAGTGTTTCTTGGATCATCTTTGACAGCTTCCATGAGATCTTTATACCTGGCGAGTTCGTTGAGACATGTCAATCTTCCAATGATGTATCTCTGGTTGTTTGGATCTTCTTTGAGTTTTTCATCGTACATCTGTAAAGCATCATTCCACAAACCAAGTTTTTCTGAAAGTTCTCCTTCTTGTTGGTTATTTGCTCTTGCTTTAGAACATCTCAAGATACCATTAGCAGCAAGTGGAAGACCAAGCATCTGGTTGAGGACAATCAAGTCTTCTGAGACTTCTTCATCACCTTCATCGAAGAGTTTCTCAGCAAATCTCAATGCTTGTGCTGTGTTGTTTACACCTTGTGCACGTGTCTTGAGAATTTGGATTGGAATTGGAATGTTTGCACCAACAACTTCGATGAGTTCAATGACATCTAAGAAGTGTTTCAAGATGTGACGAGGTGTTGATGTTGACTTGAAAACAGTCTTCATGATCTGTTGGATCTTGTCGTCTTGTTTGACTTCGGCAGCGAAATAGTAAATGGCAAAGGAAATCGGGAAAAGAGAATCATGCACAGGAGCATGTCTTTCAGCCAAAGAAATGCAAGCGCAGATTGATTTTGAAGGAGATTCGTTGAAACAGATAGAAGAGATTTCATTATACCATGTGATCCAGTTAGATTCTGAATAATTAGCTGAAGGAATAGTGAAATCAGGTAATTTCTCAAGTTTGGAAGTGTTGGAGAGTTGATTCTTTGGAGTACTTACACTTCTGCTGATTTTTGAGTTTTGTGGAGAAACTTTGTCCAAAATTGACTGAGGGAAGTTTGTTCCGATTTCAGACAAAACAGCGACAATTGACAAATCTTGGTGTTTCGAGAAATCGAATACTTCTTGGAGATATGATTTGTGGAAAGCGAATTGAGTTCCCATCTGGCAAGCGATGACGAACAAGATTTCAAGGCATTGGTTGTGAACATCTTTATTCGCTTTCACGACAGAAATCAACGTCGAGAAAATTGGACCAGCGAATTTTGCACCTCCTGCTAAGATGCAAATTTGCTTGAATCTAATTAATGTCTGCATGACATCTGTTGTGCTCATTGCGTTATCCAAAAGCCATGACAAGATTGGTGGGATGATGATATGATCAACTTGGTTTAGGAGTGTTCCAAATGATACCAAGCAGCTGAGAATTGTGTGAACAGCCTTTGGTTGGAGAATTGCGAAATCTTTTGTGAACAAAAGTGCAATTCTTGGAAGATAATTCACGAAAACTTTCGGTAAAGAAATGGCAAGCCATTCTGTTGTTCTTGTGAAAGTTACAGGATCGATTTTACCCCATTGTTCGCAAATCAAATCAATGACTTGTGGAACTAATGGTTTAAATCTTGCACCAAGTGAAGTGACCAAAGTAGCCATATTTGAGAGCAAAACAGATGTTGTTGAAGTACCTCTTGACTGGAGCAATGCGTTAACTCTCATCATGAGGAGTGATTCGAAATCTTCTTCGAGACTTCTGTTGACCTTGAGGAATTTGATCAAAGAATCAATAGCATATGAGTGCAAAGAAGCCAATGATTCATCACCTAATATATCTAAGATGTTGATAAGACCAATACCAATAGATGCAACAAGTAAAGATTGATCTGGATCATTGCTGGCAGATTTTGAAATGAAAATGTTTGGTGAAGTGACTGTGTTTGATGATTCTGTCTTTTCTTTCTTCTTCAGCCAGTTGATAACGAGGGATGGCTTCGGAGCACCGATCAATCCTAACACTTTCAAAAGTACTTTACGATCGACAGCTGTCTTTGGCATGTTCGTAATCGTCATGTATTTCGCAAGTAAGCTGGAATGGTCTTCTATGAGGTTGTGCCTAAGAGTAGTGAACTTAAGGGCTGCATACATGAGATTTAGAGCTGCACTGAGACGTCCCATTGAGGAGTGAGGTAATAATGAGGCTTCGATATGTTGGACAAGTAAATCGATATTAATTTCATCGGATAAATTTGTAACTAAGTGGGTAAGGAGTTGTAAAGAAACAGAATCAAGGCGTTTCTTTGAGGATAATAAAAATTTCGTCAAGAATTGGGAGAAAGGAACGAAAACTTGACGGCAATTTGCAGAGTATACTTGTGGAGGTTCAGAAAATGCAGCGTTCGCAACAACACTGAAAGGTAAAATATTCTCCTTTAAAATTTCAGGAGCATTTTGCAGATATTTCAGACGTTCTGAAAGTATTGAAGAAAGGATTGGAGGAACAGCTTCGTAGTTGGCAAGTTTGACCATAATTTCGAAAGATAACCTTCTGACGGATGAATCGAGGTCGTGTAAGAGTTGTTGAATCGCAAGAATAATAGCATTATCAGCAACCTTGACATTAACATTTGATAAGATTTCAAGACGAGTTTCTTTGTCTTGTTCTGTAGAAATACTTGTAAAGATGCGATGCATTACCTCCGTTGATGGATTATCGTTATTGTATTTAAGCAAATATCTGAAGCATGTCAGTCTAACTTCTTTCGATTGCGAACTTAAGTGGTTTGAATATTCTAAAATCAGAGCAGGCGAGAGATTTGAAGAAGGAATGTTGAGATCGACAAAAACGTTGAACAAAGCTGCGATTTTGTCTGGTGGAGATGAAATGTTGAGAAGAATATCATTTCCAAAAATTAAGACGTTTCGATAAACGGTATCTGAAAATGATGGACAGACTTCAAGGAAGCATTTAAGTGAAGATGAAAGGATGAGAGAGTGCAATTGACTGTAAATTCTGTTAGTATCAGCTGTAATGAAATCCTGGCAATAGATATCGCAGGCAAGAAGTGCAGCAGCAGCTTCAGGACTATCAACAGCTTCGTAAATTTCCTTACGACATTTCTTGATGTTGGAAATTATATCGTCATCTTTTTTGATTCCGCCAAAGAAAATAAAGCGCGAGAAGTCAAGGAGGACTTCGTTTCTCATTATAGCTTTCTTCTTGAGTAGGGGTTCAAATGTCTTGAAAATGTTGTTGATTAATTCATCTGTAAATAAATCTGGGGCAACTCTAATCAAAATAGGGAGAGCTGGTACGGTCGCGAGCTTAAGATTAAGTTCTTTTCCGAAAAATGTGTCCATTGGCAATGAAGAGATGCTAAAATGGATTTTATCGTCTGGATATCTCTCAAGAATCATCCATAAAGCGATGCAAACGCCAGGGAATTTGACAGCTTTGCCAGACTTGAATGGCTTGCAAAGCAATTGAATAACTTCGTTGTGCGTGGTCTTATCATAATCCATTAAAGTTCTTAGAGCATCTAATACGACTGGATAATACTCAGTTTCATCAGACTTAAAGAATTTTGTAATTAATGTGCGGTAGTGGTTGATGTTGCTCTCTAAAGAAGCAGGGAAAAATTTAAATAATGTGCTAAATAGACGATAGCCGGCGTATCTCTGATAGGAATTGTTTTCAGTCATCCAAGACAGGCATTTGGAGAGGAAAACTTCAAGAACTAAAGAGAAAGACGCCTTTAAAGAATTTGCTGCCCAAACAATTATCTTCTCGAAAAGATCCCAGACCAACGCATTTTTCTCAGGTGATATTGCTTGGAGATCTCTGCAAATTCTGTTAGCTTTGTAAGTTTTATCTGTATCCTTTGACTGAGTTAAGATATTTGTAAGAATCATCGTCAGCGCGGGATTATTTAGTTGTTGAAATGAGATCGCTGAAAGAGCTTCATCGATCTTATACTGATTATTTCCTAGGTTCCCGTCTTGCATAAATTGTTTTTCATAAAAATTTTGGAATGAGTTTGTAGACATCATGAACATGGTGGAATCCATATCACCCATGTAGTTTTGAACCATATTAATGTAAAATAGATAGGTTCCAGGTTTTGGTTGATTGGATTCCGTCATTGAAAAAAAATTTTATATAAAAATAAAATAAACAATTTATATCAAAGGGAAAAATATCATCAACCTGATATGATTTAAAACTATTTGAATGATGAGATTTCGGCTTTGGGTAATTTTTTTCAATTTACATTTGTGTAAAAATTTGAAAGGACTTTATTCAACTCAAAAAAAAAGCAGAAGAGATCTGAGTTATCTTTTAAAAGAAATCAAGTAAGCAAGCTAATTCTTATTTGGAATTTATAGTTCATCAATAAATGAGCCAATTATTCTTCATAGTAGTATATGTGGACGGGTTGTGTGACTTTTTTTGAAAATGTAAGAATTCATACAATATAGAACGATTTTGTATCATTTTTTTTAACATATGAAGTAAAAAATGTATGATTCTGACGGTTTTTATTCTTACGTTTTTGAATAAATCAAGATTTAAAAAATTTTCAAATCGTAAGACATTTACACTCAGCCCAAACATAATGAAATATATTTCATCTTTTATAAAA
The DNA here is from genome assembly GCF_026262505.1 of Trichomonas vaginalis G3. Taxonomy (NCBI): domain Eukaryota; phylum Parabasalia; order Trichomonadida; family Trichomonadidae; genus Trichomonas; species Trichomonas vaginalis. The sequence continues at coordinate 5,603,879 of NC_067203.1, forward strand.
GAAGCTATATATAAATGAAACAGAGGAGTCATAATCAAAGACCTCATAAACGAGTAAAAAGAAATTAGAAACTAATGATTATTTGAATTTATGAAATCAATTATTTGATTCATTCTTTCTTCAATCTCTTCTATTCTTTTTGTTAAATCATCTATTTTCATTAATGAGGTGATTCTTGATTGAGGAATAGATTTCAAACTAATCACTCCTTTTATTTTTGAAATTTTGAATCCATCAACTTTAAACATTTTATTCAATTTACATGTTGTCAATTCTTCAAATAATTTTTTATTATTAGCATAATAGTCATTAAATTCTTCAACAGATGAAAAAATTTTTATTTCAGTAATTGGTTTAACAACGTTTATTTTTTGTTGAACATTTTTACTTTCATTTATTTCTTCCTCTGTTTCATTTATTTTTAAAATCGGTTTCATTTATCATTAAATAAAAATTAGAATATAAGTGATGAAATATATTTTTTAATTAATATCAAATCAGAAATGGCGGCAGGATTCTTTAAAAAATTATGGGATGGAATTAAGAAAGCTGCGGGTTGGGTTCATAAAAAGATTATTAAACCCATTGCAAACTTTTTGGCACCAGTAGCGAAAACGGCAGGAACTATCATAGGTGGAGTATTAGGTACTAAAGCAGGTAATCCGGCGATGGGAGCACAAGCAGGTAACGCAATTGGTGGAATAGCTGAAGGAATACTTAATATAGGGTGTCCAAAGGTGCGTTTAGCACAGCGCTCTATATGAGACTATTAAAGGAGATATATGCTGATTATAAATATATAATAAAAAATATGAATATATGTATATGATGAGTATGTTGTATTTTGGCGCCATGCCGGGATATAAAATGAATTTTGAGACAAGAGGCGGTTTCGCGGGAAATTTTGGCGGGATTTTTTTCATTTTTTTAATGAATCATAAAGAAAACATCCTCGCTCTTGCAAAAAAATGCAAAGACTGTAAAAAAATCTACGAGACATTGGTAAAATGCTTCTGTATGGATGCTCCTAGCTATTCCACTGTAACGTATCATGTTAGGATGTATCACTTCATGAACAAAAAGCGCCCATCATAAAAATTGACAAAAAATCGCCGGATCAAAGAAAAATCAAAGCAATTCTTCAAGCGCTAGATGAAGACCCAAGAGCATCACTCAGAAGGATAGAGGAGATGACAAAGATACCACGTACAACAGTCAGTTATTATCTGCACAATTATTTGAACTACAAACTAGCGTATACACGTTGGGTTCCGCACAACCTTAATTCAGTTCAAAAAAAATCTAGAGTCCAATCTTCGAAAGAGCTCCTCTCTATATTGGGTGCGTATCAATCCAAGAAGTTTCGCTTTTTAGTAACAGGGGACGAGTCTTGGTTTCAATATGCAACAGAAGTCAAAATCATGTGGATCCCGAAGGATGAAAATCCGCAAACATTCCCGAAGAAAAAAATTGACACACCAATGATGATGTTGTCGGTTTTTTGGGGCGTGAATGGCATCATCGCAATTGATATTCTTCAAAAACCTAATACGATGAATGCTCAGTATCTAATTGACAATGTTCTTACTCAAATTATCAATTCTGATGAGTTTGAGAAATCCAAACAACAAAAACAAAAGTTTGCAATTCATTTTGATAATTCAAGAGTTCACAAAAGTCATAAGGTAATGAATTACTTGTTGGAAAACAATGTCAAAGTTGTTCCAAACCCAATTTATTCACCTGATATTGCACCCTCTGACTTTTATTTATTCGGCACGCTAAAAAAGAGAGCTGAAGGACGCGAATTCGCGAGTCCAGATGATCTTGAAAATTTTGTAAGAGAGCAATTTGAGCAATTTTCTCATGATGATTTAAAGCGTGTCTTTGAAGCCTGGATCGATCGCTGCGAACGCGTGATTGAATCCAATGGTGATTATATTTAAATAAACTTTATATATATGTAACTTGTTTATTTCTATTCGCAGTATTCAGGTTTGTGCTAAACACACCTTTGGACACCCTATAAAATAGGAGGTAGATAGTGGAAAAATAAATAAATATTATTTTTATCTTAGTATCGGTTGTAGTCTTTGATAAACTTTTTCTCCTTTATTTAAAACTTCTCTTATTGGGGCAGCTTTTGGTGTTATTGATTCAGCAACGTCACTAATTGCTTCTTTATTCTTAAATATCCAATTTGCTCCCTTCTTCAATGTTTCCCAAACTTTACTCGCCCCTCTTTTTACTCTATCCCACAGTTTCTTAAATATACCTGCAGCCATAGTTGATTATTTCATTAAAATTAAAAATTCATTTCCATCTTTTAATTTTGATTTTTTTATTTATTAATAAATGACGACTAACTATTTAGTGCCAAACACCAAACCGATTAATGGAAATGTGTTTCATTCATTCGAAAAGATAAATGAAATATTTGCAAAGAATGACGGTAGAAGATATTATAGAGAACTTGAAAGTTCATGCTATGACTCTGATGCTCCATATTTTGATGATAAACAAACTCATTTAAGAATTACAAATCCAGCTCATGATGTGAACCAATTAGGTGACACATATATTAAACGCAAAGTTAAAGCAACTCTAGTTTCAAATAAAGCTTTCACATGTGATACCGCTTTTAAATGCATGCGTTTATTCGTTGGTTACAAATCATCAAATCAAAGCTTTAAACAATTAGAAGTAGAAACCGAAAGAGGTGATGCCGGTTATCTTCAGATGGATTGCGCCCGTGAATCTTTCGCATTTGCAACATATAAACCAAAATCAGAAAGGAAAGTTAAAAAGTTTGTTCATTCGTTATATAATAATGTTCAAAAATATGATAACTCAGTATGCGGTAAATATATTGACCCTTCAGAAGTTTTCAAGAAAGCAAATGAAGAAGTTGATGTCACTTTTGATATGATTATTCCGGTAAATGATTTGTTAGCATTTCAGGCGTTCGATGATTATCCTAAATCATTTGGTGATATCATTCTTAAATATTATGTTTTCAGGGATACTTTAGTATTTTGTCAGGTTGACCCGTTAAGAGTTGCTGATTTACAAAATTACGTTTATGAAAAGATAACTGATGAAAATTATGAAAAGATTATGAATCATGTTTATAAATATGATCGCAAATTCCAACAAATCGGACTTCCTGCCAAATTAATTACAAGCTTAGCCGCTACATCTGCTGACGCAACAGTTGATGCCGTTATTATTTCATGCACAAAGATGGAAGTTTTAGAGGAAAAATGTATTACACCAGGATACGGTTTAATTGAAGAATCAGTTAAAGCAATACCACGTTTATTTAGTAAGGAAGATCCATTCATGATTCCAGCTCAACATATTGACGTTCGTTCACTAAATGGAGGTTGCATCACTCCTGAAGGTATTAGCTCAGATTTCTCATACGCTCTTCATAATGTTACAGATGTTGTGTTAACATTTCCGAAGAATGCAATGCAAAGAACAGTTTTAGAAAATCCAATGCTTCGAGGTCTTCAGGTCACTATAGATTCCAGAAACTTCCCCGATCAAGCGATGACCACAGTGGGCGACATATTCTTTACACGTATGCTTCAAGCTTCTGATTTAGATGGAGTGAATGAATGCACAGAAGAATACGAGGACTCATTAACTAGACCACTGAATGCAGATGATGGCACGCCATTAGCTAGAACATGGAAAGACCAAACTTCATTCTTATGCACTATTCCAGTTCAACGTGATGGAGCGGGTATATTCTTTGATGGATTAGAAACTTTCAACTCACAAGTTACAGTACAAGTGAAAGCTTATCCAATCATTCAGGGTGAAAATGACACTTACTGTTCAAGGTGACAAATCCTCCTCAGGTTTGGTTTACTAGGACTACATATTGGACATGGACACCGGACGAAGGTTTGAAATATCATCCAACAGGTACACCACCGCAGTATAGAAGTTCATATGATGAAATATTGATGAATAGAAATGTTTAAAATTATAAATTTATTTTTGATTAAATGGATTTAAATTCATCCACCCCTTATGAAGAATTAGCAGGAGTATATAATACATACGTAGATGATATGATTAATGAAGCATTGAGTGATAATAGAAATGCTCTATCTAAGGAAAAATTAATGAAAATTCCATATTCTGAATGTTACTTAAATTCAATCACTGCAGCAATTGGTAAACAAAATAAAGGTAAAACATTAACGATATTAAAACAAATTATCATTATTGCTAACACTTCCCCCCATTCACATGTGTTAATTTATATCAACCGTTCAGGTTCACCTTCAGATGATACATTTGAATCTTTAAAGCATTTAATCAAAATTCCAATTATTTATTTATCACAAGAAGAAGCAGAAGATTATTTAAAAAACTTTTTAATGTATAAAGAATTATATAATACAATCAAGAAGCAAGGATTAGAGGATAAAATTATTGATAAACAACGGGATGAATTATTTGAAACACTTTCTATTTCAAATTTTGATAAAGAATTTTTGCATTCACTCATTTTTCTAGATGATGCAGTGAAATCAAAACTAATAACAAATGAGAAATCATATTTTAATCAGTTATTAACTCAATGTCGACACATTCAGTGTTCATTCTTTATGGCTGTTCAATATTTCAAAGCATTAAGCACAAACATTAAATCAAATCTATCAACCCTTTTCATTTTCAGTGGGTTTAGTCGTCAACAGTTGAACGTTATGCTTTATCAAGTGAATTTACCAATGAGCATTAATGAACTTTACACACAATATCAGCAATTAGGTGAACATGGAAAAATAATAGTTGATTTAAATAAAGGAAGTGTTAAATTTGATTAACTTTTTATAATTAATTTTATTTTTTTTTTATTTAATTAAACATGACAGAAATAGCAAATCTTCTACAGGTTCCATTAAAACAAGGGACAAGAACAAACAAAAGGGGTGCATATAATAGAACTATGAAAGTTCCGATGGAATGAAAGAATTAGTTCATATTGTTGCTGGTCTTCAAAAAGATGTTAAACAAATGAGAAACGTTTTAACATTACCAGAAGCTCAAGCATATGCCAAACGTCATGGTCCAAATTGGGAAGCACACGAAGCAGACATTACGGGTCCAAATGGAAAACCTGATGGTATAAATGAAGTTTTCGTTACTGATGGTCAAGGTAATATTAAAGTCATAAATGGTTATAAATTAACTATATCTGATTATCCTAAACGTAAAGCATATAATGAACGTTATCCTATGCAATTTGATGAAAATGGAAAAGCTGTTAAACAATACATTGGAGAAGGTGAAAATGGTCCAATTAATTCATACCGTCATAATCCATATTCTTATTTCAATGAAGAATTAAATGCTATTGAAGAGGGACCGGATGGATTACCACGATATTCTAACCAGTTTGATGGTCAATATGCAAATATTAGACCTGAAATTTCAGCTAAGAAATTCTTTAAAGTTGCTTTATTCGATCCAGTTTTCGCAAATGTTAAAGATGAACTTAAACAGCAATTCCAACCAATTATAGTAGCAAGAATTGCATCAGGTGCTTTATCTCAAGCATTCAAAGATTTAATTAAGAAACCATTATATCAGCAACGAGGTTTAACTTATGATTTAGTTAAGGAATCAGATAAAAGAAAATTTGAGAAATCAGATGATTATAAGAATGCAATTAATGAATATATTCGGTCTATTAATTTCGATGAAACAGCTAAAAATCAACTTCATGAACAAATACAGGGAATAATAGATTCAAAAGTTCCAGCAAAATAAAAGTTTAAATATATTTTTTTTATTCGAATATAAATGAGAAGACGTTTCACTAGTCAAAAGAACACTAACGCAAAAGCAGAGATTACGGTTGGTTATAACGTAAATGATGATAAATCACGAATTATTCAAAATGTTAAAGTTAATGTTAGCCCTGAATTAACAAGGTCAGCAACTCAACCAAATTTATTAACTCGTGACTTACCGAAAAAGGAGGAGGAGAATGAAAAAACCATGAGAATGGAGACCCAATCATTTTATCTGAACCTGGTAAAGAACCTGTTGAAATTCCCACTTATCCAACATACCCCCACCTCTTTCATCAAACATCGAGAACCCATATAAAATAGACATTAATTCTGAATTAATGAAAATTTACCGTGATATAATAATTAATAATTATGATTCAATAATAAATTTAATTGACCAATCCGGTTTAATTATTTTACCTTATGAATCATTAATTCACATTATCGCCATTCTTTGTGATGTTCAAGATTCAGACGTTAAGATTCAATTTTTCATAGATGATGAGGTTTCATGCTGCGGAACAGTTGCAAAAATAAATCCTATAAAGGATATTAGCACAATTAAGATATCAAAGAACGGAACAACAACTGAACTTCATTTAACATATAATGATATTTATAATAAAATAGTTGATGAATATAAAATATCACTTGAAAAATTCTTTGTTAAGGCTATTTAATATTCAAGCATTAACATTATCGAATAATAATCCTTTGAATCATAATCAATAATAATTGACCTTTCACCAGTTTCTATCGTTTGTTTTATTTCTTTTTGTTCCCCACTATCCGGATCGGTCATTGTAATTGTTTTTGTTATAGTATCAGCTTTATCTTTAACTTCAATCTTTTTTCCATCAGGATATTTAAACCAAAATTCCAAAAATTCGATATTGTCAATCTGTTCATATTTTAATCTATCAATTACATTTTTAATACCATCTGAAAATCTTATGAAATGGTCATTATATGGGTTTGATTGAACTAAATTTGAATGAAGTGAAATATAACCTGTTGATGAATATGACATCGACTCATATTTTCTGAAAACACTAAAATTTATAACATGAATGAATTTCTTATTCGTTGAATTTATGAATTCTTGAGGTAATCTTATTCTAGTTTTATTTATCACTGGAAAATAACGCTTTACCATATTTTTAATCGTAATAAAAATGTCAATTATCAATATTATTTCGAATAATAACTGTGAATTAAATTTAACAGTTAGTGGAATTTATAATGTTACTCTCGTTTCTGTGAGTGGTAAATTTAATCCCATTCTTTTAGACCCTTCAGATTATATATCATTTATTAAAGATGACCATGAAAAAACGTATGATATGTATATAAATAATGTGATAGCGAAATGGGATATTAACACGATTTTAAGTTATTTAAATGAATCATTTATCGTATGGTATGAAGAAAATTTTAAATCAAAACCTGATAAACTTTTTGAACTTGATGAAATAAATAACCTTATTAAATTCCCGCTGAAAATTAAATTTTGTACTCCTCATCTTCGTTCATTGTTGGGGATATTAAATTTTGAAAAAGATGTTGGGGATGTTTTGTATTCTGACACTGGTTCCAATTTCATTTTAATCAAATGTGATAAAGTTAATACCCCAATGAGATTTTCACATCAAACATTAGACCCTAACTCTTACCCATCAATACAAAACATTTTATCCATCAACTTAAACACATTTTCTTTATCATATCCGTTTCAATTATCCGGGAATTCATTTATTCTTCATTCAAAAGATTTATCAAATATTAAATTTAGAATAACTGACCTATTTGATTGTGATTTAGAATTTATGAATGAAATATTATGGCAATTTCAAATAGAAAAAATAGCTGATGAGATAACGGATTAAATATTTATTTTTAAATCATAATAAATGATTAAACAACAGCAACCACAGCAACTTAAGGCGCAAAGCACCCAGGTCCTTCAGACCATTACATACGCCATATATGCATATAATTCAAAGACAGCAGAACAAACACAAAGGTTGAAATATGGAGATTTGGAGATAGTATTGAAAAATGACCATTTCGAATTCGTTTGCAAAGGTGGTGCAGTGATATCAAATATAAAAGAAATTTTATTTATGAATTCAAAAATTAAAGGTATAACGGATGATATAACATCAATTCCACCAGAAGAACAAAGATATTACGCATTAAATGCATTTCCTAAAGTTTTGAAGATTGGAAGATTTAATTTAAATGAGGAATTCATAAAAGGTTTCCTTAATGACATAATGAAGAAGGCAGATAATGAATATGTCAACAGTGAATTAATGAAGAAGGCAAATTTGGTTTATGTTGATGAAAAAGATAATGAAATTAAAGAAAGGGTTGAATGGTATCATGAATGGACATCAAAGATTTTAAAAACTAAAGCTGATACAGGATGGGTTTCAGGATGTTTAGACCTTAAAGCAGATAAAACTTATGTTAATGGTGAGTTAGAGAAGAAGGCAGATAATGAATATGTCAACGAAATATACCAAAGTTTGATAGGAACAACTAAAAATATTGAAACTATTGTTGGTGACTTTTCTGTCAATGAAGAAAATAAATATTTTAGATGGCAATTGGTACAGTCCTTAAAAAATGGTGCACGGTGTAAACTCATTCCGAAAAATAACAATGAAATGTATGTAAGCTATATAAAGAATAATGGTACACAAGTTAAAGTTCCATTAGACAACAACTGCTACTTAAACTTATATGGAGACGAACAAAAGAAATATTTAAGAGTTTATGAAATGACAGATATGACATTGCCTCACCCAGCTCCAGCACCATATTATTATGACTATGGAGATGACGACAGAACACCACATGTAGATGAACAAAAGCTAACATTATATTTAGATTATTATAGATATAAAAGATATAATGCAATAGAAAAAACGAGAATAGTATATTATTATACAGATGACAAAAATAAATATTATAGTCAAGATTTTACCTACCCTGAAAACATAAGATTATATTATAAAAAATATTCTGACACAAACCAGAAGAAACCTGAAATAGTTGCACTATATTTTAAGTTCAAAATAGACAATCCTATATTATCTCATATGTTTGATTTAATGAACCCAGTAGGTTCTATTTATACATCTATGGATGCAAGAGGTCCTCAAGTAATGTTTGGTGTTGGTGCATGGGAACAGATTGTAGACAGGTTTTTGTATTGTGCAAACTCTTCAAAGGAAACAGGTGGAAGTAAAACGATTTCAGGTGAAAATTTACCTGCACACAGTCACTACATAGATTTAAGTACATCTCAGGCAGGTTGGCATAAGCATAGATATTGTGATTGGTCAGGAATGACAAAAGGTAAAGGATATGATGTTAAAGACGACGTTAAGTTTGCTATAAATTGTTACTGGAGTGACACTCAGGGAGAAGGAAACCATACACATTTCGTTTCAGGATATACACAAACAACGGGACAAAGTAAAGAATACATGCCACCTTTACATGACAGTTTACGCATGGTATAGAGTTCAATGAACGCTCAATGTTTGTAAAACAAACTTTAGAACGGACTGAAAGTCCTGAGCTTCAAAAGAGCAAACAGCATAATTTAAATTTTTATTTTAGTATAAATGAAGATTCTACCATATGGTGTTATTGGAAGAGATAAAGATGGAAACCCAATATTTGATCCAAAGTTAAAATTAAAGTTACTGACAAGACAACAACTTGAAAAGTTGCTGAAACTAAAACAGGATGAAAAATGAGAAAATGAGAAAGAAAAATTTAAATTATGCAATTTTATTTTTATCATAAATGACAAAATTAATTAAGCCAACTATTTCTAAATTAATGATACCAATGAAATCATTTCGTGGAGTACTTATCCCAGGTTCTTCACAATTAGCCAGGGTAAGTGTTGTGACTCAAGGTGGAACATTAGCGAATCCATTCAAATTATTAACTAAAGATGAACTTAATAAAACGATGATAAAATAACTGATAACAAAATTTTATTTCACTGCTACCAGGTAATTTAACTTCTCTGAAAAAATGTGACAACATGACATTTTGACAACAGTCATGGAAATAAATTTATATCGTTAATGTTTACGTTAATGGTTTCAGGTTATTCAATAATTCATTATTTTTGAATAACTGATGAGGTCACCGGGTCACCAGGTCACCAGGTAATTTAACTTCTCTGAAAAAATGTGACAACATGACATTTTGACAACAGGTATGAAAGGAGGATGGTATTTATTAATTATTTTTGAATAACTGATGAGGTCACCGGGTCACCAGGTCACCAGGTAATTTAACTTCTCTGAAAAAATGTGACAACATGACATTTTGACAACAGGTATGAAAGGAGGATGGTATTTATTAATTATTTTTGAATAACTGATGAGGTCACCGGGTCACCAGGTCACCAGGTAATTTAACTTCTCTGAAAAAATGTGACAACATGACATTTTGACAACAGTCATGATTAATGTAAAAATAAATTCAAATCATACTTTATAAAGCTTCATTTACAGGTATTTCATCGTCAGTAAATGAATCCTCATTATCGTTTGGTTCAACCTGTTTATATAATCCTTTCATTTCTTCTTTCAAAACATAACACCATGTCTGTTTACCATCTATTTTTCTTTGTTTCCTTTCACATTTATCCTTAATACTCATTTGGAAATTCTTGTCTTTCATGTCTGATGGTTTGCAGAATAGAGCATTTTTACACGTCATACCTACACACAATTCATCATAATGTGTATTTATCCATACATCTAAAGGATTTGTTGATAATTCAATTAAATCTTGTTTGGCTTCAGTCATCGGAATGATTCGTACATTAAATGATGAAAGGTCATATTGCATAAAATATGTCAGTAAATTATCATAAAATTCCTTAGTGCATGAATTCATCAAATTCTTGAAGTAATCAAATTGACCCTTAAATTTACCATTAACTCTTAAAACTACATATCTTCTGTCTCCAACTTCAATTTTGACAGGGTAAACGTTATTAGTTACGAAAATGAAGTTTGCAACGTTCTGAGCAGTTCTTCTGGGTTGATTCTTTTCATTAATTCTAATCTCATTATCCGTTATAATTGATTTCAAAGCGTTGAAGTTTGCGAGTCTGTCTTCACCTACATTCTTGAGTTCATTAAGTACAAGAAACATTTTATTCTCAACTACTGAGTTGAAATTACCCGTTAGCTCACCTATTTCAGTAATGTTTTTGCATGAATAACCAGCGAGAAGTTCAGAAATAATATCTGTAAATCTGTTTTTACCTGTTCCTTGAAGTCCTTTCAAAATAATTGCTGTTTCATTCTTGATTCCTGGATGTTGAATCATTGATGCAATCCAGCCGAGAAGGTATTTATACACTTCATCGTTATTATCACAAACGACTTCTTTAATGAAATTCATAAACATCTCAATTTTTGAGTAATCAAGCTTTTCGAGAATGTTGTATTTATAACCCTGAAACGTTGAGAAAACATCTGGGGAATCAGATTTAAAGCAAACACCCTTAACGGTTAATGTAGACAATTGATTTAGTAGTACGTCCCATGCTGTTATTGTTTTACCTTCTTCTTTAAATAATTTAATCATTTTGAGTGACTCTTTCATGTTTGATTGAAGAACGAATGATATTTGATTCATTTTGTCGTGGATATTATAGTCCTTTTGAATGAAATATTTGTTTCCACAATCTACAAAACGGATTACACGTGATAAATCCTCAATTACTTCAGAACTGTTTTTATACTGATGATTTTCAGCCTTGCGTCTAATATCTGTTATCAAAAACGAGTCATCAAGTTTGATATCGAATGTTATTTTTGGCTTACGTAATAAAGGCAAAACATATTCATCATAATATTCCTTTTGATATAGTTTTAGAATCTTCACCAAAACAAATGGAGAAGTCATTAAATGTGCATATCTACTACGTGCTTTTTCAAAATTACTTTTTGCATTTTCTGTTAAACTGCAGAAGTTATAAACGTTATCGTATGCTTCATTAATCAAATGATTAGGTAACGAATTAATAGCTTGAAACAGTGTAAATAATGTTATTTCTTTTTCTAAATTCATGTTTCCACCGTCATTATGTACTTCAAAATCACAGATGCCATCAACTATGCTCTGGGCAAGTTTATCGTCAATGTTTACATCTTTGTTTTCATTCATGATGGTCTTTATTTCTTCGTTCTTCTGTTCAACTCTTACCTTAATATTCAAATCATTTAATATATCATTCACTGTTCTAGTTAATGTTGAATCATAACTTCCACGAATGAATGAGTATGTATTGATTGGTTCTGTTGCATTCTTGCGAACTCTTGAATCAGCCATAACCACTAAAGAACGCTTTGAATCATCAATAGAAGTCATTATATCAATATCATAATCATTGCAGGAATAACATTTAATCATTCTGTTCGAAACTGCATAGAAGAAATTAGTGTTGCAATAAATGTGAAGACCTCCTGAAGCGGTTTTAACGATAACATCTTTATCCGAAAGTTTTGATAAAATGTCTTTTCTAACCGTTTCTTTAAGTTCATCATTGTACGATTTATTGATATCAACATCTATAATCGTTAAATTTGATATTTTATTTACTAATAAAGCCATACCAGTTTTCCTTCCTCTTCCTCCATCGTATTTGAGGTAGTTATGTAAATCAATCTTGTTTTCACCAATTCTTTCGTTGAGGGTTTTAGTTTCTGCCATAACTAATTCCTCAACTAATGAATCAATAACTTTTTCATCAACTAATGAATCAATAACTTTTTCATCAACTAATGAATCAACTAATTCCTCAACTAATGAATCAATAACTTTTTCATCAGAAACGATATAGTTGCTGTTGTTGTTTGTTGCTGTCATTTATATAGGAATAAAAAAATAAAAATAATTTTAAAACTAACTTTATTTTTGGACTGCATCATATTTCCATACCTGTTGTCAAAATGTCATGTTGTCACATTTTTTCAGAGAAGTTAAATTACCTGGTGACCTGGTGACCCGGTGACCTCATCAGTTATTCAAAAATAATTAATAAATACCATCCTCCTTTCATACCTGTTGTCAAAATGTCATGTTGTCACATTTTTTCAGAGAAGTTAAATTACCTGGTGACCTGGTGACCCGGTGACCTCATCAGTTATTCAAAAATAATTAATAAATACCATCCTCCTTTCATACCTGTTGTCAAAATGTCATGTTGTCACATTTTTTCAGAGAAGTTAAATTACCTGGTGACCTGGTGACCCGGTGACCTCATCAGTTATTCAAAAATAATTAATAAATACCATCCTCCTTTCATACCTGTTGTCAAAATGTCATGTTGTCACATTTTTTCAGAGAAGTTAAATTACCTGGTGACCTGGTGACCCGGTGACCTCATCAGTTATTCAAAAATAATTAATAAATACCATCCTCCTTTCATACCTGTTGTCAAAATGTCATGTTGTCACATTTTTTCAGAGAAGTTAAATTACCTGGTGACCTGGTGACCCGGTGACCTCATCAGTTATTCAAAAATAATTAATAAATACCATCCTCCTTTCATACCTGTTGTCAAAATGTCATGTTGTCACATTTTTTCAGAGAAGTTAAATTACCTGGTGACCTGGTGACCCGGTGACCTCATCAGTTATTCAAAAATAATGAATTATTGAATAACCTGAAACCATTAACGATAAAATAACTGATAACAAAATTTTATTTTTATATAAATGAATACCCCACAAGCTCAAAATTTACCACGAATCATAACAAGAGAGGAAAGAAATAATCGAAAAATTAAAAACAACAAACCACGAAAAACAGAGAAGATGAGGAATAAAAATTAAATTTGGATTGAGTTTAAAAATTCATCTTTATTAAATTCATCTCTTCCAATCAATTTATTTATTCTATTAAATTCTTTTATTTTCGCTTCACACAGTTTAAGGATTGAACGGTAAGTTTTTAATTTTTCGATTATTTCTTTCCTCTCTTTATCGTTTTCAACCCCACCACATTGTGGCTTCTTTTTGTAATAGCATATTTTTGATTTAATTCTGTTTAGTTTCTTTTTATATTCATCGTCTGGACTCTTGGCTGCTTCGTTGTCACTCATTTCTTACGAAATAAAAAAATTAAATATTATTTAAATATAATGGAGTAATAAAATAAATCGGAATTTCTATTAATTTATTGTCAACTTCAACTAATACATTACCGTTAATATAGGGTGTCCAAAGGTGTGTTTAGCACAAACCTGAATACTGCGAATAGAAATAAACAAGTTACATATATATAAAGTTTATTTAAATATAATCACCATTGGATTCAATCACGCGTTCGCAGCGATCGATCCAGGCTTCAAAGACACGCTTTAAATCATCATGAGAAAATTGCTCAAATTGCTCTCTTACAAAATTTTCAAGATCATCTGGACTCGCGAATTCGCGTCCTTCAGCTCTCTTTTTTAGCGTGCCGAATAAATAAAAGTCAGAGGGTGCAATATCAGGTGAATAAATTGGGTTTGGAACAACTTTGACATTGTTTTCCAACAAGTAATTCATTACCTTATGACTTTTGTGAACTCTTGAATTATCAAAATGAATTGCAAACTTTTGTTTTTGTTGTTTGGATTTCTCAAACTCATCAGAATTGATAATTTGAGTAAGAACATTGTCAATTAGATACTGAGCATTCATCGTATTAGGTTTTTGAAGAATATCAATTGCGATGATGCCATTCACGCCCCAAAAAACCGACAACATCATCATTGGTGTGTCAATTTTTTTCTTCGGGAATGTTTGCGGATTTTCATCCTTCGGATCCACATGATTTTGACTTCTGTTGCATATTGAAACCAAGACTCGTCCCCTGTTACTAAAAAGCGAAACTTCTTGGATTGATACGCACCCAATATAGAGAGGAGCTCTTTCGAAGATTGGACTCTAGATTTTTTTTGAACTGAATTAAGGTTGTGCGGAACCCAACGTGTATACGCTAGTTTGTAGTTCAAATAATTGTGCAGATAATAACTGACTGTTGTACGTGGTATCTTTGTCATCTCCTTATCCTTCTGAGTGATGCTCTTGGTCTTCATCTAGCGCTTGAAGAATTGCTTTGATTTTTCTTTGATCCGGCGATTTTTTGTCAATTTTTATGATGGGCGCTTTTTGTTCATGAAGTGATACATTCCTAACATGATACGTTACAGTGGAATAGCTAGGAGCATCCATACAGAAGCATTTTACCAATGTCCGTAGATTTTTTTACAGTCTTTGCATTTTTTTGCAAGAGCGAGGATGTTTTCTTTATGATTCATTAAAAAATGAAAAAAAATCCCGCCAAAATTTCCCGCGAAACCGCCTCTTGTCTCAAAATTCATTTTATATCCCGGCATGGCGCCAAAATACAACATACTCATCATATACATATATTCATATTTTTTATTATATATTTATAATCAGCATATATCTCCTTTAATAGTCTCATATAGAGCGCTGTGCTAAACGCACCTTTGGACACCCTATATATCTAACAAATTCAGCTATTGTGTCAAATCTTCGTCTTCTTTTTGTCATTGATTTATCGGTTTTTCCATAATCGAGATGAATCAAAACTTTATCCCCTTGTTTAAAATTCATGAGCCCCGAATTAATTTGTTCACGTTTAACATCATTTAACCTTTCCATTTGCTTTCTAATATATTCCCATTCTTTTGAAATATCATTTTTCATTTCCACCGGTTTCATGTTTATAGTTCTATGCCATGTATTATTGTAATAATATACTAACTGCTGTATGATGGAGTCATGATTTCCATCCCAGTATATCTGACCGTTAACCCCTAACGCATCTCTAAGAGTTCTCATTACTGCATCAACTATTTTATTATGAAACGTATATGGAGAGGATGAAACGTAAAAATTAATTTGTGGGAAATAATGAGCCATAGCTGCCTGAAATCCTTTATCACCATCACCCCTGATATTATCTACTCTTTCATGATCTAGTAAGTATTGAATAGCTCTTCTTGTTTCCTGTTCTGTTTTCCCTTTCACCGGAATGCAATATAAATATCTAGTGTTAATGTTAATGACAAATAAATAAGTAACGTTTCCTTTTGAATATTCTAAATGATCGATTTCGTATGAATATGAATATGGTGCAAATGAAGGGCGACCAAATTTTTCCTTTAACGGTTGAATTTTTGGGTCAATTGGTTTATTTAATATCTTGAAATCCTTTTTAAAATCTTTTTGCTTCTTTAATGTTTGAAATGGATATAATAAAGTGAATGATGAAGGATTAACTGAAGGAGGAGGAGGTACTACTGTTGGAGGTTTTGGTGTTGCAAGTGGTTTAATTTTATCTGCTTTGATTTTGGATGATGAAGTTTTGGAATTCATTCCTCCTTTCATTAATTCTGGATGTATTCTATTCATTTGTTTTAAATATGCTGTATATAAAGGTTTGATATACTTTCCCGCTTCGAGTTTATGTTGAAGGATGAATTCCAAAAGTTGATCTTCATTTAAAAGTCGGGCTGAATGTGGTTTAACTAATGAATCATAAATTAAAGCTTGTGCTTCATTTATGGTCTGAATGACCTGGGCGTTTTGCACTTTTAGCTTTTGTTCCTTTGTTTTTTGCAGCTCAGGATTATATAATTTATATAATTCATCAATATCTTCTTCTGTTAATACTTTATTTTTGAAATCTTTCAATTGTTTAAGTTGTGATTTAGTTTTTCCCTTTGTATATTCATTATTTTTAATTTTGTCTTTAATTTTAGAAATTATTTTATCATGATATTTCAAAATTTCATTTTTATAATATGAATAATAATAATCCATATCATCACCCGTTATATTTTCATCATATTTTTGGAGATATGCTTTTAATTCATAATAAGTAAGAAAATTTTGATTAAATACTAAATCATCAATTAAAATTTTTAAATCTACATCATTCATTTATATAAAAATAAAATAAATGTTTTAAGGGCGCCCACCTCTTTGATCAAGAATCAAAACCATCATTAACGGTTCCTTTTGTCTCTTCTGTGGCATTGTATTAAATAAACGGCATACAACATCCATTTTCACAACATACAGCCTTAGTGTGTGCTCCTGTTAATGCAGTCTTTCCAATTGTTAAGCGAGTCATTGACCTGTTTTTAAGTTGTAAATTAATATTCTGACCATCGAAAATAACTTTATCATTTATTATATCCAAATAATTTTTAGGTGTTAATTGTTTATTTTGTCGTAAACTAACACCTTTCATTTTTTGTGCAATCTTTTTAAAATCACTTCCATCAATTGAACCGTTGAATGATGTATAACACTTAGGGCATAAAGCAACCATGTTATCACCTTGTTTCTCAATTGCTAAACCCAATGTTGTAAACAGAAATTCATCAAAAGTGACACCTCAGAAAAGCTAAAATATTGAATTTTTGGAACTTTTGATAGAGCACGTTTTTAAATATTAATTAAAGTAAATGTATATTTTGTAAAGATTCTTTTTAATAAAAAAATAAAATTTTGAAGAAGAACACAAAATCTTTTGAAAAATAATATCACATAAACTCATATTATTTTCTAATATATAACTATTTTATATAAAAATCAAATTCAATGATCTTAAAAGCGAAGGATAAACCTCAAAATTTACGAAATATAATGAGTGGGAATATAATGCTTATCTATCATAAAACCATATGAAATATCAATTTTTGCTTTACGCCTATTCCCACTCATTATATTCGTAAATTTTGAAGTTTATCCTTCGCTTTTAAGATCATTGAATTTGATTTTTATATAAAATAGTTATATATTAGAAAATAATATGAGTTTATGTGATATTATTTTTCAGAGGATTTCATTCTATATGCCTATGAAAAGTACTCTCAAAACTAACTTTTTCCTAATTATAATTAAATCTAGAATATTGTATTATGCTTAGTATTATTTCATTTTTCTCATTCAATTTAGAATTTACAAATGTCAAAAAATTGAGAGCTGTCACTTTTGATGAATTTCTGTTTATTACACCAATAACTTCTTCTCATGTGCTTTTTCTTCAGCTTTATTCTTTAATTTAGGTTTAAATTTCTCATCAAAACAGAAGAAATCAAATGGTGCGAATTTGAAAATGTTTTTATCATAAAATTGTTTATCGGTAACAATTGCTTGAAATGCTTGAGTGTTAGGAAGATTTGGGTCGCCAGCGATTGCCCAATAAGATGAATCAGTATCACCTTCAATGAAATGAAAACGATTAACATCCATGCATTTATACATAAAATCATAAATGAAAACTAAATACCAGTATTTAGCATTATCTAAAGTGAAGAATGCCTCTTGTAAACATGTATCACATCTATAAAATCTATCTTTAAGCATCACTTGATATGTATCTTCACCTATTTCTCTTATGTTTTTAAACTTATTTGACATACATGCAACGCGTGCCTTCTGTGCATTCATTATTTTAGTCTTTGTGTAATTTTGTGTATTCATTGCATCGTAACCATATGATCCATTAAGTGTAATCTTGCAAAATAAACTTTTTCCTTTATTTCCTTCTAATTCAGCCTTTTGTCTTTTGTTCATAAATTTGTTCGCAAATTCATTAAAACAAGTGTTTTTCGTAAATGTTAAAATTGATTGAATATCATCGATGATAAAATGAAATCTGTCTATTAGATACCAAAGATAATAAGATGAAAATGGTTGATATTGGTTGTGTGTTGATGCTAACTGAGTTAATTTCCTCTGTTTCTGGTCAACTGGTAGATTGTTTGATTTCATGTAATTATACATAAAACTGCCAATTGTTTTTTCATCTGTGATAATATCTAAGTTTCTTATTAATCGGTAAAAAGTTTATGTAATCATTAATGTATTTTTCATCAATGTGACCCTTTACTTCAGCCACGAATAAAGTATTTTTCTTCTTAATTATTCCCAGTGCTTTTGCTTTCTTTGTTGCTGTATCACAAATGATAACACCATTCAATCTTCCCGCATATACATTTTATGGTCAGTATATTGAATGAAATCATGAGGATTAGATGAAAATGATGAAGGATATAATGAATTAAAATCAACACCACAACAAAATGAGTCATGATGTTGGTGGTGTCCTCATTTGATACAGTTTTAGTTTCTGGATTATATGCAAGTTTATTAATGTGCGTGATTCCTTTAAGATTTACTCTATGTTGAACATTTGATAAACCACCAGTAATTCCATTACGGAGAATGTGATAAGCTTCAACTGAATCTAAAGTCATTGGTAAATTATTTTTTAATGCATAATTTCTTAAATTGATTCTTAAAACGTTTGAACATCTTCATCTTTATTTGATTTTACGACATTGCAATAACAACACATTAACTGACAATTTTCTTTGGTATGTGGTTTTTCATTATCGATTCTATCTAATGTTGGTTTATTTGCATATGTAAACGCTTTACCACACATTTTGGCATTTAGA
This sequence comes from Trichomonas vaginalis G3, assembly GCF_026262505.1. Taxonomy (NCBI): domain Eukaryota; phylum Parabasalia; order Trichomonadida; family Trichomonadidae; genus Trichomonas; species Trichomonas vaginalis. Next base: position 5,623,241 of record NC_067203.1, read on the forward strand.
TGAAAGGATTAAATCGTGATAGTATTGAAATCATCCATTGAAACATTATTTTTAGTTCTCTTTCTGCTTTTTCATCTTGTTTCTTATTGATTCAATTTTATATTTCCAATACTTTTTCGTTAATTCAAACTTGATTCTATCTCTTCCTCAGGAATTTTTTCATTAGGATTAAAGTCTTTATATGCTAAAGCGTACGAATCATTGAAGCATTCGATGATAAAGAAAGATTATGAAGCATGTCAATTTTATAAACAAATGTTTCTTCAATAATTTTATCGATTGGGTCAATCATAATTTCAACATCTTTATTGCAATAATGAATAAAATATTCTAATCTATTCTTAAAATTTTTAGCATCATTGAGTATATTTGATAATCACTATCTGATATAGTTTCTTGAGTTAATGCTGAATAAAATGAATCTTGAGTGAATGGTTCCTCTTTATATATAATTCTTCTTCGTAATTTTCCCATGTGATGAATTGATAAGGGAAAAAAGGATTTAACACGTGATTTATTGTTTCCGAAATCTTGAGTGAATTGGTCTAATGTCCCACCCGCTATATAATTTCTGATGTCAATAAATCTCAATTCATATGGAACGTTTGTTTTCTTTACAATGATTTGCTTAAATTGTGAAGATGAACCCAGCATTGATTTTATTTTCCATTTTACAGTGTTTAAATCACGAAGAATTAAATTTAAATCAAACTTTCCCGAATTAAAACCTATGATATTCACTTTATTGAATTCCTCATCTAGAAGTTCTTTAAATGCTTCCTTCTGTTTTTCATTTAATGTATGCGACTTCATTAATTCATTGTATTGTTCAATATTTGATTTAGCAACTAATGAACAGGTTGAAAATAAAAACTCAATCCAATCAGAAATAAAAGAATCACTCGAAGTTAAGCAAAAATTCCTCGTGTATGTTTTATCATTTAATTAACCGTTGATGATTACCATGAATGGTTTTAAGTAAGCGTTCAAAGTTGCACACTCAGAAAGTTGTAATTCTTCTTTAGTCTCTAATGTTTCAAAGTCAAAAGTAATATAATATCTTGTCGGTTGATAATATTCCTGCAAAATTGTGAGCTAATAACCACTGATATATCTTCTGTTTCGTAATATGTGGTGCATATGGTTGCTGTGTCTTTTGCAACTGAACGTCTTGAATTAATCTTCCATTATTTTCTTTACATTTCTCACAATGCTTTAAAAATCTTCTTTGGTTTTTCCTTTCTGGATCATCACGGATAGAATAAACTTCTTCTTTACAATATGGGCAAACTTTATAGCCAGTGAGTGCTTCAACGTCTGTTATTCTGTCAGCGTGAAGTTTTCCACATGGACTCTGTGTTAATAAAATATTTACTGTTTCAAATTCTGGATCTATCATTATGATTCCACTAATGGAAAGTCTACCTTATTTATGTCCACGTCTTCTGGTTGAGGATCACAATAATAGAAATCAATATTAACATTTAACATCCTCGCTAATCTCTCACTTTCTGATGAAATGTCAAACCCTTCATATGCATCTATTGCTTCATTTAAATAGCTTCTACGAGTTTTAGGATTAACACCATCAGGAATGTTATAGAAGCGTTTAAATAACCTTCTACCTTCTGCTCTAATTTGATTATCATTCATTTTAGCTGTTCCGTTTTTGTTCATTTATGTAAGAATAAAAAATTAAAAAATAAATAAAAATAAAGTTTATTTTTATTAAAGCCCATAAAATGAATTAAGAACACATAAATTTTTATCATCTGCGACGTGACGAATACATTTTAATTTACTCAAGAATGTGTACCCTGATACATTAAATCTAATTCCTGTCTTATTTAATTTCACAACTTTGAAAAGGAATGTATGAATAGCTATAAAATGATGAAGATGTTTTATGGGTTGCTTCCATTTTTTCTGAAATAAATGAATAAATATAATGCTTATACGTTTTCATATCTTTTATATTCTTAATAACGAATGGTATAGACCTTTCCACTTCATCTTCCTTCGGTGCTGTTCTTTCATATGAAACATTATTAGTATCTTCAACAATGAAACCGCAATCACATAAAATTTTATATGTTCCAATGGTTTCTTTTGATATTTTATCTAATAAATCAAAAACTTTATCAACACCTGTGCATTTATTTAAATAATAATTTGTGTAAATATCATGATCTTCTTTCTTAATCGTATTAGTTGCATATGTCACGTTTTTAAGAGTTTTTTTGAATTTTTTGGAATCTAAAGGTGGTGAAAGTAGGATACAGGGGTATTCTTCATTATCAATAAATTGTAACTTATGTTTACGAATAAATTTAGTACCTTCTTCCGAAAGTGTTTCGTCTATTTCACCATCTAATAAATTTTGTGTTGATTCTGAGACATAATTTTTATATCTTTCTTCATGAGATTTCTGTACTTCTGATTCTGAAGCTGGGATATTCATTAAACCCTCTACTTCATTTTCATTATATTTTTCAACTTCTCTTAATTCCTTAATTTTTTCATCTATTTCATCTCTTATTTTTTCCAGTCTTTCAATTTCATTGTATTCATCATCTTTAATTCGTTCTTCATAATATTCGGGGAAAACATCAGGTTCTTTAGGTTTTTCTTCTTTTTTAGATGTGGGATATAAGAAATTTATAACATCATCTTTATTCATTTTTCCATCATAACCAAACTCATTTAAAAACTCCGCGAATTTTTGACAATTTCTTAAATAATATTTATCAACTTCATAACCTGCCTCCTTTAATATATTCTTTATTTCCTCATTTGTGAATCCTAATTTTTTAACATTGTTAGTTTTGACGCTCATTTTCATACGAATTAAAAAATAAATTATTCAAAAATGTAAGACATGAATCAAATAATTGATTTCATAAATTCAAATAATCATTAGTTTCTTAAAGTTCTATGTTGAACTCATCAAATTCTTCTTCATCATTATCATTACCATTACCATTACCATTAGCGAGTTTATTTACTCTTTCAACTCTATCTTTTGATAGTCTTGCGTTTAATTTTTTCTGAAGTTTTTCGTTACCAAGTTCTAAAATTTTACATGGATGATATTTAAACCCGTTAAATTCTTTTTCCTCAGTTTTAATCATTAATCTACAAAGAACTTTAGTGAGGTGGTTTTGTTGTTTAAACCATTTATCCTTAATATTTGTTATAAATTCAATATTCGGAATTAATTCCCAAATTTTTGAATTTTCGATTAATTTACCATCAAATGCAAAAGCAATAGGTTTAATATTAAACTTACCTTTATAAAATAAACTTTGTACGTAATCATCAAAAGGCGTCAAAAATTTTCTCACTGGGTTTTCGTCTATCAATCCCAGCTCATTATATACGCAACCAATCAAAAATCTGATATGGGAGTCCAAGGCTAACTTTTTGTCGTCTACCTAATAAAAGAGGAAGCAGCATTAGTGAGAATAATCGCAAATATTCAATTTAAATTATCTTTTTATTCTTAATTTAAAGTGACAAAAAGAATAAAAAACCTATTCTAAGGCATGTTGTTATGTAAATGAGACTAGACATCATATTTTATGTTATGAAAAAAAAATATTTAGAATTTTAGAACAAAATAAATAGAAAAAATAGCATAACTTATGGATGTGCGTATATTAAATTTAATAAATTAAGAGAAATTATTTTTGGCGCCAAAATTATTCGTTAACTCTCAAATTTTTCTGAGTCAATAAGCCGCCAAAAAAGTGTCATTTCTTTATAGGAAAGGAAACCTATTTGACGAACAATCCGGACACTAGTGCCTCAGCGAATTTCCCCAAACCCACCAATCCCCTCCCTGCTGTTGTCACCATCGATGGAAAGTAAGTCATCAATAGTCTCTTTTCCTGATTTCAAGCTAACGTTAGATCATTCATGAAAGAAATCATTGCCTTTCATCAGAGACTTTCGTTTATAACTGCGCTGCTCTCAAGTTCATCTTGAGAAATTTACGTAATAACTGAATTCCCAAAGTTCTTTAGGTGATCCAAAACACTGTAGCTGCTTGAACTTTGGACGAGCCTCGCACCCCAGAGAATAGAAATCCCAATCTTGCTCATGTTTAGTTGAATTAGTCTGCAGCAGTACAGCTCTGATACCACAAGATCGTGATGTATACAAAGTCACAACGCTATTTGATTCAACAACTAGCTAGTTTTGACATCAAATTGCAAAATTTGACTTCGTTATGAGCTCTTTGTAGCAAAAATACATTACACTTAAAGACTAGTTGCTAGACTGTAGTAGTTTGTTCGTATATATCTATTTTTCCCCAACGTATTGCATACTACATTTTGACAAGACTTGCAACCTTATAGTAACCTCGTTGGGAATTGTTCAAGCAAAGCGTAGGTAGTTAAGGTCGAGTAAGAGTTCTTCTTAAATCTTTCACTGAATGAGTAGGTGTTGGAAGAACTGTTCTCTAAAGCGATACAGTTGCGCTACATGTTCGTCAACTTGTCTAGAAATAAATATATCATTTGTTTTATACGTTTTTTCGTAATAAATCTATTTGTATTTGTTGTATTTGAGTATGAAGATAACAAAAACTACGGCATAAGACGCAGTACACTGGGCTTCGTTGCCATTTTATTTACCATGTTAAGAATAAACTTAACAGACATGCTTTGTTTTCGACGAAGCCATCTAAAATAACGTACATCTAAATAAAACTAAAAAACTGTAAAATTTCTTTATTTGATAGTATACTTCAAATTATGCACTATACCTTCTAGAATTCTATAACACTCTTTGCATATAATTTTTTTAAAAAAAGTTATATCTCGACAAAAATATGATTTATCAATAGAGTATGTAAAATAAAACTCATTCGCAGTATTAAAAAATCGTAAATCTTTCCAAAAAAATTTTGAATTACAAATTTTAAAACTTAAAACAACATTTTTTGAAGCGAAAAAACGAAATCTAATTTTTTTTGGAAAATTTAGAATAAATAGAGCTCTTTAACTCGTCGAATACAAATTGTTTTCAAGTTTTTTTCGACCGGAAATTGAACTTTTAGAGTTTATACAATAAGATTCACATGAAAAAATACGGGTTTAACAAAGAAATCACCAATATAAAGGTTTTTTAGTAGAACGAGATTGATAAAAACTATGGTATGATAAAAAGACGATAATTTTTTTGGCGGGATAATTGAAGAATATGAATGATTCGAATTACAGACATACTCTAGTCCGAAACTTACTATGGTTCGTGACTTATTTTTGACACAGAATAGCTGTAGACTAAGGCTTACTCTAGATCCAGACTTATTATACAATTAAATTTGCTTTTGGAATAAGACTTAATTTTAGTTACAAACTTATCTTAATATCAGACTTATATTTAGAATCAGACTTACTTTAGTCTAGAACTTACATTTAGAATCAGACTTACATTTCAAGTCAGACTTACTTTCGTCCGAAACTTACATTTCAAGTCAGACTTACTTTCGTCCGAGACTTACATTTCTAGTCAGACTTACATTTCAAGTTATACTTACTTTCGTCCGAGACTTACATTTCTAGTCAGACTTACTTTCGTCCGAGACTTACATTTCAAGTTATACTTACTTTCGTCTGAGACTTACATTTCTAGTCAGACTTACTTTCGTCCGAGACTTACATTTCAAGTCTGTCTTACTTTCGTCCGAGACTTCCATTTCAAGTCAGACTTACTTTCGTCCGAGACTTACATTTCAAGTCATACTTACATTAATATCAAACTTATATTAACCTACGACTTACTTTTATTCCCAGACATCTTGATCCACACTGACATTGAAAACCACTCATACATCTAAAGCCACTCAAACATAATCCAAAAAATGATAATATAATGAAACTTTATAGAAAATTGAAAATTTCGGCAATTAAAAATAAAGTCGAACAGCATTGTAAATGCAACTGCAACATGGAAAATGTTTATAAACTATATGGTGTTCATATTCCATGTATTCATAACATCTTAGATGTAAAACCGGCCGATTTAGAAAAACCTAAAGCATTTCATATTGGAAAATTGGAATTCAATAGTTCGAAGAATATTCTAGTTTATGATGATGAAGACAATCCGATAGGAAAGGGTGATCGGAAAAATGAACAATGCAAAATTTCGGCTCGGAAAACATTTACAACCAAAGTTGAGAACGAAATTTACTTGTATGAAGAACAAGTAACTCCAGATATAGGAGTTAAAAGTCTTGTTCAACGCATTTTAAATCTTCCGTCAATTGACAAGGCAACAAGTTTCATGTTTAATCTTGGGATGAACATCGATTATGATACAATTCAGGCAATTCATTATATCATCATTAAAAAACACATCCAGAAGTGATAGATTTGGCATTAAGTAATGCATATCTTCCGGAAGAATCAGATGAATATCAGCAAAACAAAGACATGATTTCAAAAATTATCGAAGAAGTTTTTGATAATAAAGACAAGGAAAGAGATCCAGATTTTGTTGTAAGAAGGAAGAGGAAAAATGGTTTGTGAAAAAAATATTTATATGAATAAAATGTGTATGATTATTGTTTATAAAAAATAGTTAATAAATATGAGAAACTATTTAATTATTTGTTATATAAAGATTCGATATACAGAACAGAATGAAAAAGGATAAAAAAATTAATCAGAAAGATGTAAAAGTTTGGGAGATATAAAAAATATTATAGAGATAAAATATTTCCTGAGAGATAAAAAAGTCAATGAAAGATGCAACAGTGAGAGACTGATGCAACAGTGTCTGACAGATGCAACAGTGTCTGAGAGATGCAACAGTGTCTGACAGATGCAACAGTGTCTATGAGATGCAACAGTGTCTGAGAGATGCAACAGTGTCTATGAGATGCAACAGTGTCTGATAGATGCAACAGTGTCTGAAAGATGCAACAGTGTCTATGAGATGCAACAGTGTCTATGAGATGCAACAGTGTCTATGAGATGCAACAGTGTCTATGAGATGCAACAGTGTCTATGAGATGCAACAGTGTCTGACAGATGCAACAGTGTCTGACAGATGCAACAATGTGTATGAGATGCAACAGTGTCTATGAAATTTAACAGTGTCTGACAGATGCAACAGTGTCTATGAGATGCAACAGTGTCTGACAGATGCAACAGTGTCTGACAGATGCAACAGTGTCTATGAGATGCAACAGTGTCTATGAGATGCAACAGTGTCTATGAGATGCAACAGTGTCTGACAGATGCAACAGTGTCTATGAGATGCAACAGTGTCTATGAGATGCAACAGTGTCTATGAGATGCAACAGTGTCTGACAGATGCAACAGTGTCTGACAGATGCAACAGTGTCTGACAGATGCAACAGTGTCTATGAGATGCAACAGTGTCTATGAGATGCAACAGTGTCTATGAGATGCAACAGTGTCTATGAGATGCAACAGTGTCTGACAGATGCAACAGTGTCTATGAGATGCAACAGTGTCTGACAGATGCAACAGTGTCTATGAGATGCAACAGTGTCTATGAGATGCAACAGTGTCTATGAGATGCAACAGTGTCTATGAGATGCAACAGTGTCTATGAGATGCAACAGTGTCTATGAGATGCAACAGTGTCTGACAGATGCAACAGTGTCTGACAGATGCAACAGTGTCTGACAGATGAAACAGTGTCTATAAGATGCAACAGTGTCTATGAGATGCAACAGTGTCTGACAGATGCAACAGTGTCTATGAGATGCAACAGTGTCTGACAGATGCAACAGTGTCTGACAGATGCAACAGTGTCTATGAGATGCAACAGTGTCTATGAGATGCAACAGTGTCTGAAGATGCAACAGTGTCTATGAGATGCAACAGTGTCTGACAGATGCAACAGTGTCTGACAGATGCAACAGTGTCTATGAGATGCAACAGTGTCTGACAGATGCAACAGTGTCTATGAGATGCAACAGTGTCTATGAGATGCAACAGTGTCTATGAGATGCAACAGTGTCTATGAGATGCAACAGTGTCTATGAGATGCAACAGTGTCTGACAGATGCAACAGTGTCTATGAGATGCAACAGTGTCTATGAGATGCAACAGTGTCTATGAGATGCAACAGTGTCTATGAGATGCAACAGTGTCTATGAGATGCAACAGTGTCTGACAGATGCAACAGTGTCTATGAGATGCAACAGTGTCTATGAGATGCAACAGTGTCTATGAGATGCAACAGTGTCTATGAGATGCAACAGTGTCTGACAGATGCAACAGTGTCTATGAGATGCAACAGTGTCTATGAGATGCAACAGTGTCTATGAGATGCAACAGTGTCTGAAAGATGCAACAGTGTCTGACAGATGCAACAGTGTCTATCAGATGCAACAGTGTCTGATAGATGCAACAGTGTCTATGAGATGCAACAGTGTCTATGAGATGCAACAGTGTCTATGAGATGCAACAGTGTCTATGAGATGCAACAGTGTCTATGAGGTGCAACAGTGTCTATGAGATGCAACAGTGTCTGACAGATGCAACAGTGTCTATGAGATGCAACAGTGTCTATGAGATGCAACAGTGTCTGACAGATGCAACAGTGTCTATGAGATGCAACAGTGTCTATGAGATGCAACAGTGTCTATGAGATGCAACAGTGTCTGAAAGATGCAACAGTGTCTGACAGATGCAACAGTGTCTGACAGATGAAACAGTGTCTATGAGATGCAACAGTGTCTATGAGATGCAACAGTGTCTATGAGATGCAACAGTGTCTATGAGATGCAACAGTGTCTATGAGATGCAACAGTGTCTATGAGGTGCAACAGTGTCTATGAGATGCAACAGTGTCTGACAGATGCAACAGTGTCTATGAGATGCAACAGTGTCTATGAGATGCAACAGTGTCTATGAGATGCAACAGTGTCTATGAGATGCAACAGTGTCTATGAGATGCAACAGTGTCTGACAGATGCAACAGTGTCTATGAGATGCAACAGTGTCTATGAGATGCAACAGTGTCTATCAGATGCAACAGTGTCTGACAGATGCAACAGTGTCTATGAGATGCAACAGTGTCTGATAGATGCAACAGTGTCTATGAGATGCAACAGTGTCTATCAGATGCAACAGTGTCTGACAGATGCAACAGTGTCTATCAGATGCAACAGTGTCTGATAGATGCAATAGTGTCTGAAAGATGCAACAGTGTCTATGAGATGCAACAGTGTCTATGAGATGCAACAGTGTCTATGAGATGCAACAGTGTCTATGAGATGCAACAGTGTCTATGAGATGCAACAGTGTCTGATAGATGCAACAGTGTCTATGAAATTTAACAGTGTCTGAAAGATGCAACAGTGTCTATGAGATGCAACAGTGTCTATGAGATGCAACAGTGTGTATGAGATGCAACAGTGTCTATGAGATGCAACAGTGTCTATGAGATGCAACAGTGTCTGATAGATGCAACAGTGTCTATGAAATTTAACAGTGTCTGAAAGATGCAACAGTGTCTATGAGATGCAACAGTGTCTATGAGATGCAACAGTGTGTATGAGATGCAACAGTGTCTATGAGATGCAACAGTGTCTATGAGATGCAACAGTGTCTGACAGATGCAACAGTGTCTGACAGATGAAACAGTGTCTATGAGATGCAACAGTGTCTGACAGATGCAACAGTGTCTGACAGATGCAACAGTGTCTGACAGATGCAACAGTGTCTATGAGATGCAACAGTGTCTATGAAATTTAACAGTGGCTGAAAGATGCAACAGTGTCTGACAGATGCAACAATGTGTATGAGATGCAACAGTGTCTATGAAATTTAACAGTGTCTGACAGATGCAACAGTGTCTATGAGATGCAACAGTGTATGATAGATGCAACAGTGTCTGACAGATGCAACAGTGTCTATGAGATGCAACAGTGTCTGAAAGATGCAACAGTGTCTGACAGATGCAACAGTGTCTATGAGATGCAACAGTGTCTATGAGATGCAACAGTGTCTATGAGATGCAACAGTGTCTATGAGATGCAACAGTGTCTATGAGATGCAACAGTGTCTATGAGATGCAACAGTGTCTATGAGATGCAACAGTGTCTATGAGATGCAACAGTGTCTGATAGATGCAACAGTGTCTATGAAATTTAACAGTGTCTGAAAGATGCAACAGTGTCTATGAGATGCAACAGTGTCTATGAGATGCAACAGTGTCTATGAGATGCAACAGTGTCTGAAAGATGCAACAGTGTCTATGAGATGCAACAGTGTCTGACAGATGCAACAGTGTCTGACAGATGAAACAGTGTCTATGAGGTGCAACAGTGTCTGACAGATGCAACAGTGTCTGACAGATGCAACAGTGTCTATGAGATGCAACAGTGTCTATGAGATGCAACAGTGTCTGACAGATGCAACAGTGTCTGACAGATGCAACAATGTGTATGAGATGCAACAGTGTCTATGAAATTTAACAGTGTCTGACAGATGCAACAGTGTCTATGAGATGCAACAGTGTCTGATAGATGCAACAGTGTCTGAAAGATGCAACAGTGTCTATGAGGTGCAACAGTGTCTGAAAGATGCAACAGTGTCTGACAGATGCAACAGTGTCTGAAAGATGCAACAGTGTCTATGAGATGCAACAATGTGTATGAGATGCAACAGTGTCTATGAAATTTAACAGTGTCTGACAGATGCAACAGTGTCTATGAGGTGCAACAGTGTCTATGAGATGCAACAGTGTCTATGAGATGCAACAGTGTCTATGAGATGCAACAGTGTCTGACAGATGCAACAGTGTCTGACAGATGCAACAATGTGTATGAGATGCAACAGTGTCTATGAAATTTAACAGTGTCTGACAGATGCAACAGTGTCTATGAGATGCAACAGTGTCTGATAGATGCAACAGTGTCTGACAGATGCAACAGTGTCTATGAGATGCAACAGTGTCTATGAGATGCAACAGTGTCTGAAAGATGCAACAGTGTCTGACAGATGCAACAGTGTCTATGAGATGCAATATTATCTGTCACACATAACAATGTCTGACAGATATATCTTTCTATGATTCTAACCCTAATTACATTTTTCGTAGAAACCTATATTTAAGATTTGCAATTAACACCCTTTTTTCTCTTCCAATAATGCACAAAACCAAGATTTGACATCAGATTTAAAATCTCCATCAAGTCTGCTTTCCAAATCCGCTGTCAAAACTTGAATATCTCAATTAATTAATGATATTCAGATATTGCGAATAATCTTTAGGTAAAGAAGAAAATTTAGGTTGTAAAATCATATAAAAATGTAGTTAGAGAGCAAAAATTATGTTTGAGTGGATCTCCATGTCGTAGTGGATCTAGATGTTTGAGTGGCTTTAGATGTATGAGTGGTTTTCAATGTCAGTGTGGATCAAGATGTCTGGGAATAAAAGTAAGTCGTAGGTTAATATAAGTTTGATATTAATGTAAGTATGACTTAAAATGTAAGTCTTGGAAGAAAGTAAGTATGACTTGAAATGTAAGTCTTGGAAGAAAGTAAGTCTGACTAGAAATGTAAGTCTCGGACGAAAGTAAGTCTGACTAGAAATGTAAGTCTCAGACGAAAGTAAGTCTGACTAGAAATGTAAGTCTCGGACGAAAGTAAGTCTGACTTGAAATGGAAGTCTCGGACGAAAGTAAGTCTGACTTGAAATGTAAGTCTCGGACGAAAGTAAGACTGACTTGAAATGTAAGTCTGACTAGAAATGTAAGTCTCGGACGAAAGTAAGTCTGACTTGAAATGTAAGTCTCGGACGAAAGTAAGTCTGAATAGAAATGTAAGTCTCAGACGAAAGTAAGTCTGACATGAAATGTAAGTCTGACTTGAAATGTAAGTATAACTTGAAATGTAAGTCTGACTTGAAATGTAAGTCTCGGACGAAAGTAAGTCTGACTTGAAATGTAAGTCTCGGACGAAAGTAAGTCTGACTTGAAATTTAAGTCTGACTTGAAATGTAAGTCTCGGACGAAAGTAAGTCTGACTTGAAATGTAAGTCTCGGACGAAAGTAAGACTGACTTGAAATGAAAGTCTGACTTGAAATGTAAGTCTCGGACGAAAGTAAGTCTGAATAGAAATGTAAGTCTCAGACGAAAGTAAGTCTGACTTGAAATGTAAGTCTCGGACGAAAGTAAGTCTGACTTGAAATTTAAGTCTGACTTGAAATGTAAGTCTCGGACGAAAGTAAGTCTGACTTGAAATGTAAGTCTCGGACGAAAGTAAGACAGACTTGAAATGGAAGTCTGACTTGAAATGTAAGTCTCGGACGAAAGTAAGTCTGACTTGAAATGTAAGTCTCGGACGAAAGTAAGTCTGACTTGAAATGTAAGTCTCGGACGAAAGTAAGTCTGACTTGAAATGTAAGTCTGACTAGAAATGTAAGTCTCGGACGAAAGTAAGTCTGACTTGAAATGTAAGTTTCGGACGAAAGTAAGTCTGACTTGAAATGTAAGTCTGATTCTAAATGTAAGTTCTAGACTAAAGTAAGTCTGATTCTAAATATAAGTCTGATATTAAGATAAGTTTGTAACTAAAATTAAGTCTTATTCCAAAAGCAAATTTAATTGTATAATAAGTCTGGATCTAGAGTAAGCCTTAGTCTACAGCTATTCTGTGTCAAAAATAAGTCACGAACCATAGTAAGTTTCGGACTAGAGTATGTCTGTAATTCGAATCATTCATATTCTTCAATTATCCCGCCAAAAAAATTATCGTCTTTTTATCATACCATAGTTTTTATCAATCTCGTTCTACTAAAAAACCTTTATATTGGTGATTTCTTTGTTAAACCCGTATTTTTTCATGTGAATCTTATTGTATAAACTCTAAAAGTTCAATTTCCGGTCGAAAAAAACTTGAAAACAATTTGTATTCGACGAGTTAAAGAGCTCTATTTATTCTAAATTTTCCAAAAAAAATTAGATTTCGTTTTTTCGCTTCAAAAAATGTTGTTTTAAGTTTTAAAATTTGTAATTCAAAATTTTTTTGGAAAGATTTACGATTTTTTAATACTGCGAATGAGTTTTATTTTACATACTCTATTGATAAATCATATTTTTGTCGAGATATAACTTTTTTTTAAAAAAATTATATGCAAAGAGTGTTATAGAATTCTAGAAGGTATAGTGCATAATTTGAAGTATACTATCAAATAAAGAAATTTTACAGTTTTTTAGTTTTATTTAGATGTACGTTATTTTAGATGGCTTCGTCGAAAACAAAGCATGTCTGTTAAGTTTATTCTTAACATGGTAAATAAAATGGCAACGAAGCCCAGTGTACTGCGTCTTATGCCGTAGTTTTTGTTATCTTCATACTCAAATACAACAAATACAAATAGATTTATTACGAAAAAACGTATAAAACAAATGATATATTTATTTCTAGACAAGTTGACGAACATGTAGCGCAACTGTATCGCTTTAGAGAACAGTTCTTCCAACACCTACTCATTCAGTGAAAGATTTAAGAAGAACTCTTACTCGACCTTAACTACCTACGCTTTGCTTGAACAATTCCCAACGAGGTTACTATAAGGTTGCAAGTCTTGTCAAAATGTAGTATGCAATACGTTGGGGAAAAATAGATATATACGAACAAACTACTACAGTCTAGCAACTAGTCTTTAAGTGTAATGTATTTTTGCTACAAAGAGCTCATAACGAAGTCAAATTTTGCAATTTGATGTCAAAACTAGCTAGTTGTTGAATCAAATAGCGTTGTGACTTTGTATACATCACGATCTTGTGGTATCAGAGCTGTACTGCTGCAGACTAATTCAACTAAACATGAGCAAGATTGGGATTTCTATTCTCTGGGGTGCGAGGCTCGTCCAAAGTTCAAGCAGCTACAGTGTTTTGGATCACCTAAAGAACTTTGGGAATTCAGTTATCCGTTACTACTCTTAAATTAAAGTAGAGCACTACAGCGAATCAATCGTAATGCCTAGTCTCTCCAGTAACAAGCTGATCTGCTATATTAACTTTAAAGCCAAATCGATTCACATTGTTGCTGGTAAGTCTGATTGCTTCAGATAGAGAGCATGAATTGCTTCTTTATCATCTAATCCCCATCCCCCTTGTTCCCGATTGGATGACATGGACAATTCATCTTTCTCTAACGAAACAAAATGACACTTTTTTGGCGGCTTATTGACTCAGAAAAATTTGAGAGTTAACGAATAATTTTGGCGCCAAAAATAATTTCTCTTAATTTATTAAATTTAATATACGCACATCCATAAGTTATGCTATTTTTTCTATTTATTTTGTTCTAAAATTCTAAATATTTTTTTTTCATAACATAAAATATGATGTCTAGTCTCATTTACATAACAACATGCCTTAGAATAGGTTTTTTATTCTTTTTGTCACTTTAAATTAAGAATAAAAAGATAATTTAAATTGAATATTTGCGATTATTCTCACTAATGCTGCTTCCTCTTTTATTAGGTAGACGACAAAAAGTTAGCCTTGGACTCCCATATCAGATTTTTGATTGGTTGCGTATATAATGAGCTGGGATTGATAGACGAAAACCCAGTGAGAAAATTTTTGACGCCTCATCAAAATAAACGTCTACTTGTTTAACCTGGGTGAGAATTGGTGAAAGTTTATTTATTAATTGATTTACAGTCACGAATCTTGATTCACTCATTTCTTACGAATTAAAAAAATAAATTATTCAAAAATGTAAGACATGAATTTTTAAAGTTTATTTTTTATTCATGAAAATAATTATTTTTAATTTCTTTTACTCTCTCGTATATACTAGATTTAAAGAATTCAGAACATTTCCCATAATCTCCTAAATGTTTTCTTATCCCTAACGTGTGCCAGTTATTATATGAAACTGAATAAACTTTATCTTTATCTTTACACCTTTCATCACTTCCAATATATTTATATCTCAGTTTTGATTTAGCATTTTCATATTCATTAGCGTTTAATAATTCACAGTCTTCCTTTTTAAATTGATGTTTAAGATATTCAGGATTTAATACTCTACGTTTATATGTTCCTAACTTAGTTCTAAAGGTTTTTCTACAAAATTTAGGAATTCCATCCTCTTTAATGTCATCAATGATTTCCATTTCATTAGTTTCTAATTTCTTTTTACTCGTTTATGAGGTCTTTGATTATGACTCCTCTGTTTCATTTATATATAGCTTCTTTTATAAAAGATGAAATATATTTCATTATGTTTGGGCTGAGTGTAAATGTCTTACGATTTGAAAATTTTTTAAATCTTGATTTATTCAAAAACGTAAGAATAAAAACCGTAAGAATCATACATTTTTTACTTCATATGTTAAAAAAAATGATACAAAATCGTTCTATATTGTATGAATTCTTACATTTTCAAAAAAAGTCACACAACCCGTCCACATATACTACTCTTCATTCCTATTTATGAATCATTCTTTTTCTGTTCTGTGTGCATGATATGAAAGGGCTTATAAGAAGTTTTCTATTCTTTCCCTTCACAACTCTCTCTGATCATGTGGGACGGTTCAATCTCATTTTTCGTCTGCTGCACGCCCATAAACCAATTTTCCAAACTTTTTATGCTTATTTCGAAATAAGAAATGAAATTAAACAATGCTTGATGACGCTCCCGCAAATATTCCAATTTCCAACCAAGAGTATCTAATATCTCATATCTCATGCGAAACGGATCTTTTGGTGAGATAACACTCCATAAGGTAGTGGGCCTCCTCCATCTTTATCTTTGTGCAAACTACACATGTCGTACTGCAAGAAATAATATCATGAAAAACTGTCTATACTCAATACCTTAGTTATGCTTGCTATGCATTCCATTTTTACTATCTCCATAAAGAATGGGTAGGTTGTGATTCATGAATGTGAACATACTAAATTCATTTTTTTCTGACAATGGGGGAGCCAACCCTTTTATGTGGGATCTCTTCCCTTGATCTTCTTAGTGGCGTACAGATCTTAGAGAAGTGGCAATTTGGTGATTTAATGATTTCTGAGCCATTAGAAGACATTTTTAAATTATCATTATCAAATTTATATAGACAAGATCCTAAATATTTCACAGACGCTGTAACAATCATTGCAGAAATCAATTGTCTTAATATTGCTACAATAAGTTCGGTATTTTATTTGCAAAGAAAAAATCTTGCAACTTATATTTCACTTACATATATATTTCGACTTTCCTCAATACGAAAATGCGATTTGCAGCACCCTTCTTTAATCAAATTCTGCAAAATTTTCTCTCAACAAATAAAAGATGCAATAACACAAAATGAACCGCTTAAGAAACTAGAACCTGCAATACTACAAAGTAAGAGTGACTTAAATATATTTTTTACATCAGGAGTTCAATTGAATACTTTTGTTCAAATTGATTACAGCTCAGTATCTTTTTATGCTCTATGTTTAACATCACATCTACAAACTGGTATGACTTCTGTTATTGAAGTTGATCCATATGAACCTTATTTAGATTTAGCAAATTTTTTACTATTTTTTACTTTTCCTTTTCAAAGGAACTACGCTAGTTTTGAAGTACACGATAGATACATTCCTGGTTTGTCAATACAAATCATTTCAAGACAACAAAAACCAGATGATGAATTTTTTAATTCATTTAAAAGACCAATAACATATATTAGACTACGAGAAAAGAAAGTATTTTCTATAGGTAATATACATTATGAAAAAATAACTCAAACATCTTCAAGAAATAGAAAAATAATTAAGCAATTACAAGTTCCTGCTCCATGGCCACTTGCAACTGTTGTTATTTTACTAGAAATGCCAGAAAATCAAAGAGTTAAAGGGTGCCAACTTCAATTAGAATCATTAACTAATATAAGCTTAAATTTCTTATCAGTTCTCTCGGAAAAGATTCCAAACAATGACGCAATGACACAAGCAATAATTAATGATATCTGCCATGAAATAAAAATATCAGGCAAAGATGATTTTCAGATTATTTTCTCTGTTGCTTCAATGTTTGATCCTTCAATCATATCGAAATACGTGAAAACTTAATTGATTCCTTTCTTCTTCTAATTTTTCTTAAAAATCGACACAAATGTATGGATAAATCAATATCTACGAGATTCACTACGATTTTCGCATTAAAGTCTATTAAATAATTTACAAAAAACATTCGTGTTCCAAAGCACAATTGAATTGATCTGTCGTCTCTCAAGATAGCATTTTCAGAATAATGAATTCTGCGATGGAAATGAAGATTTACTTAATTGATTTGCTTAAGTTGTCTCATCCAAATATCGACGATGTGTAAAATATCATCGATTTTTTTGGATAATTTGATCTTAATAATCATTTGATCTTAAGAAGTTAAATTGGGCTTATTACTCCCAATTTTTTCCTTCATTAATGTTAAATAAACTGTCATGATTCCAAATAGCTTTCTCCCCAAATTAATATTGCTATTGACTCATAACATTATATAATCTCATCTCCTGTTTCCACGTGCGAATATCTTATTTCATGTGAATAGAAGAAAAAGACACGGTAAACATGTTTATGAGTGTAAACTTTTGTAGCAAAAAGAACGGGATTTCAAAGAAAACTATTATCGCCTATGTAGTTATAAATATAAGTAGCCAATATTTCTAATTGTTATAAGATATTGCAAATCTCATTAATAAACAAAATAAGGATATAACAATCTGAACGGTTTCATTAATATAAAATGATATTCACATTTAATTAGTTTGTAAACATTATTTTTTTTAAGGCATTTAGATGCGCTTGGCGCCGATGTAGGCTGAAAAATTGTCAGGAAGGTGAATATCTTTTATGTTGTGTATTCATACAGTTATAATTATCATAATAAATAACATAGAAAATTTTGATGCACTTACAAGCTAAGGGGATTAGAAATTAAAACTTTAAACAGGAAACTTGAGAGTGGAAAGTGCACACTTAAGTGTATTTAAAATTCGAAATATTAAAAAAGTATAGTAAAATTTATTATGTTTATGGTTAAAAATGTTTGTTTATATGAGCATGACAATGAATGGTTGAATTAATCCAATATCAACATGGTGGATGTTTGCTTTGCATGTGAAAACACTTGCACAATCATGAAGACATTGTGGATCAAGTTTGGATACATCAACAATGTTCTTAAGAAATTCTCTGTTCTTGTTTTCAATCTCAAGTCCACAACGAAGACTTGTGCAGCCGATAAATACATCTTCTCCAATATCTGAAACACAGATTGGGATGTTGATCCATGACAGGGATGAACACCCTTCGAACGCGTTGTTTGAAATCAGAGTAAGACTGTTGCTTGGAATGAATATTGAAACGAGGTTGAAGCACGACATGAATGCACCTTCACTGATGATCTGTGTCGTCGGAGGGAGAGAGAAGAAAGAAATGGTTGATGCAGGAGGGAACAAGATGAGAGATGTCTGTTGTTTGTTAAAAAGTGCACCACTGAAAACGCTGAATCGTTCACTTTCGCATGAGATGCTGCTGATCCGGAAACAGTTCTTGAAAGAACCAATGCCAATACCGCTAGTGGTGAGTGAACTGTCGGATGGGATGGTAAGACTGTCCAGTTGCTGGCATTCACTGAATGAATATGGTCCAAGATTAACAAGATGTGTTGGAATAGTCATGTTAGTGAGTGATGTCCGAGAGAATGAGTATGCACCGAATCGTTCGATGTTATCTGGGAGAACGACAATGTCGAGATTAGTGTTGTTATAGAAAGCATAGTCACTAATGTTGATAAGCAATTTGCACATATGCATGTCAACCTTTGCAAGATTGCATTGTTGGAAGCTGCTCTGACCTATCGATTTAATTAATGTTCCAAACTCGACTTTAGAGAGAGATGTGCATAAATAGAAGCATAATGAGTTGATCTCTGTAACTGTGTTAGGGATTCTAATTGATGACAATGAATTGCAGTTCATGAAGCATGAGTCTGGGAGTGATGTTATTTTAGAATCTTCAATGTGGACTTCTCTCAAAAATTTGCAGCCATTGAAACTAGAAGCTGAAAGTGTCTTTAATGATGATGTGAAAACTAAACTTTGGAGTTGGTTGCAATTGAGGAATGACATTTCACCGATGGATGAAATTGTATTTGGAAGATTAACAAATGTTGCACTTCTGCAATCACTGAATGCACCACTGTTGATCTGAGTGAGAGCAGAATCATATGTGAAAACAAATGAAGAAATAAGATTCTTGCCTTTGAATGCATCAGATCCGATCGTTGTGATTGTTGGTGGAATGTTGATATTGACATTAGTATTAGATCCTAAATATTGGGTGACTGTCGTGTTTTCTTTATCAAGAATCAAGTACTGACTATCGATATAAAATCGAGAATTCGGACTGAAGTGAATATTTGTTCCATCATCAAATATTTTTCCATCTAGTTTTTCGATGCCATCTGGCAACTCAACATCCCTTAAATTAGGACAATTCAGAAAACATCCAGTATTTAATGTTTTTATATTACTTGGAATATCAATGTGACTAATGTTTGTTCCATAGAAGCAATATGATGAAATTGAATTTATATTGCTTGGTAATCGAATCGAATTTAGCTTCCCACAGTCTTCAAACGCATAATCACCAATATATGAGATAGTATCTGGTATATACACTGATTTAAGTGTGGATCCTGCAAAAGAATAAGGAAAAATAGCCCAAAGTGTTGATGGAAATTCAACCGAATCAATAGTGCAAAATCTAAATGAGGATCCATATGTGCCTTTGACACCGTTTGGAATAACTATATTTCCGGTAGATTTTGCAGGACAGCAGTAGATATACATACTTCTTGTATCTATCAAGAAATTATTGTCAATTTTGTAATTAGGATTTTCGCTGCTAACAATAATTGTTTCAATCGATGAATCTTCAAATACACCATCACTGAACGTTTCTACTTTTGCTGGAATTCGAAATGTTTTAAGTGATGATTGTCTTATAAACCATTTTTTTATTTCTGTGAGATTTGAATCCTGGGGAATGTTTATTGAATTCAGTTGTTTGCATCCCATGAAACATTGAAATGGTAAAACAGTAACAGATGCTGGTAAATCAAAGTTTTTGATGTTAGTGCTATAAAAGATACTGTCGCCAAGAGTTGTGACTGAATTTGGTAATTTTATTGAGGTCAATGATGAACATCTTTCAAATACGGATTTTCCAATTATAATAAGTTTCGTGCATACAGAGAGATCGACATTATTGAGAAATTTGCATTGGAAAAATGAGTAATCTTGGATCGTTTCGAGTAAAGGATTTGGACCAAAACTGAGTGTCGTGAGAGTGTTTGTGCACTTCTGGAATGCAGTAACACTTTGTGTGCTTTGAATGACTCTAGTCTTAGAGTTGACAACAATTGTTTCAGCATTCTCTTTAGTTGAGGTTAAATAAATAAAGTCATCGCTATAAATACCACCTCCTGTATCACCCATTCTCTACCGAATGTACATTTTTATACTAAAAAGAAACATTTTATATTGAGAAGAATTTGAATTTTCGGCACTTTTCATGGGTGAACTTTCTGGCACACTCTCAATTTTTATAATTAAGGTTATTTCTAATCTCTTGTATTGTTTCTTAACATTCATACAAATCATATACCAAATGAATTTAAATATGCATATTCTTCTATTCTTGGAAAATGAATTGGAATATTAATCCATTTTCTTCATAGCTTCGTTTTGAAGAGCACAAAAGTTTACAATCCTCATGAAATCTACAAATTTTCAAACTATGATATGTATGAGATTTAAATGTATAAGCATTCTAAAATCAATTTAACTTTGAATAAGAATCGTGTGGTAATTGCTGTTCAATTTCAAATTGTTGAATACATTTTATATTGCGCATGCATAAAGTTACAAATCAGCAAAAAATAAAAATAAATTTATATTAAAAAAGATAGAAATTTATTTATTCAAGGACCGGAGTAAAGAAGCAGCTTCTTTACCAGTTATAGCAGCTGATCTACCGATATTAATCTTGTAAGCTATTGTCGTTTCGAAATCATCGAGAGTATTTTCAAAAATTGCCCCAGAAATAATTTCTCTCTTAAGATTTTCGATTTCAATATCAATGTAATTTCTTATTTTATCATTCTCTGCTTCGAATTCTAATTTTGCGATTTCTAATAAAGATTCATTTGGTTTTTTTACCTTTTCTTTATCTTTTTCTACTTTTTGGGAAAGAGCAACAATTCCTCTAATTAAAGCATCATCGTAATTTGGCGAATATACTTTATCTGGTAATTTTGAATCGTAAAAACATGCTTGTGGAGGAAGTTCTGGCTGCTCTTCAACTCCTGCATATGGAAGGCTGTATAAAATAAAATCTTGTTTAAGGGTGCACTTACCACTTTCTGACATTTCTAGAAATGGTGAGGGCTTTTAATTTCTTTTTGATTTATTCAAATTCAATTCAAAATTTTACAAAACGTATATTTTATTGAAAAATAAATCTGAAATTACAACACTTAAATAATATAGATTTTATATTGATTTTTGCGGTTTGAATTTAAAAAATTGTGTTAATTGATGATTTCTCCTGGAGAAAGGTTTGATGCCTTTTCATCCAACCGTCTTAATAAGAAGGATAGTGGAGTAGGGTATCAATTATCATCAACATATACAATTGGACCAAAAACTCATGCATTATTTATATTTTTTCATTTATTAAATCGATCTGTTACTAATATGCCGTGGGTGTTTTATATAGCATTGTTTTTTATTATAATTCAGATCCTAACTGGGATGTTTGAACCTTATAATTATGGTATTTGGCAAGGCAAATATCCAGAACTTAGCACATTTCTTGAAGTATGCACAATCATTGTTCGGTATGTCCCTACCGATGCGTCATCGTTAACAAATTACATAATTTTTTCAATAATTGCAATAATTACCTTTGCACATTTTATTCTTTTAATAGTAATTGTTTCAAAGCTTAGAGCGCAAAACATACCATCTTGGCAAATGAAAGTTTTCTTCTATTACCGTTTTTTAATTTTGCCGATGTTTCAAACTTGTTTTATAACTACAACTGGCAAACATTTACGTGCCATAGTTGAAGAACCAACAGTTTTGAACTTCTTCATTTCATTAATTGCTCTACTCGTTTTAATAGTTTTAATAATTATGCAAGTTTTAGCTGCAATTGCTACAGGTACATCACCATCGCCTAATTTATCTAATCCTCTATCCATTTGGGCACCAAATACAGACGATAGCATCCTTTTTTATGTTTTGTTTATTTTTGAATTTTTAATTGTTGAATTAGAATCAAAAGCAAAGGGTTTAACACTTAGTATACTGTTAATAGTTAGATGTTCATGTGCGTTAATCCTTTCTATCGTTCATATTGGCAAAATTTATTATATTTCTTTTGGAGCTTATCAATTCATTACTTCTTTGTTCATGTCATGGAACATTTATATGCTAGTTTTAATTGTTTTATCATTCCATCCAGGAATAATTCCATATTGGACTTGCATTTTTATTTGGATCTTAGTTCCTTTTATTTTATTCATTTGTTTGAAGATATACACACATATTAGGATTGTTCATGTTCTAATGAGATTGAAGGGAACAAATAAAGTAGAAACAGTCTCAAAACAAGCAAGTTCAAGTGATGAAGAAGAACTTTTAGGAGTTTATGGTGATATGAAGTTAGGAAACTCAGAAAAGGCTTTATTTACAGTAAGAGCAGCATGTATTCTTGGATTAGATACCTTTATTGATGGTTCTTTGGTGAAATATGTAATTCATACTTATGAAAATCTCTCTTTTCAGATGCTTTACATGTCATTTTTGATCCCTGATAATCTAAACTTGTTAAAACAGATGATAGACTCATATTTATCAAGGAAAAATCCGAAATTTCTTGAAGCCGCAATTTTATTTCAACTTTTAACTTCAATCCAAGAAAGTTCAAACGAACTAAGTACTTCTATATCCCATGAAATATCAAAGCAAACATTGGCTGGCTTCAAATGCGAACAAATTTTGACAAAATTTTGGGCAGGTTGTTATAAAGGAGATATAACTCAGATGTCGAGAACAACATTCATGTTATACCAGAATCTTGCGGAGTTATCTTATAGTTGGAAACAATTAATAATAAGATATCCTTATTCACTTCCAACAATGCGAGAATACATTAAATTCTTAAATGGTGTTGGAAGGCAACACAAAATTGCTGAAGCTCTCCTCAAAGTTCATCCAAAATTAAATGAACCCTTATCTGCCAACAATCAAGCGATGCAAACTACTGGAGCTGATCCCAATAGTGATATTAATATTGCTGTTCTCCATCAATCAATCGAAGATGCTGTCGATAGAAGACCATTATCTTCATTGAACCAAACGAAAGCAAGATTATGGTTTACAATCATTCTTTCCTTTATTTTCATCTTGTCTGCCATCATTTTGGCCTTTGTTTCAATGCATATGACCTCAAGTATGAGTAATTTCTTGTATTATTCTGATACAACATGTTCATTGATATTCCATTCACCAAATCTTTTCGAAGAGATTGTTCCAAGTGGAGATAAAGGTCGAGAAACATTCTTCAACCATTCCCAGGTTTTAGACGACGCAATTACAAATCTTTTACAAGAGATGCCAGATAAAATTCTCAAATCAAACTCAAACCTTACGAACCAGTTATGGAATAAAGTTGAAGAATATTCTGGTCTGGAAACTACAGGAATCGTGAAATTTTTGAGATTATATTCTTATTACGCAAGATCTGTTCCATTTGTACCAGAAGATGATAATCTTGTATTATTAATGAAGAATAATACTCTTGGCATCGGATATTCCGTATTTTTAGCTTCAGATGCCGAATTAGTTTCAATTCAAAATATAATTTCGGAATTAGTGAAATATATTCCAATATTTTATGGAATCATATGGGGCGTTATGCTTATTATCATGGTTCCTTTAATATTTAGTGCGATGCAGAACGTGAAAACTGAATTGAAATACATTTTCAATCTTTACATCACCATTCCACGTTCTTTCATCACAGAATTGATGGATCCAAGCTCAACAAACAAGATTACTGATAATAAAAAGAACATGTTCCTTCAGCAAGCACTTGCTTCAAATTTAAATCCATTTGATGAAGATGAAAAAGAGCCAGTTAAAGCACAAAAAGAAGTAAAGGGTGTTGATAACTTAAAATTGCTTGTTCACGATCAATCATCCGCAGGAACAGTAATTCCTAAATATTTCCAATTGAAAGTTTGGTTGATTGTGGGAAGTATTACGATTATTTTGCTTGTAGCTGCAACAGTTGAGGTTTATCTTTTCTCGGGATTTGTAAATGACATGATGATTATGTTCAAAACTCTTCAAATGACTGCAAGAAGAACAACAGGTTGTTCAATAGTTTTACAAGGAATATTAAGTAATTTTACTTATCTTCCTTATTCATATTGTTCATACAGACTTCAATTAACAAAAGATTTCAACTCAAAATTGCTTTTAGCAACAAGTGGAAGTGAAGTTTCCAAAAAGATGTTGACATCTGATGCTTTCTATAGTTTAGTCCATGACAAAGCATGTACAAATGAATCAGATAGAGCTTGTTGGCCATTTACTTATATGTTTGATTATTTCATGATTTTGGCATCGAAAGCATATAATTCTTCAATTTCAGAAGATGAAATTAAGGAATTAGTGACATTGTATAATGATTTCTTTTATCCTCGTAGTTATCAATTGCATGAAGCTGGATTTCAATTTATAATTTACGAGTTGAAGAACGAAAGAACAATTTTATTAGTTATTTTCTTTGTTGTTATTTTCCTTGTTTCATTATGTTCATTTGTTTTCTTTTTACCAATCATGAAACAACTTGACGCAACAAAAGAATCCGTAAAACTTCCTCTCAAATACATCCCTCCAATGAGAGTTCCTGATCTTCCAAAAGTAATGCAGTATTTGCAAGGAGAAGCGGATTGGCACAGAGGCGGAATAATGAATGAAACTGATACTCGATTAGGAAACTATTTAAATATAATTGAATATCCTCATGCATTGTTTGAGCAAGATAAGTCTCTTTTGTTTGCTAATCCTTCTTTTTATAATTTGATTGGTGCACCAAGAGAAGCTTGTATTGGTTTATCTCTCGACGCAATTTTCTCGAGATTGATTAATTACAAAAATGATGAAAAACATCCTTTCAACCACATTTTGAAGTTCTTCGATGACAATAATAGTATAGACCACTCTTGTCTTCGATTGGTTACACAGTTCGAACGTGGCTCTCATAAAGCGAAAAACGTTGAGATTCGAATGTCAAAAATTTTGGCAGAAAATGACAAATACATTTATGCGATGATTTTTGAAGATCTTTCTTATCACGACCACAAAGAAGAGATGATGAGATATGAAAGGCAAGTTGCAGAGAATTTGAAGATGTATGCATTGCCTCAACAACTTTCAAATGTTCTCACAACAGATGGAGAATTAAAATCAAAGACATTTGACAGGGCAGTAATGGCATCATTTTCATTAAGTTACGCAACAATAAGAGATGAATATGATGGAGAGCTTGCAGATGGATGTTCCCTTTTCATGAAGGCTGCAAAGGAAGTATCAGGTGTATTCCCGAACATCGTTAAATTGATACATGAACCTCCTCATTTCGTTTTCATGCAGTTACCAGATGATTCAGACCCAATTGATGTCCAAACCGTACAAGGTGTTCATTTCATTAATGCAATATATAACTCGTTTAACTCGAGTTCTAATAAGTTCAAACTGTCTACATTGATGCTCGTTGGACAGATCATTGTGATACCAATGAAGGTGAAACTTCCTGTTTTGGAAGCATTCGGAAATGGATACAAATCTTTGATTTTAAAGAGAGAAAAAATCAAAAATTCTGGAAAATTTTATGTGACGAAGGAAACTTCCGTTTACTTAAATGACAATAAGAGCTTCACATTAACACTTGATAAGGATTTGGAGCTTGTTTCTATAACTCCAAAGCATATAGATGAATAATTATTTGTTTTTCATGTATGTTTAATAAAGAATTATTTTAATAATATTATGGACCCTGATTTTTACAGGTATCTTACCTGATAAATAAAGTTGAATTGGGAATTATGAATAAAAACCATCCAAACTGCCCGGTTTCAAAGATTTGTTATTTGTTGTTGATTTTACACCAGAAATATAACTGCTTTCATAGAAAAATGAGATTGAATGAAAATTTTCTATTAATTTTTCTGGAATCCTTTATATTTAGTCAAAATTTACTAAAACTATGTAATGTTTTGCATAATAATATAATGATTTTTCATTATTTTTAGGTTGGCTGGATAGAGATTTTACAAGCAATGAAATCTCGAAGGAAAACAGGCCAAGAAAAGGATAGCAGCACCTAC
This sequence comes from Trichomonas vaginalis G3, assembly GCF_026262505.1. NCBI lineage: Eukaryota > Parabasalia > Trichomonadida > Trichomonadidae > Trichomonas > Trichomonas vaginalis. Next base: position 5,649,707 of record NC_067203.1, read on the forward strand.
CCTCCAAAGAAAATCTTGAGAAGAGGTACTAGAAGAGGTGCTATTTCTTCCTCTGATCCTTCGGATGATGGAAGTCATCAGCCAAGAAGAAATCAGCTAACTCAGAAAGATATCAAAGCATTTTTCAACAAACAACGCAAGAAAAAAATTGTTCAAACGCCTATTTTCCAAAAAATAAAAAATATTCCTGCATTTTCCGACTATTATTCAGCTAGTGAGACACATTCTTCATCAGATAATCCTGCCACATCATCAAGTTATTACTACGAAGAAGATTCTTATAGTGATATCCCAACACGTACTCAAGAATCAATAGAAACAATGAGTGATAGAGATAATAGTGATGATGAAGCTCAAAAACAGCAAGAAATTCAACTAATTCAAAATTCACAAATTCTTCCACAAAATAAGCTTGTTCAACCTGTCTCTGATGATCAATTACTGAAAATAACCAAAAATCTTAGTGATTTTGAGTCAGACTTGAATTCAAATCAATTAAGCGAAGAATCTAATTTAATTCCTAGCGAAATACTTGATTCTTCTGTTAATGAGACAAAACATGTGAATAATGATCAAAACATTCAAGAAAAAATAAATAATATTGAGAATATTTCTGATCAAACAAAAGAATCAAAAGAAATTAATGAATATGTATCAGATTCTTCATATTCTTCTGATTCAGATGAAAAAGAAGATAACAAAAAAGTTGGTATCAAACCAATGGAAATAAAACAGCCTGTAGATCCAAAAATCATTCAGAATCCATTTGAAGAGTATCAAGAAGTTATTTTATCTGCACAAATTTCGAATGAATTTGAAAAAAATATTCCATCTCCAGAAAATGAGAAAAAACAATCAGAATATGAATACTATTATACTTATTCATCAGATGTTGTAGAAATAACTCCAAACATTGAAGAAAAACAAAATTTGGCTGAAAACAAAGAAAAATCAATTGAAACTGATAAAAAAGTAGAAGAAAAGAAACCTGATTTACCTAAGCAAGAAGAAACAAAAATAGAAGAAAAGAAAATTGAATTACCAAAACAAAAAGAAACAAAAATAGAAGAAATGAAACCCGAATTACCTAACCAAGAAGAAAAATCAACAAAACAGATCATAGAAGAAACAAAAATAGAAGAAAAGAAAATTGAATTACCAAAACAAGAAAAAGAACCAACAAAACAGATTCCAGAAAAACCAAAAATTGAAGAAAAGAGAATTAATTTACCCAAGCAAGAAGAAAAACAAACAAAAATTACTCCAAAACAAAAAGAAACTTCGAGTAAAACAAATGTAACAGAAACAAAAATTACTCCAAGTAAAGAAAAGCAATTAAGCAAACTTAAAGAAACAATTGCAAAAGCTAAAACAGAGAAGAAAGAAGAATCTGATTATTATTACACGTATTCTTACTCATATTCTTATTCTGAATCAGAAACACCAGAAAAGAAAAAAGAAGATGTTAAACCAATTCAACAAAAAGAACTTAAAATTGAACAAAAGCCAGTTTTGGCAACAACAAAAACAATTAGTAAGAAAGCTGGACCAAAGCAAAAGAAAGAAACAAAAATTAGTGCTCAAAAAGAGAAAATAGTTCAAAAGAGTGAATCAATTAGTGAAACTTATTCATCTGAAATGGAAGAAACTATACAAAAGAAAGAAATCAAACAAGAACAACCTAAAATTGAACAAAAACCTGTTTTGGCAGCAACAAAAGCATTGAGTAAGAAAGCAGAACCTCAGCCAAAGATTGTTCAGAAGAAGGAAAAAGAAACAAAAGTTAGTGAAACAATAAGCGAAACATATTCGTCAGAAATGGAAGGAACTAAACCGAAGATTGTCCAGAAAAAGGAAGAAATCAAACCAAAACAAAAAGAGAAAGAACCTCCAAAATCTAAGGCGCAAACAAAGAAAGAACAAAAGACACCATTAAAAGAAACAAAGAAAGAAAAAAAGACACCAGTAAAAGAAACAAAACAAACAAACCCAATGATTCAACAGTTGAAAGTTGAATTAATTCAAAGGAGTGAATCAATAAGTGAAACATATTCATCTGAATCAGAAGAGATAAAGGCCGAGAAACATAAAATAATAGAACTAATAAACAAACCAATTTTACCAGATATTAAACACATCAAACCAAAGCTAAAACAAGAAATCAAACCACTAACTCCAAAAGCCATTGCAAATGAAACAAAAATGATTCAAAAAGAAGAATCAAAACCAGAAATTGTTGAAAAGAAAGAAAAAGTTGATCAAAAGGAAGAATCAGAATATGAATATTATTACACTTATTCATCAGAAACTGAAGAACAAAAACCAATATCTCAACCAAAAGAAGCAGAAATAAAACCAACAATCATTCAAGGAAAGCCACAAATTGTTGAAAATAAAGAAGAAATAAAACCACAGCAAAAATTGGTTAAAACACCAGAAAAAGAAAGTGAATATTCATACTATTACTCTTCTGAAGAAGAACAAAATAATCAAAAGAAAGAAATAATTACACAAAAACCCATCAATGAGCAGAAACCAGCTAAAGTTGTTGAAAAAGAAAATGAATATTCTTACTATTATTCTTCTGAAGAGGAACGAAAACCATTAATTCAACAAAAAGAAACGAAACCAACAATCAATCAACAAAAACCACAAACTATTGAAATTACAGAGGAAATTAAACCAAAAATTGAAGAAATTGAAGTAAAACCTCAACAAAATTTAGTAAAAATACCTGAAAAAGTAGAAAAAGAAAGTGAATATTCATACTATTACTCTTCAGATGAAGAACCAAAGAAAGAAATAAAACCACAAAAATCTGTCATTGAACAGAAACCAGAAAAAGCTATCGAAAAAGAAAGTGAATATTCTTACTATTATTCTTCTGAAGAGGAGCAAAAACCAAAATCTGATGAAAAGCAAAAAAATTCTCCTGTAATTGAACAGAAACCCGTTCAACCAGTTGAAAAAGAAAGTGAATATTCATATTATTACTCTTCAGAAGAAGAAGTAAAGCCAGTTGTTCATGAACAAAAGAAACCAGAAACTAAGGAAATCGAGCAGAAAGTTAATGATAAAGAAACGGAATATTCTTATTATTACTCCTCAGAAGAAGAAACAAAACCTGTTCCGAAAGATCAACAAAAAGTTGTAAAACCTGATGTAAAACAAACAGTTATTAAGAAATCAAATGACAAAGAAAGTGAATATTCATACTACTATTCATCAGAAGAAGAAGCAAAACCAAAACAACAAACTGGATCAGAAGGATTGCTATCTAAAGTTAATGAACAAAAAGTTGATGTTAAAACAACTCAGAATGAAAAAGAAAGTGAATATTCATATTATTATTCATCAGAAGAAGAACAACAAATCAATGATACTAAACAGAAACAAACTCAAATATCTCAGATAAAAAGAGAAGAAAAGCAACAAAACGAAAGCGAATATTCATACTATTATTCTTCAGAAGAAGAAACAAAACCAAAAATTAATGGAGAAAAGAATTCAAACACAGATCAGAAAGTTATCAAAGATAAACAAAATAATTATTCTAAAGAGGAAACAAAACAAACGATCAATAAAGAACAGAAATCAAAAGAAGTTCCAACACCATTGATTTCTAATAACCAAAAAGTAAATCGAAATGAAAGCGAGTATTCATATTATTACTCTTCAGAAGAAGAAACAAAACCAACAAATAAACAAAATAAGGAAGAAAAACAAAAGATTGAAACTTTTAAATCAAATGAAAGTGAATATTCTTATTACTACTCGGAAGAAGAAAAGAAACCAATAAACAATCAAAACTCAAACAAAATGAAAGCATATACGTTGATTTCCAACAATTCTAAAAATGACAAAGAAAGTGAATATTCTTATTACTCTTCAGAAGAAGAATCAAAACCAAAAGTTTCTCAACAACAAACAAAACAAAATAACTCAAAGGAACAAGTTCAGAAATCAGAACAAAAATCAAATAAAGCTAATGAAAGTGAATATTCTTACTACTATTCATCTGAAGAAGAAATTAAGCCAGCTATTAATGAGGAACTAAAGAAACAAGAAACATCAGCAAAGAATGTTTCTGTTCAAGCCATTACTAACAACTATAATAACAAAATTGAGCAGAAACAAATAGTTCAACCAAATGTTAAAAATGAAAGTGAATATTCCTATTATTATTCATCTGAAGAAGAAACAAAACCAAATGTTTCTCAGCAACAAAAGAAACAAAGTGAACAGAAAAATTCAACTAATCAGCAGCAAATTGAACTCAAACAAACAAAACCTAATAAAGAAAGCAAATATTCTTATTATTCATCAGAAGAAGAAAATAAACCAATAAATAAAAATATAAATGATCCTTTCAAAGTAACTGAACAGAAAAAAGCAAATCTTGTAGATGAGAGCGAATATTATTCATCAGAAGAAGGAAAGAATCCTGTTAGTGAATCAAAGGAACAAGAAATTGAAACAAAGAAAGATACAAAGACTTTAGTTTCAAATAATAAAAATAAACAAATTCAACAGAAAATTACCAAAGATAGTGAATATTCTTATTATTCATCAGAAGAAGAAAATAAACCAATAAATAAACAAGATAAGAATGTATTAATGAAACAAGAAGACAAGCCAATGATTAATAAGAATAACTTAGAAACAAAACAAGATGTTAAAGCAAAGAATTATCCAATGAGTTCCACTTCAAGTAATCCAAGCAAACAGACTCTTCAGAAAGAAAGTGAATATTCTTATTATTCATCATCAGGAAACGAAATAAAACCTATTTATAGTGTAGAGAAGAAACAAACAGGAGATAATGAATCAAAGAATCATGAAATAAAACTAAAGAAAGAACCAATTAAACCAAACAAACAAATTCAGCATAAAGTAACTAATGAAAGTGAATATTCATATTATTCTTCTGATGAAGAAAAGAAACAACTTGAGTCATCATCCGAAGAAGAAGAGAAAAAGAGTATTACAAGTAGTGAATCAACACCAGAGATAAAGAAGTCAATTAGGTACATCAAAGCGATGCAAACAGATGAATACAGTTCCTCGCAAAATTCGCATGAAAACTCAAGAGAAAATTCTCCTTTTGTTCCAAACAGAAGCAAAGATTTTTTGGCTTGGGCTTCAGCACAAAAAGAAATTATTCCAAAACCACCACGTTCTTCAATAAAAAGTTTCAAGCCAAAGCCTCTTTCGCCAGTTCCTTTGGAATCAGATGTTGAAGAACAAATTTATTCTCCAAACAATGATTTGAAAATTCACGCGAAAAAGAACCAATTTATAGAGAAAAGAGAACCAAGCAAAAACAGGTTTGGTGATAGAAACTATGATTATAGAAAAAATAATAGAGATTTATACTATTAAGTTGAAAAATTAGACTTAATTTAAAATTAAATCTAAAAAATTCAACTTAACATTTTATTGTATTTTTGTATTTTATAAATATAAAATTTTTTATTATGAAACTATCTTAATATATTAATCTCAATCAAATTTGATATTCTTTATGTTGAATTGTTTCTGCTCATTTGTTATGAAATCAGTTATCTTTTTCCAAGGTACTTAATGGTGTCAAAAATATACGAACACTCATTATGAAACAAATTCATGAAGTAAAAGAAACTAAAAATTTTATATCAATAAAAATATGGATAATTTTTGGGTGGAAAAAAAGTCCAAAATAACGATTATTCTTAATTGAATTTTGGACTTTTTTTCCAAAATTTTTTTTCGAAAATGACGATTAATTTTTTTGAAAATGAGCTTTATACAGAAATGAATGATACGCCTATATTATACTATATATGTATGTGCATGTTTTAAATATAAAAATGAATTATTATTTATTTTTATGGAAATAGGAAATTAATTTTCATGAATTTAGGATAAAAGACTGTTATATTGTAGTATCATATAGAGATTATGTATGATATTATGAATATATGATTCATTTTTGCCTGTAGCATTACAAGTAGATAATGCATATTTTCAAATTCTTCAATAATGCTTAAATTAAAATGTAACTGATCTGATATTAATATATTGATCTAAAACAAGTCAATAATGAAATATAATTTATTTAAAAGCTAATTAATCAGTTAGATTTTAAATATGATTTTAAAATCAATGCTTTTTAGATTTTAATATATATATTAAATATAGTTTCTCTATGGCAGTCCCAACGGGAACCGCGGTAATTTACCGAGGTTTCCGCACACCGGTTCCTTTTTTTAGGAATTTTTTAGATTAAAAAATATGCTTTGTAAATCATTTTTTGTAAATCGGCAAAAATTTGGAAATATTCTGACGACAATAAATCTGGGAATAGTATTTTAAATACGAGAGTTAGTATCCCTAAGTTGTGTACTGTGGCACTGCGCGTCTCCGTACATAACTTACCGGTTTTGACACTTTACGAAACCGGTAACGTATATTTTACAACACAACCATAACACCAACTTAACCTTAAATATTTACAAAACCATCTGACACATAAACGACTTCACTAACGACTTCACTACCGTCCTCACTAAATAAAAAATAACCTATTTTTATTTTTTTTTAATTTTTTATTTCATTACAAAGACATGTCTGACTACATTTACTATGACTCTTTCCCAGAACGTTTCCGTGAACTATTCAAAACTCAAGTAAAACTGAGAAACATGCATTTTAACAAAGACAGACCCATTGACGATGAAAGAAACCCTGAATATATTACAATCCCATATGACGCAAAGTTCATTGCATACATTCCTTATGGTCGCAGAGGAACGAAAACTATTTCAACAAAGAACAAAAATTATTTCTGGAGCGATGATGAAAAAATTGCCTTATCTACATAAATGCATACTTAAATAAAGCTACATATTGTACAAAAGAAGGTTGGACTGGATTTGAGCTCTACATATACGACGACGATGGAAACAGACGTTGTGTATACCCATACGATAATATGTACCATTGTTTTCATCAAGCATTAAACGAATACATAGTCAGTAAGGGTCTCATTCCTGCTGAGTAGAAATGTTATATTTTTGTTCTGTCATTTATAAAAAAATAAACTTAAAAATTAATGATATCACCACCCTCACACGTATGAAAACATAGCGCAAAAATAAATTTAGGGTAGAAGGGTAGATCTAACCTCATTTCTACCCTCATTTCTAACCTTGTTGAATTCATTGCTTTATAACTCTCTTCCTTTCTCCAACTCTTCTAGCTTCTTCTTAAGTTCAGCAATGTTGTCCTCATGAAGTTTAATCTTTCTCAAAATTCCTTCTCTATCTAATGGTTGCTTTATCTTTCTAAACTGAACTCTACCATCCTTCATAGTATGAATGTAAAAACCTTCTGGAATAGTTCCTGATTTAATGTATTCTACCAAAAACTTTTGTTTCATTGCTTCAGTGACTTTAGTCGTCATTTTACTCTAAGGTGAGCTAGCACAGCGATAATGGATTTCATGACTTTAGTATTTCATGCAATCTTAACAGATAGCCTTACAAGTACTTCCAGTGTCCCTAGCTGTCCCTCCTTTTTATATAACTCCATGACATTTAATAATCTCGCGAAACTTAACAGGTAGCATAACAGATTAAATCAGATGAGGTTTTGAACCAAAATTTCTAAGCAACGTTGTCAAGGATTTTGAGGAACTAGGGACAGAGTGTGGCAAAGTCCAAGATTAATTTATCTTCATCTGTTTCATCAGCTATCTCATCTAATATGCCAATATTTTATTCATAACTCGTGGCAAACTCACTAACTTTCATTATGTTCATCTGCATGCTTCATCTGATAGAAAGTATGACTTTCATTAACTCTGTGAGATAATGAAAACTACTAGGACAGAGACCATGGCAAAGTTATGACTTTCATTATTTCCAGAACTTAATGAAAACTACTAGGGACAGAGACCATGGCAAAGTTCATGATTTAATTTATTCTCTCACTAACAACAAATACAAAACTCCAACACTAACGACAAAAAATAAATGTCCTCACTTCTTAACAAAGTAATATGTGCTTCTTACACCACCATAGCTCAAACGTTTCTTTTCAAAACATCGATTGAAACTTATTTTGAGCCATTGGCTTTAGTCTCTTTTTCTTCAAATACGCCAAGAAATCTTCTTCACATCTTTTCACTTCATAGCCTTCTTTAAACTCCTCCTTGTTAAGTTCTATGAAATCCTTTATCTCATTCTTTGTTGCAATGGCTTCTTCAGAACGACATCGTGAACTATTTCATCATTGCATTCATGTATGACCTCCTCACTGTTCTCATGAACTATTTCATCATTGCATTCATGTATGACCTCCTCACTGTTCTCGTGAACTATTTCATCATTGCATTCATGTATGACCTCCTTACTGTCTTTCATAAGCGTTTCAAAGTCTCCTTTACTCATTACTTCAATCTCATGCTGTTCACAGTAGTACTTAAACTCACTGTATATGTCTTTGTTGTATGTTATATTGCTTCCCATGTACTCCATGAATTTTTCAAGCACTTCCTCATAATTCACTGTTTCTTTCTTTCCACGACCTTCTAATAACATACTTGCTTCGTAAATATAACTTCTTGCAGAACCGTCTCGCTTTCTACTTCTCTTCACAAATTCTCTCATCTTGCCGCCAAATACATTTGAACTACATGCAAAGAATTCATTCTCCTTCGCAAATTCTTTATATCTTCTGTAGCACTCTGTACAATTCCATCCGGATACAAACTTTTCATAGAACTCCTCGTAAAACATTTGGTAAGGTGTTTTGTTCATTTCGATGAGTTCTTGTTTAGCCCTGGTGAATGGTATCTTCCTTACATCAAATTCACTTAAATCTTTCTTCATGAAGTACGTCAGTAAGTTTGAATAAAACTCTTCATTAAAGCTTTCAATGAGATTTGAGAAATATTCGTAATTTCCTTTGTATCTGCTGCTTACGTCAATGACAACAAATCTTCTGTCGTCTTTGTCAATCTTTACTGAGTTGAAGTTGTTAGATATCATGATGATATTACAAACATTCTCTATCTTTCTTACTGGCTGACACTTCTGATTTAAGTCCAACTGAGTCTCTGTTACTATTGACTTTAGTGCGTCGTGGTTCATGACCTTAGACGTATCGCATGAGCTTAGTTCATTGCATACGATGAGCTTCATGTTCTCAATAGCAGCATTGAATCTACCAACCACATTCTCTATTGCCGTTATATTATTGTTGCGTACTTGCTAATGAGCTCGCATAGAACATTACTAAGTACATTCTTACCAGTTCCTTGCTTTCCTATTAACAAAAGTACTGTTCCAGTCTTTCCACAAGGATTTTGAACGATGTAGGCGAACCAGTTCAAAACATACTCATAAAGCTCTTCATCCTCATTACATATGACATCGTGAACATGTTTCAAATATCCTTCAATAACGTTCTCATCTACTTCATTCAGTACCTCATACTCATATCCTCTGAAATAGCTGTAAATGTCATCTCTTTCGTCAAAGAATCTCATGCCTGACTTCATAAGATAGTTCTTGTTCTGACCCCGCTTCATAAATCATCAGTGCGTTCACATCCTTCTCCTCAATACGTCCTACATAAATACTCTTCATGAGCTTATTGAATTCCTTGCTATCTACTGACACAAGTGTTGTTGTGTCTCGTATTCCATCATAATCTTTCACTAGATATGTCATACGTGCTCCGTCAATAACAACAACACATCTTCTTAAGTCATTTATAACACTAGCTATGTCAATACCGTCCTCACTCATGTACTTATTTTTCCTCAAGTCCTTTAGTGTGAAAGTGTCTCTAAGTTCTATTTCAAGCAATTCATTTACACATCCTTTGCAATACTTCTCTATAAAATATTTCTGTCGTTCTTTACTAAGTTTCTTAACAGCTCTGAAGAACCATGTGTTTTGACTCAAACATCCTTCACAACTTCTCTCATTCATTCCTAGTTCTTTCATGTCATTATCTTCAACCTCTATGGTCTCATTGACTAAGGTCAAAGGGTTCTTAGTCATTGCTGGTCTTATCTGAAACAATGTTTGTGCAACAGGTTTAACTAATTCAGCAACGTCCTTCCTTAATATGAATAGCTGTTTCCACTCATCTTTGCTAACAGTTCTTTCATAACCACTGACAGTAATGATTTCATTTGCTGACCTTAGACACTTATGTTCTATCATTTGTATTGCTTTTGTGTAAGGCTTTCGTGAGCATAGGTTGTATATGTCATTCCTGCAATGTTCATTCATGCCAATAATTCATGACTAACATTACTGTATAACATAAATGTTTTGTCATGATTTCATCGTAAATGTTTTGTCATGATTTCATCGTATATGCTTTGTCAAACATGAACGTATATGTTTTGTCATGATTTCATCGTAATGAGTGTAAATGACCCAAAAATAATGTTTATGTTAGAATGTTAGATCTAACACCTTTTCTAACATGTTTTCTACCCTCTTGAATTTTCATACGGAATCTCTTCCCTCGGTTTTCCGAGGGAAGCAATCATATGAGGAAATTCTTCTAAAAGTTCTTTTGTCTGTTGGTTTTCAAACCAATGATATGCTTGCTTTGTAGAACGAAGAGTATTATAAGGCATTTTGTGAAGAATATAGCAATCGCCTGAATTCAGACGGTTGCTTTTTTATACAAAATTCACGCAGGAAAATTCTTGAGTTTTGGTTGAAAGAATACGGTGGAGCCAAAAGTGGCTCGACCTCAAAACAAACATTTTATGATCTTACTAAGGCGTTATGAATGAATTCAAAGGTATTTGCATACATCCTGACCTCGTTCATTTTGTTGCTGAATTCAGCAAAAATAATGTTTAGGGTAGAGGGTTTTTAGGTGTCACTACGTCACCAGGTCACCAGGTTAATTAACTTCTCTTAAAATTACTGACAACATGACATTTAGACAACAGTCCAGGAAATAAACTTCATCGTAAATGTTTTGTCAAGGTTTCATCGTATATGCTTTGTCAAACATGAACGTATATGCTTTGTCAAACATGAACGTATATGTTTTGTCAAACATGAACGTAAATGTTTTGTCATGATGCAAAAATAATGAGTTCATTTACTCACAATATTTTTGTACAAAATGTAAAGTATGGCGGTTTGAAACCGTCGGGAACCTTCACTTTTTTGACGAAGTGCAATTCTTCACTTCGTGTCAAAACTTCATTGTAATGAGTGTAAATGAACCAAAAATAATGTTTTGTCAAGGTTTCATCGTATATGTTTTGTCAAACATGAGCGTAAATGTTTTGTCATGATTTCTTCATCGGAATGAACGTATATGCTTTGTCAAACATGAACGTATATGCTTTGTCAAACATGAACGTATATGCTTTGTCAAGGTTTCATCGTATATGCTTTGTCAAACATGAGCGTAAATGATTTGTCATGATTTCATCGTATATGCTTTGTCAAACATGAACGTATATGCTTTGTCAAGGTTTCATCGTATATGCTTTGTCAAAACTTCTTCATCGTAATGAGCGTATATGCTTTGTCAAGGTTTCATCGTATATGCTTTGTCAAACATGAGCGTAAATGATTTGTCATGATTTCATCGTATATGCTTTGTCAAACATGAACGTATATGCTTTGTCAAGGTTTCATCGTATATGCTTTGTCAAAACTTCTTCATCGTAATGAGCGTATATGCTTTGTCAAGGTTTCATCGTATATGTTTTGTCAAACATGAGCGTAAATGATTTGTCATGATTTCTTCTTCGTATATGCTTTGTCAAACATGAACGTATATGCTTTGTCATGATTTCTTCTTCGTAAATGTTTTGTCATGATTTCTTCATCGTATATGTTTTGTCAAACATGAACGTAAATGTTTTGTCATGACTTCTTCTTCGTAAATGTTTTGTCATGATTTCTTCGTAAATGTTTTGTCATGATTTCTTCATCGGAATGAACGTATATGTTTTGTCAAACATGAACGTATATGCTTTGTCATGATTTCTTCGTAAATGTTTTGTCAAGACTTCTTCATCGTAAATGTTTTGTCGAAACTTCTTCATCGTAATGAGTGTAAATGAACCAAAAATAATGTTTACGTTCATGTTTTCAGGTGTCACCATGTCACCATGTGCTACCAGGTTAATGAACTTCTCTGAAAAAATGAGACAACATGACATTTAGACAACACAGCAGGGGAAGGCATTTATGAATTATTTTTGAAGAACTGAAGGTGTCACTATGTCACCATGTCACCAGGTTATTTAACTTCTCTGAAAAAGTGTGACAACATGACATTTTGACAACACAGCAGGGGAAGGCAGTTATGAAGTATTTTTGAAGAACTGAAGGTGTCACTATGTCACCATGTCACCAGGTTATTTAACTTCTCTGAAAAAGTGTGACAACATGACATTTTGACAACAACACAGGAAATAAATATTTACATAAATGTTTTGTCATGATTTCTTCGTAAATGTTTTGTCATGATTTCTTCATCGGAATGAACGTATATGTTTTGTCATGATTTCATCGTAATGAGCGTAAATGACCCAAAAATAATGTTTAGGTGAAGAGGTGAGATCTCACCTCTTTTCTCACCTCATGAATTTTCATGATTTCTTCATCGGAATGAACGTATATGCTTTGTCATGATTTCTTCATCGTAATGAACGTAAATGATTTGTCAAAACTTCATCGTATATGTTTTGTCATGATTTCATCGTATATGCTTTGTCATGATTTCTTCATCGTAATGAACGTATATGCTTTGTCAAACATGAACGTAAATGATTTGTCAAGACTTCTTCATCGTAATGAGTGTAAATGATTTGTCATGATTTCATCGTACATGTTTTGTCGAAACTTCTTCATCGTAATGAGTGTAAATGATCCAAAAATAATGTTTAGGTGAAGAGGTGAGATCTCACCTCTTTTCTCACCTCATTGAATTTTCATGATTTCTTCATCGTATATGCTTTGTCAAACATGAACGTACATGTTTTGTCGAAACTTCTTCATCGTAATGAGTGTAAATGATCCAAAAATAATGTTTAGGTGAAGAGGTGAGATCTCACCTCTTTTCTCACCTCATTGAATTTTCATGATTTCTTCATCGTATATGCTTTGTCAAACATGAACGTATATGTTTTGTCATGATTTCTTCGTACATGTTTTGTCGAAACTTCATCGTAATGAACGTATATTCTTTGTCAAACATGAGCGTAAATGTTTTGTCAAGACTTCTTCATCGTAAATGTTTTGTCATGACTTCTTCATCGTAATGAGTGTAAATGATCCAAAAATAATGTTTAGGGTAGATGGTTAGATCTAACCTCATTTCTACCCTCATTTCTACCCTCATGAATTTTCATACGGAATCTCTTCGTAGATGTTTTGTCATGATTTCTTCATCGTAATGAGTGTAAATGTTTTGTCGAAACTTCATCGTACATGTTTTGTCGAAACTTCTTCATCGTAATGAGTGTAAATGTTTTGTCAAACATGAACGTAAATGTTTTGTCATGATTTCTTCATCGTAAATGTTTTGTCATGATTTCTTCATCGTAAATGTTTTGTCATGATTTCTTCATCGTAATGAACGTATATTCTTTGTCATGATTTCTTCATCGTAAATGTTTTGTCATGATTTCTTCATCGTACATGTTTTGTCATGACTTCTTCATCGTAATGAGTGTAAATGTTTTGTCAAACATGAACGTAAATGTTTTGTCATGATTTCTTCATCGTAAATGTTTTGTCATGATTTCTTCATCGTAAATGTTTTGTCATGATTTCTTCATCGTAATGAACGTATATTCTTTGTCAAACATGAACGTAAATGATCCAAAAATAATGTTTAGGGTAGATGGTTAGATCTAACCTCATTTCTACCCTCATTTCTACCCTCATGAATTTTCATACGGAATCTCTTCGTACATGTTTTGTCGAAACTTCTTCATCGTAATGAACGTATATTCTTTGTCAAACATGAACGTAAATGTTTTGTCATGATTTCTTCATCGTAAATGTTTTGTCATGATTTCTTCATCGTACATGTTTTGTCATGACTTCTTCATCGTAAATGTTTTGTCATGACTTCTTCATCGTAATGAGTGTAAATGATCCAAAAATAATGTTTAGGGTAGATGGTTAGATCTAACCTCATTTCTACCCTCATTTCTACCCTCATGAATTTTCATACGGAATCTCTTCGTAGATGTTTTGTCATGATTTCTTCATCGTAATGAGTGTAAATGTTTTGTCGAAACTTCATCGTACATGTTTTGTCGAAACTTCTTCATCGTAATGAGTGTAAATGTTTTGTCAAACATGAACGTAAATGTTTTGTCATGATTTCTTCATCGTAAATGTTTTGTCAAACATGAACGTAAATGTTTTGTCATGATTTCTTCATCGTAAATGTTTTGTCATGATTTCTTCATCGTAAATGTTTTGTCATGACTTCTTCATCGTAATGAGTGTAAATGTTTTGTCAAACATGAACGTAAATGATCCAAAAATAATGTTTAGGGTAGATGGTTAGATCTAACCTCATTTCTACCCTCATTTCTACCCTCATGAATTTTCATACGGAATCTCTTCGTAAATGTTTTGTCATGATTTCTTCATCGTAAATGTTTTGTCATGACTTCTTCATCGTAATGAGTGTAAATGTTTTGTCAAACATGAACGTAAATGATCCAAAAATAATGTTTAGGGTAGATGGTTAGATCTAACCTCATTTCTACCCTCATTTCTACCCTCATGAATTTTCATACGGAATCTCTTCGTACATGTTTTGTCGAAACTTCTTTATCGTAATGAACGTATATTCTTTGTCAAACATGAACGTAAATGTTTTGTCATGATTTCTTCATCGTAAATGTTTTGTCATGACTTCTTCATCGTAATGAGTGTAAATGTTTTGTCAAACATGAACGTAAATGATCCAAAAATAATGTTTAGGGTAGATGGTTAGATCTAACCTCATTTCTACCCTCATTTCTACCCTCATGAATTTTCATACGGAATCTCTTCGTACATGTTTTGTCGAAACTTCTTCATCGTAATGAACGTATATTCTTTGTCAAACATGAACGTAAATGTTTTGTCATGATTTCTTCATCGTAATGAGTGTAAATGATCCAAAAATAATGTTTAGGGTAGATGGTTAGATCTAACCTCATTTCTACCCTCATTTCTACCCTCATGAATTTTCATACGGAATCTCTTCGTACATGTTTTGTCAAACATGAATGTAAATGATCCAAAAATAATGTTTAGGGTAGATGGTTAGATCTAACCTCATTTCTACCCTCATTTCTACCCTCATGAATTTTCATACGGAATCTCTTCGTATATGTTTTGTCGAAACTTCTTCATCGTAATGAACGTATATTCTTTGTCAAACATGAACGTAAATGTTTTGTCATGATTTCTTCATCGTAATGAGTGTAAATGATCCAAAAATAATGTTTATATTAGAATGTTAGATCTAACACCTTTTCTAACATGTTTTCTAACATGGAGGATTTCATTAGATATAACATTCTTCCCTAAACATTATTTTAGTTAAAGTCCATCAAATATTTTTTAGGATACTTTCACCAAATAATGTGTATATCTAATGAAACAGTAAAGTATTATATCTATTAAATCGTCTATGATGTAAATTGTGTATAGAATGAAATGAAGGAAGAATGTTATATCTAATGAAATCCTCCATGTTAGAAAACATGTTAGAAAAGGTGTTAGATCTAACATTCTAATATAAACATTATTTTTGGATCATTTACACTCATTACGATGAAGAAATCATGACAAAACATTTACGTTCATGTTTGACAAAGAATATACGTTCATTACGATGAAGAAGTTTCGACAAAACATATACGAAGAGATTCCGTATGAAAATTCATGAGGGTAGAAATGAGGTTAGATCTAACCATCTACCCTAAACATTATTTTTGGATCATTTACATTCATGTTTGACAAAACATGTACGAAGAGATTCCGTATGAAAATTCATGAGGGTAGAAATGAGGGTAGAAATGAGGTTAGATCTAACCATCTACCCTAAACATTATTTTTGGATCATTTACACTCATTACGATGAAGAAGTCATGACAAAACATTTACGATGAAGAAATCATGACAAAACATTTACGTTCATGTTTGACAAAGAATATACGTTCATTACGATGAAGAAGTCATGACAAAACATGTACGAAGAGATTCCGTATGAAAATTCATGAGGGTAGAAATGAGGGTAGAAATGAGGTTAGATCTAACCATCTACCCTAAACATTATTTTTGGATCATTTACGTTCATGTTTGACAAAACATTTACACTCATTACGATGAAGAAGTCATGACAAAACATTTACGATGAAGAAATCATGACAAAACATTTACGAAGAGATTCCGTATGAAAATTCATGAGGGTAGAAATGAGGGTAGATCTAACCATCTACCCTAAACATTATTTTTGGATCATTTACGTTCATGTTTGACAAAGAATATACGTTCATTACGATGAAGAAATCATGACAAAACATTTACGATGAAGAAATCATGACAAAACATTTACGATGAAGAAATCATGACAAAACATTTACGATGAAGAAATCATGACAAAGAATATACGTTCATTACGATGAAGAAGTTTCGACAAAACATGTACGATGAAGTTTCGACAAAACATTTACACTCATTACGATGAAGAAATCATGACAAAACATATACGAAGAGATTCCGTATGAAAATTCATGAGGGTAGAAATGAGGGTAGAAATGAGGTTAAATCTAACCATCTACCCTAAACATTATTTTTGGATCATTTACACTCATTACGATGAAGAAATCATGACAAAACATGTACGAAGAGATTCCGTATGAAAATTCATGAGGGTAGAAATGAGGGTAGAAATGAGGTTAGATCTAACCATCTACCCTAAACATTATTTTTGGATCATTTACACTCATTACGATGAAGAAGTCATGACAAAACATTTACGATGAAGAAGTCTTGACAAAACATTTACGCTCATGTTTGACAAAGAATATACGTTCATTACGATGAAGTTTCGACAAAACATGTACGAAGAAATCATGACAAA
The DNA here is from genome assembly GCF_026262505.1 of Trichomonas vaginalis G3. NCBI lineage: Eukaryota > Parabasalia > Trichomonadida > Trichomonadidae > Trichomonas > Trichomonas vaginalis. The sequence continues at coordinate 5,666,846 of NC_067203.1, forward strand.
ACATATACGTTCATGTTTGACAAAGCATATACGATGAAGAAATCATGAAAATTCAATGAGGTGAGAAAAGAGGTGAGATCTCACCTCTTCACCTAAACATTATTTTTGGATCATTTACACTCATTACGATGAAGAAGTTTCGACAAAACATGTACGATGAAATCATGACAAATCATTTACACTCATTACGATGAAGAAGTCTTGACAAATCATTTACGTTCATGTTTGACAAAGCATATACGTTCATTACGATGAAGAAATCATGACAAAGCATATACGATGAAATCATGACAAAACATATACGATGAAGTTTTGACAAATCATTTACGTTCATTACGATGAAGAAATCATGACAAAGCATATGCGTTCATTCCGATGAAGAAATCATGAAAATTCAATGAGGTGAGAAAAGAGGTGAGAAAAGAGGTGAGATCTCACCTCTTCACCTAAACATTATTTTTGGGTCATTTACGCTCATTACGATGAAATCATGACAAAACATATACGTTCATTCCGATGAAGAAATCATGACAAATCATTTACGCTCATGTTTGACAAAGCATATACGATGAAACCTTGACAAAGCATATACGCTCATTACGATGAAGAAGTTTTGACAAAGCATATACGATGAAACCTTGACAAAGCATATACGTTCATGTTTGACAAAGCATATACGATGAAATCATGACAAATCATTTACGCTCATGTTTGACAAAGCATATACGATGAAACCTTGACAAAGCATATACGTTCATGTTTGACAAAGCATATACGTTCATGTTTGACAAAGCATATACGTTCATTCCGATGAAGAAATCATGACAAAACATTTACGCTCATGTTTGACAAAACATATACGATGAAACCTTGACAAAACATTATTTTTGGTTCATTTACACTCATTACAATGAAGTTTTGACACGAAGTGAAGAATTGCACTTCGTCAAAAAAGTGAAGGTTCCCGACGGTTTCAAACCGCCATACTTTACATTTTGTACAAAAATATTGTGAGTAAATGAACTCATTATTTTTGCATCATGACAAAACATTTACGTTCATGTTTGACAAAACATATACGTTCATGTTTGACAAAGCATATACGTTCATGTTTGACAAAGCATATACGATGAAACCTTGACAAAACATTTACGATGAAGTTTATTTCCTGGACTGTTGTCTAAATGTCATGTTGTCAGTAATTTTAAGAGAAGTTAATTAACCTGGTGACCTGGTGACGTAGTGACACCTAAAAACCCTCTACCCTAAACATTATTTTTGCTGAATTCAGCAACAAAATGAACGAGGTCAGGATGTATGCAAATACCTTTGAATTCATTCATAACGCCTTAGTAAGATCATAAAATGTTTGTTTTGAGGTCGAGCCACTTTTGGCTCCACCGTATTCTTTCAACCAAAACTCAAGAATTTTCCTGCGTGAATTTTGTATAAAAAGCAACCGTCTGAATTCAGGCGATTGCTATATTCTTCACAAAATGCCTTATAATACTCTTCGTTCTACAAAGCAAGCATATCATTGGTTTGAAAACCAACAGACAAAAGAACTTTTAGAAGAATTTCCTCATATGATTGCTTCCCTCGGAAAACCGAGGGAAGAGATTCCGTATGAAAATTCAAGAGGGTAGAAAACATGTTAGAAAAGGTGTTAGATCTAACATTCTAACATAAACATTATTTTTGGGTCATTTACACTCATTACGATGAAATCATGACAAAACATATACGTTCATGTTTGACAAAGCATATACGATGAAATCATGACAAAACATTTACGATGAAATCATGACAAAACATTTATGTTATACAGTAATGTTAGTCATGAATTATTGGCATGAATGAACATTGCAGGAATGACATATACAACCTATGCTCACGAAAGCCTTACACAAAAGCAATACAAATGATAGAACATAAGTGTCTAAGGTCAGCAAATGAAATCATTACTGTCAGTGGTTATGAAAGAACTGTTAGCAAAGATGAGTGGAAACAGCTATTCATATTAAGGAAGGACGTTGCTGAATTAGTTAAACCTGTTGCACAAACATTGTTTCAGATAAGACCAGCAATGACTAAGAACCCTTTGACCTTAGTCAATGAGACCATAGAGGTTGAAGATAATGACATGAAAGAACTAGGAATGAATGAGAGAAGTTGTGAAGGATGTTTGAGTCAAAACACATGGTTCTTCAGAGCTGTTAAGAAACTTAGTAAAGAACGACAGAAATATTTTATAGAGAAGTATTGCAAAGGATGTGTAAATGAATTGCTTGAAATAGAACTTAGAGACACTTTCACACTAAAGGACTTGAGGAAAAATAAGTACATGAGTGAGGACGGTATTGACATAGCTAGTGTTATAAATGACTTAAGAAGATGTGTTGTTGTTATTGACGGAGCACGTATGACATATCTAGTGAAAGATTATGATGGAATACGAGACACAACAACACTTGTGTCAGTAGATAGCAAGGAATTCAATAAGCTCATGAAGAGTATTTATGTAGGACGTATTGAGGAGAAGGATGTGAACGCACTGATGATTTATGAAGCGGGTCAGAACAAGAACTATCTTATGAAGTCAGGCATGAGATTCTTTGACGAAAGAGATGACATTTACAGCTATTTCAGAGGATATGAGTATGAGGTACTGAATGAAGTAGATGAGAACGTTATTGAAGGATATTTGAAACATGTTCACGATGTCATATGTAATGAGGATGAAGAGCTTTATGAGTATGTTTTGAACTGGTTCGCCTACATCGTTCAAAATCCTTGTGGAAAGACTGGAACAGTACTTTTGTTAATAGGAAAGCAAGGAACTGGTAAGAATGTACTTAGTAATGTTCTATGCGAGCTCATTAGCAAGTACGCCAACAATAATATAACGGCAATAGAGAATGTGGTTGGTAGATTCAATGCTGCTATTGAGAACATGAAGCTCATCGTATGCAATGAACTAAGCTCATGCGATACGTCTAAGGTCATGAACCACGACGCACTAAAGTCAATAGTAACAGAGACTCAGTTGGACTTAAATCAGAAGTGTCAGCCAGTAAGAAAGATAGAGAATGTTTGTAATATCATCATGATATCTAACAACTTCAACTCAGTAAAGATTGACAAAGACGACAGAAGATTTGTTGTCATTGACGTAAGCAGCAGATACAAAGGAAATTACGAATATTTCTCAAATCTCATTGAAAGCTTTAATGAAGAGTTTTATTCAAACTTACTGACGTACTTCATGAAGAAAGATTTAAGTGAATTTGATGTAAGGAAGATACCATTCACCAGGGCTAAACAAGAACTCATCGAAATGAACAAAACACCTTACCAAATGTTTTACGAGGAGTTCTATGAAAAGTTTGTATCCGGATGGAATTGTACAGAGTGCTACAGAAGATATAAAGAATTTGCGAAGGAGAATGAATTCTTTGCATGTAGTTCAAATGTATTTGGCGGCAAGATGAGAGAATTTGTGAAGAGAAGTAGAAAGCGAGACGGTTCTGCAAGAAGTTATATTTACGAAGCAAGTATGTTATTAGAAGGTCGTGGAAAGAAAGAAACAGTGAATTATGAGGAAGTGCTTGAAAAATTCATGGAGTACATGGGAAGCAATATAACATACAACAAAGACATATACAGTGAGTTTAAGTACTACTGTGAACAGCATGAGATTGAAGTAATGAGTAAAGGAGACTTTGAAACGCTTATGAAAGACAGTAAGGAGGTCATACATGAATGCAATGATGAAATAGTTCACGAGAACAGTGAGGAGGTCATACATGAATGCAATGATGAAATAGTTCATGAGAACAGTGAGGAGGTCATACATGAATGCAATGATGAAATAGTTCACGATGTCGTTCGTGAAGAAGCCATTGCAACAAAGAATGAGATAAAGGATTTCATAGAACTTAACAAGGAGGAGTTTAAAGAAGGCTATGAAGTGAAAAGATGTGAAGAAGATTTCTTGGCGTATTTGAAGAAAAAGAGACTAAAGCCAATGGCTCAAAATAAGTTTCAATCGATGTTTGAAAAGAAACGTTTGAGCTATGGTGGTGTAAGAAGCACATATTACTTTGTTAAGAAGTGAGGACATTTATTTTTGTCGTTAGTGTTGGAGTTTTGTATTTGTTGTTAGTGAGAGAATAAATTAAATCATGAACTTTGCCATGGTCTCTGTCCCTAGTAGTTTTCATTAAGTTCTGGAAATAATGAAAGTCATAAACTTTGCCATGGTCTCTGTCCCTAGTAGTTTTCATTATCTCACAGAGTTAATGAAAGTCATACTTTCTATCAGATGAAGCATGCAGATGAACATAATGAAAGTTAGTGAGTTTGCCACGAGTTATGAATAAAATATTGGCATATTAGATGAGATAGCTGATGAAACAGATGAAGATAAATTAAATCTTGGACTTTGCCACACTCTGTCCCTAGTTCCTCAAAATCCTTGACAACGTTGCTTAGAAATTTTGGTTCAAAACCTCATCTGATTTTAATCTGTTATGCTACCTGTTAAGTTTCGCGAGATTATAAATGTCATGGAGTTATATAAAAAGGAGGGACAGCTAGGGACACTGGAAGTACTTGTAAGGCTATCTGTTAAGATTGCATGAAATACTAAAAGTCATGAAATCCATTATCGCTGTGCTAGCTTCACCTTAGAGTAAAATGACGACTAAAGTCACTGAAGCAATGAAACAAAAGTTTTTGGTAGAATACATTAAATCAGGAACTATTCCAGAAGGTTTTTACATTCATACTATGAAGGATGGTAGAGTTCAGTTTAGAAAGATAAAGCAACCATTAGATAGAGAAGGAATTTTGAGAAAGATTAAACTTCATGAGGACAACATTGCTGAACTTAAGAAGAAGCTAGAAGAGTTGGAGAAAGGAAGAGAGTTATAAAGCAATGAATTCAACAAGGTTAGAAATGAGGGTAGAAATGAGGTTAGATCTACCCTTCTACCCTAAATTTATTTTTGCGCTATGTTTTCATACGTGTGAGGGTGGTGATATCATTAATTTTTAAGTTTATTTTTTTATAAATGACAGAACAAAAATATAACATTTCTACTCAGCAGGAATGAGACCCTTACTGACTATGTATTCGTTTAATGCTTGATGAAAACAATGGTACATATTATCGTATGGGTATACACAACGTCTGTTTCCATCGTCGTCGTATATGTAGAGCTCAAATCCAGTCCAACCTTCTTTTGTACAATATGTAGCTTTATTTAAGTATGCATTTATGTAGATAAGGCAATTTTCTTCATCGCTCCAGAAATAATTTTTGTTCTTTGTTGAAATAGTTTTCGTTCCTCTGCGACCATAAGGAATGTATGCAATGAACTTTGCGTCATATGGGATTGTAATATATTCAGGGTTTCTTTCATCGTCAATGGGTCTGTCTTTGTTAAAATGCATGTTTCTCAGTTTTACTTGAGTTTTGAATAGTTCACGGAAACGTTCTGGGAAAGAGTCATAGTAAATGTAGTCAGACATGTCTTTGTAATGAAATAAAAAATTAAAAAAAATAAAAATAGGTTATTTTTTATTTAGTGAGGACGGTAGTGAAGTCGTTAGTGAAGTCGTTAGTGAAGTCGTTTATGTGTCAGATGGTTTTGTAAATATTTAAGGTTAAGTTGGTGTTATGGTTGTGTTGTAAAATATACGTTACCGGTTTCGTAAAGTGTCAAAACCGGTAAGTTATGTACGGAGACGCGCAGTGCCACAGTACACAACTTAGGGATACTAACTTACGAGAACAACCTATTTAAAAGTGTTTCGCTCGATTTTGTATAATTTCAAATTTTCGCATATAGCTTTCCGTGAATTACCGTGATTTTACCGCCACATCAATAGTTTACGACACTTTTTCCGTAAATTGAGTAGTTTACTGCACTTTTTCCGTAAAATTGAGTTACGGGAATCCGTAAGATTACCGTACCTCACTTCTAGTTGAAAATAGCATTAGTATATAATAAATAGATATATTATTCATATTTTTGATTTTGAATTACGGAAAAAGTGAGTTCAGAACTTCCAATTATTATTTGATTAATTATGTTAAAAATACTATAAGGAATTAAAATACATAATGTTGAAATTTGAATTACGGAAAAAGTGAGGGTGAAAGTGAAGTGAAAAAGTAAGATATTTTTTTTGAAATAATCATAGTTGTACAATTTTGAAACTATATGTAAAGCTATAAATTGAATAAATTCAAAAACAAAAATTGTTTATTCTTATTAATAAATTTATATTAATCAATATTTGAACAACCCGTAATTAAAATTGAATTCCTCTTAAAATTTAATCCATACGTTAATTTTTAATTTGCTCGGCGAATGCCGAGCTTCCCTACTTCTCTTGTCATTCCTTCAAAAACTCTAATCTCATCGCACTTACAAACATCATGATTTGATGTATTGTCGAGAAATCTTAGACTTGTTTGTCATTTGATTATAGCATTTGAAAGTCATCTCGAAAATCGATTAACAAGACAATTTCCCAAACATCTACATACAAGTAGATGATGGTAAACCCATTAGAGTTGTTTTGCTATGATTCCTCCAATCTTATGATGAGAAAAATCATATCAAAACAGCTCTAATCGAACATTCTACACAGCTTAGCATCCAGCTAGTTCCAAGTAATGCGATTACAACATCAACGGCCAAAGCCTTTCAGAGTCCTTTAATCATTTCTTCTCATCTCAATGTGAAGTGGCCCCAAACGAACTACAAGCTGACGTTACAACGCATTACAACCCGGTTAATACGAGCATATACATTAGAGCTGCTTTGTTATGATCTCCTTCATCAATTGATGAGAGATCTCATTATGAAGCAGCTCCAATCGAACTAAAAACCTACATACAAATGAGTGAAAACAAATTCATTAGAGTTGTTTTGCTTTGATTTCTCTCATCAGAAGATGAGAGATACCAGAACAAAACAACTCTAATCAAACTTTCTACACAACTCAGCACAGTATCAATGCAAAGTAATGCGTATCGTTAACAAGCAAAGTTGTTTCGGGTCCTTCCATTTTGGAAGAATTCGGAACAACTTTGCGAATTGATAGTGTAAACCCATATACATGAAAGCGTGCATGCATAAAGACAGGTATTGTCAGCAATGACTACCTGCCCAGCTATGAGTGATCAGAGAATTACCATCTCAGGCTTTTTGAGAACGTTTCAGCCAGGACCCTCGTATGTTGACTGTGAGAAAGGCATCCTTTATCTGAAATAGATGCTTTTCCAACAATCAAATTCGAAGATCTTCGACGTTGTTGTAAAAAGAGAAGGAGAAGGAAAGAAGAGGAAGGAGAGGAAGAAGGAAAGGAAAAGAAGAAGAAGAAAAAAGAAAAAAAAGAAGGACATATTAAATATAATGCGCACTTAATAGTGCCGAGGCGGCGGAGCCGCCGAGGCGCGATTTTTTTGACCCTATATTACCGCACGGCAATGTTTTTCTCGATTTTGTACAGCCCTAAGTTTCTCTTTGGCTTTTTTATTTAATATTAATATTACATGAAAAGCAATTGCTTTTTTTTGGAGATAAATTTGAATGGGCTTTCAAATAAAATATATATGCATACATTAATGAAATTGTAATTTATGCATTTCAATAATATATATTTTTGATATTGTTCAATCATTAAAATTGAGAGAAAAATTTTATTTTCAATGAGGGATAAAATTCCAAAATCTGATACTTGTAAACAGTTCACAATATCAGATCAAAAAAAAAAACTTTACCCGCCAAAATGCAAAAGTGCCATAATTTCATGGTGGACCGCAGTTGGAGTCACCGCCAACTATCCACTTGCTGGGATGCTACGTAGCCTTTGAAATGGCCAATCATAGTGCTGCCCCCATCCACATCAGCAAATGATTTCGGCGTGAGATCTCCAATCGGTCTTCCATGAGGTTTCTGCAAGCCAGAAGCACAATACCTATGCATCCTAGCTGCTAGGATATAGTAGCTAGGCTGCGTAATTGTTGTGCTTCTGGCGATATTAGTTATACGTTATTGCTCTCATGGACTACAGTACTACTCCCTGAACCCTTGAGGGTCAGAGATGTAAGTTTACTCGAAATGGGCAATGTTCATTACGAAATCTCTCATTCGATGAGAGATTTCGTAATGAACATTGCCTTAAAATACTCTTACTACTCTTTCCTAGTTCCCAAAAGGCCTAGGATTCTGTAATTAATCGAATAGGACAGAGTTTTTCCGAAGTCTCTCATATGATGAGAGGCCTCGGAAGAACTCCGTCCGAGTGTAATGTATTTGTGGTGCTTGGCCCACAAAAAGCGAGAGAACATGTCTTTAATTTGTTTGTGCTGAAGTTATCTGGATTTTCCTCAAATGAGGAAGGAAATCCAGAAAACTTCAGCACAAGTTAATGCAGATGTGGTTCTCTGGCTCTTTGTTGTGAGTAGATATATATTATTACGTTACATTATCACAGGGTTCTTACAAAATGATAATGCTTAAGTAAGAGCCTTGTAATAATGTAACGTGGCAGCATACTTGGCTAAGCTCGAGCCATGAATGCGTAAGTTGATCGATTAGAGCAAAGTTCTTCTAAGATCTTCTTCGATTTAGGAGAAATTAGAAGAACTCTGCTCTAATATATATGAGTTGGTGAGCGAGGGATAGTAAATTGATTTTTGTTTATGATGAAGCTACCATGAGAATTATCATATAATGATAATCCTCTGATAGCTTCAACATAAACGTTTGTATTGTCTTCCCTAGCCAATGAAAGGCTAGAGGGAATGAGCTTGAGGTTAGTTTTAAAGTACGTAAGCTCGGCAAACGCCGAGCATATTAAAATTAACGTATTTTTAGAATTTTTTTAACGGATAATAATCTTTGAAAGATAAATTCTTATAATATGATGAAAAAAATATAGAAAAATTCCAAATTCTTTTGCATTCAAAATTTGCAGGCCCTTTTTTGCACTTTTAAGGTTCTTTTAGGAAAAGAAAAAAGTGACGAAAAATTGAATATGGCGACGTTTTTATTCCTAGTAAAACAAAATAAAACAAAATTGAGTAAAATTAATAAAATAATAAAGATAATATGGGATAAAGTCAAAGGCTGTGTTGGAAGTAGGTTAAACCTTCATTGACAAATTGAACAGAAGGTGTGGGTGAGACTGTTAGCTAATTTCTGGGGAAAATAGAAATGCAATTTGAGCTAAAATTGATTTGGAATGGTGAAAAACAAGGAGTGTTAGGGTGAAATGAAAATAAATTAATAGCCCATTGATCTTTTTTGAAAACTCCTTTGAAAAAGATCATTAAATGAAGCTCATTAAAATTGATTTTTCGCCAATTCAATTTTTAGTCACTTTTTCCTTTTTCTATAGAACCGTTAAAAGTGCAAAAAGGATCATTGCATATTTTGAAGGCAGATAAAGAATGTAACCTTTTTCCACTTTTCGAGCGAAGCTCAAAAAGTGGAAAAAAGGTAGTAAATTTTTTGTTTTGAGAAAAATGATATTAAATATCTCAATTTTTGAATTGGTATCATAGAATTCGAATTTTTTAGCGGGTTTTTGTAAATAAAATAACTTTTAAGGGAGGCTTCCGACCAGAAAGCTCTCTCAATTTTTTGTGATGTTTACACCAAAAGTGAGATTCGTTAAGCGTTTTTCTCGTTGAATATTGAGTTTCCCGGATTTTGAGTTATTCATAAAGCTTCTCTATATTATACCCTATCTACTGATATGATTATTTTTGAAAAATCTCTTAAATCGACCTGCACTGAATTTTTTTAGGGAAAATTCGAAATTTTATAGGCGTTTTCTATAACGTTTTTTTACGGAATAAAATCCGAAAAATAATTTTTTGAAGAATCATTTGGGTAGAATACTTATCGAAAATTATATTTATTATAATTTTGGTCGATAAAAATAAGCGGATTCAAAACTGGCAAAAACCCTTTCGGCAATTTGTGGACGATTCCGAACCCCTTCATTTTTGAAATTTAATAAGAAAAATAGAATCTTTATTAAATATAGATTTTAAAAAACTTGGTTATAAATTACGAAATTTTCTCACTTGGGCTAAAAAGTGACAATTTGGTCGGAAGCCACCCTTAAAAGGCAAAATCAACATTTTATTGAATTTGAAAACTGTAGATCATTACATTATTAACCAGATTTTAGTATTAACATTATGAAAAACGAAAGAATTGGTGGATGAACAAAATATTTTCTAAAACAGGAGGACTTGAATTATTACTAATATAAAATAATTAGATATGTAGTGAAGATCTCAAATATCATATTAATATCAATAAATATTTTATCAATATTTTGAGAAGTAATTGATTTTTTCGAAATCTCAAAATTGAATACAGATTTCAAAACATCATCTTAGATTTCAAAATCTTCATATTCAATAATTGAATTGATGATTGAAATTCATAATTCAATTTTCGAGAAACGTCCAATTTTTTGAATGAAAAATCGATTTTAATTCGAAAATACTCACTTTTCATGGAATGCTGATTTTTACAAAAAATTAACGCATTTGACATTCATTCAAATACGCCACTTTTTTCAGAAATCAATATTTTTATGGCAAAACAAATATAAATTTTAATAAAGTACCCAAAATAATTAACAACAATATTATACAAATTTACTCTCACTTTTCAGAGAATTCAGCCTCAGCTCAATTCTCTGAAATAGTCAGAATAAATTTGTCATATACTCGATTCTCGCAATAATTAGCTTGATTTTAAGGGAACCTTAAAATCTAGCATTGAAAAGTCAGAGTATACAATATTTTTTTTGAAGATTACAAAATTGAATGATAATATCTTTAACTCAAAACAAACTACATTGTTCAAAAAAAATATTGAGCATTGAAAAACATTTCAATAATTTCTCAAAAAATGTTCATTTAACTAAATAACTCAAAACATTATTAATTTGCTATTCCTCGATATATCTTTATTATGTTTCATTAAATTTGAATTCTTTTGTAAATTTTTAATCCAATGCATTATGTTTGTGTTCAAATGTTTATTTCAATTTTGATATTCTACATTTCTCAAAATTTGAATAATAGCATTGAAATTTTATGAATGAATTCTCTCATATTCAAGTTTTATTTCCATTTTAATTGTCATTTATAATGAATGTTTATTTTCGATTGGATGTTTTCTCAATTTTTTTCCCTCCATCAATCATCTGCTCTTTTATATTCAATATTATCTCTCAACACAACAGACTTTGCAAAGTATTGTTATTTTTTTCTAAATGTTCGAAATTTCTTCAAAAACAGCTTATATTTTAAAATTATTTATAAATCCGAATATGATCATATATGTAGATAACAAATCTTTATTCAAATTGAATTAGCTCCTTTAAATTTTTTAATCATTTTAAATTAAAGATTTCTAGCATTAAATTTACTTTCATTACAATATATTATACTACATAAATTCAAAACTCTATTGAAACACGAATAAAACCATATTTTTGTTTAATTCCACAATATCGATATAAAAATAAAGTCATTTACTAATATTAACATGTAATTAATAATATATATCAATTGTACAAGCGTAGTAATATCCCAAATAACTATATAACACGCAATTTCTATGATTTCATTATGCTTCATTATTCGAATAACAATATTTCTTCGTTTTCATATCATTTTCACATTCTGGGTACGTTTTCCTTTTAGCACTAAAACTTTCAGCATCTAAATATTCAATTTATTCGATAAATTTATTTAAATTAGATAAAAACTACAACGGATTGAATTGATATTAAAAGGACAATTGTTTAATATCCTATATAAAACATATGTAATAATTATTTTATTAAACAAACAGTGTATAATGAGATATAAGAAACAAACACGAAAATAATAATCGTCATGATCGGAATTTATTTTTTAGAAAAAAGGTCCAAAATTCAATTAAAAATAATCGTTATTTTGGACTTTTTTTCCACCCAAAAATTATCTTAAAATAATAATAAATATGAATAGAAAGAGAATGCCATAAAACAATGATAAATATGAAAAGAAAGAGAATAAGTTTCGTGTTAACATCTGCACCATGTTCAACTAGGAATTTGACAATTTCTATGGATTTCGCGTTGATAGCAATACTAAGAGGGCATTCATTAATATCGAAAGAATATAATAAGGCAATGACATATATGAAGAGAAAGATAATGTAATAAAAAGTCGATAAATATAAATAATAAGATAATGTAATAAAGCAATGATAAATATGAATAAGATAATGTTATAAAACAATGATAAATATGAAAAGAAAGAGAATGCCATAAAACAATGATAAATGTGAAATGAAAGAGAATACCATAAGACAATAATAAATATGAAAAGAAAGAGAATGTTATAAAACAGAGATAAATATGAAAAGAAATAGAATACCATAAAATAATAATAAATATGAATAGAAAGAGAATGCCATAAAACAATGATAAATATGAAAAGAAAGAGAATAAGTTTCGTGTTAACATCTGCACCATGTTCAACTAGGAATTTGACAATTTCTATGGATTTCGCGTTGATAGCAATACTAAGAGGGCATTCATTAATATCGAAAGAATATAATAAGGCAATGACATATATGAAGAGAAAGGTGATGTAATAAAACAATGATAAATATGTATAGAAAGAGAATTCTATAAAACAATGATAAATATGAAATGAATCAGAATACCATAAAGCAACGATAAATATGTAAAGAAAGAAAAAGTTATAAAACAATGATAAATATGAAAAGAAAGAGAATAAGTTTTATGTTAGCATCTGCACCATGTTCAACTAGGAATTTGACAATTTCTATGGAATTAGATTTGATAGTAATACTAAGAGGGCATTCATTAATATTGAGAGAATATCATAAAACAATAATAAATATGAAAAGAAAGAGAATTTCATTAAACATTGATAAATATGTAAAGAAAGGGATTGTTATAAATCATTGATAAATATAAAAAGAAAGAGAATGCCATAAAACAATGATAAATATGAAAAGAAAGAGAATAAGTTTTATGTTAGCATCTGCACCATGTTCAACTAGGAATTTGACAATTTCTATGGAATTAGATTTGATAGCAATACTAAGAGGGCATTCATTAATATTGAGAGAATATCATAAAACAATAATAAATATGAAAAGAAAGAGAATAAGTTTCGTGTTAACATCTGCGCCATGTTCAACTAAGAATTGGACAATTTCTATTGAATTAGATTTGATAGCAATACTAAGAGGGCATTCATTAATATTGAGAGAATATCATAAAACAATGATATATATGAAAAGATAGAGAATTTTATACAACAATGATAAATATGATATGAAAGAGATGATAAATTTTGTTGATATCTTCTCTATTAGAAAGTAAATAAGATGCAATATCATAATTTCCGAAATACATGCTTTCTGCTATTGAATCAAAAGTTTGTCCGAAATTTAATTTGAGATACTCAGCAATTTCATAATTGCGATAATCCAATGCTGCATTAATCACGTTATCAAATGATTTACCATCTTCTATCATTTGCATAAAAATCTCTTTATTTCCACCTTGAACAGCATATTCTTCGGAATTATTGGTGTATTGAGCTCCTAAATTTTTCATGTAATTGAAACACAATTCTGATCCATATTTAATTGCATAGTCAAGCGGTGTGATATCATTAATTCTGTGATAAATATCAAGATTTGGGAATTTACTTTTAAGTTCATCAACTTTATCCCATGCAATATAGTATAAAAGAGATTCTGTTGGATATAAATTCAGAATTTCTTCTTCGTTCATTTCAGGTTCGAAATTTTCAAATTTGAAACCTTGACAATGTAGAAGAGTAGCCAATTTCTCATTTTTCGGTTCATGGATGTATGAAAATGCGTTTGATATCTTTTGATAAAGTTCTGAAAATAATTTAATTTCTTTAACACGAATTTGGGAAAAAATATCAATCAAATAAAGTGTCATTTTGATAGATATTTTGTGTGTTCTTATTAATTCGATAATTTGTGAAGATAATTGTATAATATTATTGGAATTGACGCCCCAAATAATTTTTGATGCTTGATCTGGGTATTCGAATTCTTTAATTGGCTTAATGTCATTGCAATTGCACCGATTTTCATTTTTTGGCTGCTCTGAACTTGACATGCTTTGAAAAAAAAATTGGCCGTGTCACTTTTAGTCATAAAAATGAAATAAAAAAAAATTAAAACGAATAATAATAAAAAAAAAACGCATATTTTAAACAATAAGAGCTACTTCAGTAATATTGTCTGATGTACGCTTTGCTTTGATGTAGCGATATAAGAAGAAACCACAGACAGCTACTGCAGCAACCAAAATTATTGGAACTACAATTGCTGCAACATTAACTTTTTTCTTGTTTGATTCATCACTTTTAATTGAAGAGTTATTCGTTGAATCACTATTATTAATAGGCTGCATTGTTGGGGTTGCAGTTGGAGTTTCAATAGGTGTTCTTGGAAGAGGAGTTGGTGCTGGTGTATCTGGAACAACACGAAGTAAGTGATATTTCTTCAAATTTTGTCTATGTTCTGTGGTGTTTGTTTCTGTACCAAGGTATTCGAGCGGCATGTGGCTCTGTTTGTATCCATTTAATGTCATTGATGCTATCATTCCTGGATCATGCCACAGAGATGTTAATTTAATATCTGTATCCATGCTTGAAGTGAATATGATCAATGTATCGAAACCAGGCAATGTCATAATGAATTCTTCTCTCCAATCACCAATAATATCTCCATGGAACATAGGATATTTTCCAGATCCATCTTCTTGTGGCCAACCACCATATGCATTGAAAAAAGCTCTGTAAGCTGTAAACAATCTATCCCCTCTTCCATTTACAGGATTCCATTTTGTTAGAACTTTTTGATTGTAGCAAGCAGGATTTAATGTTCCATCCCAATAAATGTTGTTACTTGGGAACATCGTTGATGCTGGATCTGGATTTACTGAAGTGTTTGTTGCTGCATTGTACATTCATTGGAAAGAGTAGACTTCGTAGCCAGGATGAGTTGGATCAAAATCTCCTGCATTTCCTCTTCCAACATCATGACCATAATGGATCCATTTTATATCTCCTGTTGAAGCATTATATAGTAATATTCATCAATTTGTTGTGGATTCCTTTGTTGAATACCATATCCACTCATTGTTGTATCATTCTTATTAAACTTAGCAACATAAAATCTGTCTCCATGTATGATACCTTTTTCTCCTAAGTTGAATCTAAGAGAGCCATCACCATTCAAAACATATCCAATTTTGTGAATTTCGTCAACGCCATCATAATCTACATCGGCAATTCTGAATTGGTGGCCTTCAGGGTAAATAATATTAGAATATCCGTCAGTCCAATTCCAGTCCATCTTGAATACGCCATTAGTATATGAATAAGCAGCAACAACATTGTAGAATCTTCTGTAGTTATCTCTATTCTTCATCACAACAATAAGAGATGGTTTTTCATGAGATAACCAGCCTGTTCCAAATAATGTTCCCATTGGGCCGTGTTGTAAAAACATGTCTGGAATCTTGGCTTTTTGCAATAGTTTTCCGGTCATTCCATCTACATTTGCAACCCATTGTTCAACATTGTTTTCGTGAGTGAAGACATAGCCGTCGCCAAACGTAAAATTGTTTGCAATTCTGATATATACTTCTGCCTTTCCGTCTCCGTCAAGATCAAAGATGTTAATTCCATCAATTTGTCCAACATTGACTGTTGTTGCTCCCGGTTCAATTATATAACGGTTAATACTATTATGACCAAGGTTTAAAGTCCATAAATATGTGCCATCGTGCAAATACGCTTCAACAGTTTGAATCTCGGATCCATCACGGGCAATAACAAAGTCAAGCTTACCATCACCATTTAAATCTCCAACATAGACTGTTCGGAACGATGCGCCTGGTCTAATTTGAACACGAAAACCATCAAGAATTGGAGTATTGGCAGCAATGAAATAATAAGAGCTGTTTTCAACTTCAACACCTTTAACAATGGATCCAACGAAGTAATTGTAACTTTTTGAAGCATCATAAGTATTATCATAAAAATGGGTGACTGTTGAAATAGATTGGTTGTTCACCTTCAATGTATGATTGCTTTCATCTTGACGATAAACATTAAATGCAATGTCGTCATCGTCAGTGATTAAAAATCTCCACGAAATATAAGCTGTGGTCCATCCTGACCTGATTGCAACTACTCCACGGTCAAGGTTTTCATAATATCGGCTGATTTTTTTATGATCATAGCCATATGTGTTCAGATATTTTTTCATTAGTAATCATTGGAATGCCTGACTCTTTAAAGATCGTATTTGCTGTATCATATGAAAAAGATTTCTCTTCTATAAGCCAGCGAACAATAAAGTATCCTAAGACATCGCTTGAATTAACAGACACGATGCCTATATAGCCATTAACTCTAGAATCAAAAATTTGAGCGTAAATTGAAACAATTAAAGATTTAAAATGTGTAAATAAAGTTTCTGTAATAATTGAATCATTTTGGACGATGATATTGCGCTTTTCAATGATTTTCTCACTCGATGGAGGAAATATAACTGGTTCTGTTGAAAAAACAATTAAATAAGTGAGTTTTCCTTGGCCATAAAGGGTACTTGATATTTCTTCGAAGCTGACATTACTAAAATCTTTAATATTATTCTCGAAAATGATAGGAACAAATCGAGAATGCTCAATTTTTTTTCCCGATTTTCATTACTTTTATTTTTGTATAGTTTACAAAATTTCTAAAATGATGGAATGAAAAATGAGATTGAATGAAATAGTTCTATAGATTAAATATATCCCTTTATCTATATTCCAAGAATCAATTTATTTCGAATGATTTGCAAAAAAATCTTGAATAAATCAAGTATCTTGATGAAAATTCTATTGCTATCGGCTTTTTCATTGTTAATGCATTATTTCCTATCCATGGACTTAATCAAAATTTTGTTTTCCACATGTATAACATAGTATTTTTTTTCTTCCAATAAATTTAAGGGGTGTTTTATATGGTAAAATGCAAATGTATTTCACATGGTGCTAATACCAATGAAAAA
The DNA here is from genome assembly GCF_026262505.1 of Trichomonas vaginalis G3. NCBI lineage: Eukaryota > Parabasalia > Trichomonadida > Trichomonadidae > Trichomonas > Trichomonas vaginalis. Next base: position 5,684,029 of record NC_067203.1, read on the forward strand.
GATAAAGATGGAAGAACCGCACTTCATCTGGCAACATTGAAAAATAGTAAAGAAATTGCTGAATTACTTATTTCACATGGTGCTAATATCAATCAAAAAAAATAAAAACGGAAAAACCGCACTTCATCTGGCTGCATGGGAAAATATAACTCCAGATTATCATTATAGCGTTTGGAGATGCAACCAGCGATACTACATAAGGAAGAACTCAAGTGTATCGAATTTTAATCAATATATGTGACAATTAAGATAACATCATTGATGAAAAAAAGCTTACATGAGAAGTTTAATGAAAATTAAATGTAAACAAACATATGTTTATTCTAAAAAAATTATAAGATAAAAAGATGTTATATAAATTAGAAGATTTTTCCATTAATGAACTTAAAGTTCGCTATGTTAGAAATGCAAAGTTGTCCGTTTCTTCCAACAGAAATCATTGATTTGATGGAACTTTCGTATTTGATGAAAACAGCATCACCAAACTCTTTCACGATGAATTCATTCTCCAAGTTATCCAAACAGTAGACAGATGCATGGTCCAATCCAACGAAAACCAAGTATTCGCATCCCAAAATAGACAAAGTAAACAATCTACTGCATTTCTTCTCTATTTTTCCAATCATTCTTATAGAAGAATCAAAGACATAAGTTGTTGCATGATCAGAACAAATAACGAAACCTAATCCATCAGTTATCATCAATGATTTCGATCTGAAGTCGAATTTCTTGTTGATTTGTCTCCTCGACCTCAAAGAAATGAAATGAGTTACTCCGATGATATCAGAATAAACAATCAAATCAAATTGATGAGAAGCGGCAATTGCTGTGATTTTTGATTTAGAAGTATAAATCAATACATTATCTAAATAAATTTTTTCGCCAATCACAGAGATTAAATAAGTTCCTGATGAACAAACGAAATCCAAATCATCACATTCAGTTTCATTACAACTTTCTTGATTGATAACTAAATGTTTCCTGTTTTGGAAGACGTGAATATACTCTCTATGGAACAAAATCATTGGATTCTGTTGTAAATCAATGACATTTCTGTTTTCTTTCATTTCCAAGCTGTAGAAAGTCAATTTTCTCGTGTTTTTGTTGTAGAAAATTGCGATTTCATGGGAAATAACGAAACAAAAAGTCAATATTCCGTTGATTAATCTTTCATTTCTTTCAAATGATTTGTAATCAACAGGGATTTTAGAAGGGAACTTCTCAGCGAATAAAACTTGATGTTGGAAATCAGTTTTATAATCTTTTCCCCAAACCAAATCAATGAAATTCGGAAGCCACTTAGAAACATAATCCATTTCAAGGAGATGCCTGAATTTATACAGTTCGTGAACACAGTTTTCGACGCTGTTTAAATTCTGAAACGCATCAATGGAAAAGAAATAATCGGCAGCTAAAAATGTCTGTTCATTCAAATCAGTCAATTCCGATTTCGTTTTGTAAGGAGGGAAAGGAGAAGGAGGACCATTTAACTGTGGAATTTGTTCTCCTGGATAAGGAATGAAAGGATACAAATATGGATCACTAAATGACCTTCCACTTAAAATGTTCAATTTCATCAATAATTCGAAATTTGACAAAACGTTTTTCTGCCAAAGTTCGACGGTTTTAAGCACTTTTCTTTGAACATCAATAGCTGTCATGTCTTGGTTTATGATGTTGTTTTCATTGGATCTAAATGTCAAAAGGTAGGACTTCCTGTTTTTCGTGTAAAACTCAAATGAAAACAAATTACGAGTTGGTCTTCTCTGAATAATAGTAACAACAGAATCAAAGTCTATTGGTTTAACAGTTTGTTGATTTGACAAATAAATTTTTTGGTTCTCCTTTGACAAGTAAAATTCTCTCACTTTTTCTAATTCGACCAATTTACAACAGACACCTTTTGGTTGTAATTGGCCGGCCATTTTATGGAAACCTTTGTAGAGTTTCATTCTTAAAGGACAGAATGGTCCAAGACATGTCTTGTCGAATTTCATCGTTGTCTTGGATATCGGTTTCGGTTTGACATTTGTCAGTTTTTCTTTCAAATAATTCTGAAGATTTTTCATTGACATTTTATGAGGTTTTGTCATTTCAACACATTTTTCTAGGGATTCCCTTAATAAATTATTATTTTCAACTACAGATTCTTCGAAATAAGCTGAGTATATTTCGCAAATCATTGATTGTTGTTCGTTTTTCTCTCCTCTTTTGATTTTCTCGATGATTTCCATTGTGTTTGAATTCGAATTCATTTTCATCACCATCATTTTCGCCAATCCATCCAAAATTGTATCGTTTCGATCATACCAAAACAAAATTCTCGGAGGACCAATAATAAGTTTATTAAAATCTCCAACTTGTTTTATCGTCAAACGGTTGTCCTCAAATAATTTGTCAGTTTTATCGTTTCTAAAAGGTGACTCGAAATAAGCCGCCAACAATTCATCATGATGAGAAGGTCCGTCAACTCTATAAACGATGTGCGATGTCAATCTCTGGAAAAGGAACTCGTTTAATGAGTTATCTTTGTTATTTGTTATCAATCGCTTCAAATAGATCGATACATAATCCACTTTTTGAGGACTTTTGACTTTTGAATTCACAAATTCTAAAAATCCAAGTGAATTTTTCACTTCACTTTTTGACTTCAAAGCGACCAATGAACAAATATTAAAGATATTTTCAGAATATGTTGGCGGGAGTTGTATAGCGAACAGAATTGGGAACATATACCATATTCCGCTGAAAATTGTTTCATTAACAATTTGATTTGTGCAGTTTTGCATTGTTTGTGCTGCTGAAAGAAGAAAATCAACATCGCAGTTCAAAACTAAAGCGCAAACAAGTAAGAAAATACGAGGAACTTCCTTAATATGAGAAATAAGGAAACTACAAATGTCAGAATAATGTTCTTGATTAATTAACCTTAATTGTGTCAAAACCTCCGTTGAATGATTTTGATAAACGAAACAATTCAAAATCAACAAACAGGAAGCAGCAACAATAGGGTCTGAATGACTTACAAGTAAAAGGGCTCCTTGTTTTATCTCTTGGTTGTTGGATAAATTGATCAATTGGTTGGAAGAACTTTCTACAATTGATAAATAGAGATAAGGCTGGGAAGAATGAGATGCACAACTGACAAGAAGTTGTATATCATTCTCATTGATGTTAATCAGAGCTAATTCGCGGAGAAATTCGGAAATTTTTGTAATAATTCTTTTCATATCTCGGGTATTCTCTTCTAAAGGGTCTGTAAGCAGGTTATACGTGTTTCCTACAATGGTGGATACAAAACTCTTCTGTTCGAATATGTCTGAAAACTGATATAATACTTGTGTATTCCATAAATCAATAATTTGGCATAAATCTTCTGGAGAACATGAGATCCATGGATATAATGATAAAATAACATGTTCTAGTAATTCTACTTGGCATGGTTGCGGTAAGTGATGTAAACTATTCAAAATAATTCTGAAGGCATTCAAATTTCCGATTTTTTCGAAATACAATCGAGAATTTATGTAACTTCCAATGCCAAAGAAACCTTCAAATGCTTGGTCTGTGAAGTCAATGCATCTGAGACACTCGAAAGCATATTTCAAGGAGTTCTCTATTGTTTCTTTTGAATCGAAAACAGATTTAAGTAATTTCGTAACATATTTACGAGATTTGAACAAATCGTATGCAGATTTGTAATAGTACTTGCCTTGTATGTATATATTGAAGTCTTCATGAGTGAATCTGTCACCTTTGTGTCTTAATGGATCTTGCATCGAGAAATAATAGTCATCTGTCTGCTGATCAGTGATAGAAAACTGTCTGGCAAAGAACCTAAAATCTGAAAGATAGCCAAATACAGAAGAGCTGAAATTTCCAGAAGGGGAACTTCCCCCTCCAAAAGTGACAACGATACCTGAACCGAAATTGGGACAAACATAGTCAACTAAAGGCAAGTTTGCACCATTACTGAATGCAACTACCTTCCTATGATCTGTATTTCCGAGTAATGATACTGCAACAGTGTTAATTTCGCCCCAAGAGCCACTTGTGCTGATTACAGATTCAAACATTGCGTTGTTATCGAATGTTTCAACGTAAATAAGATGGTTTGTGAGCTTGCATGCTGTATATCTACCTTCATCATCTGTAATAGTAAACAAATTAATGCAAGCATCTGTTTTTTCAAGATATGTGTTGTCAACTTTCAAATTTAAGAGGAAAGTAATATCGTAATCGAATATTGATGAGTCTAAACCTATAACTGTGGCGATTGGATGCCCTGTTCCTAAGCAATATTTTGTCTTCGGCGTATTTTTTCCGTAAACCAATGCTTTGTTGAAATATTTTGTTACTGGTAAGTCTGGTCTGTGTTTTACTACTGATATGATCTCTTTTATGATTGCTTCTGAACAAAAGATTCTCGAATTTTGTTGAATTAACTTGAGAACTTTAAGAGGATCAAGTTTAAGGTCAATATGGATGCAATCATAATCAAATGGAGATTTTAATGAGTTCAAAAGGATGTAATCAATCCTATTTTGATGAATTTTGTAAATATTTCGATGAGAAAACTCTGCGAGCTCAATAAGTAGGTCCAATGTAGCTGAAGAAAGTGTTTTTGAGAGGATTAACGGCAAAATGAATGAGGAATTTATGATAACAAAGAGATCATTTTCAATACTCGAAGAAGATCCGGTCAAAAGGTTTGGAATCTGACTCTTTATGTAATCTGTGTCTCCATAATCCAGAATTTTGGCAATTTTGTCCGCTTCTTTTATTGAAATTGAAAATTCTTTGTTGACATGAGTCAAAGTAATGAAAATCTTGATGAGATTGTTACGTAATTCCTTACTTTTAATTCTTACTGCGAAATCTAATATGAAATCAAGAGATTCTTCCGCAATAGAAATCAAATTCGGATAATTATAAACAGTTCTTGAGATAATACTGATCAACTTGGATATAGAAACACTGTTCTCTTGGGAAACAGAATGGTCGTTGATGAAATCCGAAAGGAAAATCAAATTACAATTTAATTGTCGTTTAGAGAAACAAGATTCGATTGATTCAACAACAATGTCAGCAAACATGTCACAAGAAAGATATTGCAAGTAGCAATACGTGTAATTTCTGTTTTCAAATAAAATTTGTGGTTTCAAACTGAAAATTAAGTTGATATAACACAACATTCCATATTGTGCCATTATAGTAAGTCTAGAATCAAAGAATTTGAGCTTGTTTGTGCTTTCGAAAATTATTGTGAAAATATTCGGGTTGATATCAACGATTTTATTTGCGTAAAGGCGAGACGCGAGCTCTCCAATGATAATTGGATCGTTTTGGAACTCAATGAACAAGTTAAACAGGTAATCTTGGTTTAATGATGAATAAAATATGACTAAATCAGTTCTTAAAGCGCTTATTACCAAATCCAATGTATCCTCTTCATAAATTGATTGTTTTATACTGAATAAATTCGATAAATGGGCCTTTTTGATGTCTTCTTGCGAACAATTGAACGAAATATTCGAAAGAATCGAGAAATAAACAGCCATAATTGTATAATAGAACCTCTCGTTCTCGTGGGCTGATAATTTTTGAGTTAACTGACATAATAAAATATGCAAACATTCTTTAGCGGAATCCTTAATATTTGTAACGATATTAGTAATAATCTTTTGTATGTCATTTGAAAGCAGTGTTACTGGGTTACATAATTTGATTGTTTTGTCGAAATCTGCGTCTGAAATTTGAGTTTTGTAATTTAAGTTTTGTTGTGAGGTAACTATCTTTGTATTCGTAAGTAGATGCTTTTCTGTATCGACAATCAATGGTTCTTCGTTCTGTTTTACGTAATTTACTATTTTATTTGAAAAAATCGAAAAAGCTTCAAGTAAATATCCATCGAGTTTGTTTTTCGTTAACTGTGAAAGTAGATATATAGCTTGTGGTTCGAAATTGTAAGCAAATGGGAAAACTAACAATTCTATGTCGACAATATCGTTTTCGAAAATAAATTTACGTTTTTCAGCAATCAGTCTGATCAGTAACAAGAAATTTTGTTCGGTTCTTTCATGCGCTGGATTCGTAAGAATTAATCTCATGAAAAATATAAAAGAAGGGTAAACATGAGGTTCAAGCGTATCTATGAGGCCAAAATAACTGATAATGGCATCAATGCTACCGATTGTGAATTGAAAATTTTGAATATTCGAAACATGATTTAATAATTCAGAGAAAATAAGGTTTGCAAATTCATAATTTGATGTCAATGCGCATTTCGTAAGACAATTGATGCTTAATTTGAGAATTCTGTCATCAATTAATTCTGGCGTTAAAAAGCAAAGTGAAATCATTTGGTAGTAGATCACCGAAATGTAAGCTTTGTTCGGAGTGTACGTCTGCCGTGATGCTGCATAAAAACTATCGAGTAAGTCGGCGTTGAAATTATAATTAAACTCGACCGCGATGAGATTCTCTTTGACGGACTTGATTTCGCCTTTTTCTTGGTTTAGATAATCGATTTTTGATTTGTCAATAATCGGTAGTTCTTTCAAAAATGGATATTCAAATCCAAGATTCGAAATATTTTGATCTTCTGCTGCTTTGTTCCTTAGTTCAAACACTTTTGTTATTTCTTGCCACTTCTGTGACATTTGTGCAATAACAAAAGAGTTTTTCCTCTTTTTCATTTCAAAATATTGATTTCAGATTTTTTTTATCGAAAAACTTTTATTTCTTACAACAAACGAAATTTGTTAAAGAAAGCTTTGGGAAAATAAACAGAATTTTCTCGGTAGAAATTTCGGTTGTTGTCGTTTTTTAATTAATTTACAGACATTGATGGAGAAAAAATATATTGGAACCTCTTGATACTAACCTTTGAGTTTTCTATATGTTCATGAATCTACCATGATTGTGGTTGCTTTAGAAAAGCAATTAATTAAGGCTGAGTATGAGAGTTTTTCAATTTTGAGAAATATAACCCCGTACTGAAAAAAATATCTCCATACTTGGTGAAAATTTGAATATAACAAGGCAAACTTTGAGACAAAAGTTGTCCTGTATGATGCATTGGATCAATCCTGAAAGTTTGATGTCCAACAATTCATTCTAGTGAGGTGAAACATTCATTCAAAGACTCAAAAAATACGTTTTTTATTTTGTTGAAAAATGGGCTTAGTACGGCTTTTCAATATGAACCATTGCCTGGACCAATGGAATCGAAACTTGCAGGGATGATTTGTGGTACTATGCATGTCATCTCTGCTCTCAAACTTTCCCAGGTTACATTCAAAATTCCCTGTAGTATCGAGTTATTTTTGTAAAATTGGGTTATTTTTCTGACATATTGCTTATTTCCTATAATATTATGTACCAATATGGACTTATGTATATAATGGATATATTTACACTGAATGAAAACAAATCTATCTCGGTAAAACAAGCATGTCATGAAGCTTTTTGTCAGAGTGAAATAAAAAAGTTTAATGATATGTAGCGTGGATGTATATAGCTGCAACAATTCTTTAGGCAAAAAAATCAAATTTGATATAATATAATTTCGGGCCTCAGTTGGCCAGGTTTGCCCTTCGGGCAAGCCCAGCCAACTTCGGCAAAATAAATATATTATGATTATAGGAAATGAGTTTATAAAATTAAATTTGAATTTGTGCGATTAATATTATAATTCAAAGATTATTATGTAAAACATATGAGAGATTTTTATATCCATCGAAGTGGTTTAGAGAATACTTTGAGATTTTAGAGATTTTTCGAAAGAAATATTGAAAGCAAAGCATTTATTAAGAATTTGTTGTGAAATGAATACACTTCGATGAGATATTACATCAGTTTGTTACTTGGCAAAATTAGAGCTGAAGTCATGTTCATAAATGAAGAAAATGTCTTAGCTATAGTAAACGGTTGTAATGTATTTGAAACATTAATAGTCTTATTGTAATCTGATATCTATGCGATCATAGATATTTGTTGAGAAAGTATTTCGGAAATTATGTAATTTGTAAGGATATTGAGGAGCTCTAAAGTTAAAGATTAATTAGGCATGTGATGACAGAGAACTTGTTATAGAGGAAAATCTAGAATGTTAGAATTTTCAAAATTCATCTGTAACCAAATGGGCATATTGCGAATCATTTAAGGTATGATGGAACACCAATGAGGCATTAGATCAATATGATACATTAGAAGTTTGTGCGGAAAGTCTGGTTAAGAAAAGATGAAAATGTGAAATGAAAAAACAATATTTCTCTCAATTTTTCAAAAACTCTTTGCCTATCGTTTGGGAAGCGGCGCCTCACGCCGCTAATTATATTTTGAGAACAACTTTGGTTGTTTGTTCGGCAAACTTATTTCAACGAATTACGATTTGCAATCAGATGAAACATAATGAAATCAGATTGATTTTGACTTTTGATAATAAATAATTATTAAATAATTTGAAAAGTTATTTTCTTCGCTATTTGATTGAGTAGGGGTAATTTTAGCTAAAAGTGACACATATGTAAAAAGTGACACACCCTTCACTCATAAAGAATTTAAGGAATATAAGCAAAGATTTGAATCAAAATCTTAGACCTAAGCCGCTCGATTCGCTCGCGGCTTCCGCGAATTACAGATCAGCAAAGATTTGAATCAAAATCTTCGAACTAAGCCGCTCGATTCGCTCGCGGCTTCCGCGAATTACAGATCAGCAAAGATTTGAATCAAAATCTTCGAACTAAGCCGATCGCTTCGCTCGCGGCTTTCTTTATTATTTTAAATTTGCATATTTCCATCAAAAGTTCATAAGGTAAAAAATTTCGTTTATTTTTACTAAGAAAAAAAGGTTTTTGATAATAAATTTATTTTATTTCGAAAAAGTAGCAATAATCGTAAAAGGGTATTGATAGGCTTGCTAAAGTAACTAATTTTAGCTGTCAAATACTTTTGTATTTTGAAGTAAATTAGTATAAATTTGTTTTTACTTTTATTTCGAAAAAGTAGCAATAATCGTAAAAGGGTATTGATAGGCTTGCTAAAGTAACTAATTTTAGCTGTCAAATACTTTTGTATTTTGAAGTAAATTAGTATAAATTTGTTTTTACTTTTATTTCGAAAAAGTAGCAATAATCGTAAAAGGTTATTGATAGGCTTGCTAAAGTAACTAATTTTAGCTGTCAAATACTTTTGTATTTTGAAGTAAATTAGTATAAATTTGTTTTTACTTTTATTTCGAAAAAGTAGCAATAATCGTAAAAGGGTATTGATAGGCTTGCTAAAGTAACTAATTTTAGCTGTCAAATACTTTTGTATTTTGAAGTAAATTAGTATAAATTTGATATTATTTTAACTCCCTTTGAAAACCTCAATTTTCCATACAGAGGGAACGGGAATAGCATCCAATATTCCCTGAGAATGGTTGCGCATTCTCAGTTCCCTCTATATTTCGAACGAAGCTCTCATCGGTCTTTTTTTTAATACTAAACGTTTTTTTCCCTGTCACTTTTAGCTAAAATTTGGGTTTGCCCTATTTGATTGGCGCTTTGCGCCAATCAAATAGCTCAGATTAATAATATGATATTATTTTAAATATGATGAAAATTTTTGAGTGAAAACTATCAAAACTAAGTCTTAAAAAATAGATATTTAAAAATGGTTTTTGATTGTTACACTACTTGTGAAAAAATGTCGATTAATCTTCTATATATAAAGTAGTGACAAGGCTGTCATGCACCAGTGTGTTATAACAGATCGATTTTATTTGAAATTTCATAAATTAATAATTATAATAAATTTGATATTCAGAGACGGCGCTACGCGCCTTTTAGCATTCTGGGCACGTAAGTGCCCAGAATGCAAGATTGAGAAATTTGAAACTTCGTTTCAAATTTCTGCCATGCTGTTATGCAAAAAGAAAGTCAGTACAAAAAAATTTTTGAAATTAAGGATACCCTTACATTGCGTAGTTAGAAAGAGAATATGATATTGTCATGATTGCTAAAGTTTTAGGCTCCAGAAATGAATATACATCAAACTGAAACAATTGATAAATTGAATGAACTTTTGAGAGGTTCTCAAATAAAAAAAATTATCTAATTTTTTACAATATTACTATTATTTTATCCACATATGTATATATAGTAATTTGAGAAAACTTTTAGGAAAAAATAAGTTTAATAAAAATCTGAATTTTACTTGTTGTGGGATTGTTATTAATTGACACTCCAGACGTATTACTAATAGTTATGCGTATGCAATTAAAGTATTTCTGATGGACAAAATGTGAGATTTATATCAGATAATTCATTTCTACTATTAAGTTATTCATTTATGAGTTTGCACTTATTCGCACTAAATAAATAACTATTAAAAATTGTTTTAATTAATTGACACCATATAATAGAGTGAATTTTGTTTGATCAAACAACAATAGATGATAGATATAAAGCCAAGAAACTTGCTATTAATATGCTCTACTTGCTATTTCAATGTAAGTATGATATTTTCTAAATGTTTCGTTCAGATAACTTAGATATATTAGTCAAAATTTGAAATTTTAATAGCACATATATTAAAAATAAATAAAAAAAAAAAAGGTATTGGGGCTTCCAGGGCTGCGCCCCTCTAGCCCCCTGAAGATGTTTAGTATAACACCAGGTCCCTCGGTCCCTCGGTCCCTCGGTTAAACGAACTTCTCTGAAAAAATGAGACAACATGACATTTTGACAACAGTCCAGGAAGTCTTAACAAGATAGGATGGTTATTTTACAAAACCGACAAGACCTTAACCGAGTAGTTTTCATGTTTTGTCACTTTTCTGTCACTTTTCAGGGAAAAAACATTTTTATTGTATATAAAATGAATTTTACAAAACCACCGTTACCCTTCTTTGGAAATAAGAGTAGATGTAAAGATATTCTATTGAGAGAACTTAAGAAACTACCGAATGGTCTAACATTTGTAGATTTGTTCGGTGGAAGTTTCTATATATCTCATTTGTGCCATACTGTATTTCCTGACTCAAAGATTATATGCAATGACTTCGACAACTATATGAACCGTCTCAAACATATACCAGACACAAACAAAATATTGAGTGAGTTGAAAGAAAAGATACCTATAGGTAAGATGGAACGTATACCATTAGATAAGAAAATACTGTCAGAGAGGTTTTGAAAAAAGCAGAGTATATTGACTGGGATAGTATATCTGCTAGACTATTATATAGTGGTGCTATAAGAGTTCATGACATTGAAACACTTATGTCAAACGTTTTATATCTTAACTATACAAAGGTTTTCAAAGAGAACATAGAAAAATATACTGAGGGTATAGAGTTTGTGAGATGTCGTTGGACAGAGTTGTATGAAAAATATAAAAACAAGGAAAATGTTTTCTTTATAGTAGACCCGCCGTTCTATAACACATGGGATTTTCAATACCAAGTAGACTGGACTTTGAGAGACTCTTTAGAAACTTTAGACGTTTTACATAACCATCCATGCTTTTACTTTACATCCGATAAAAGTGGTTTGGAAAGTGTCATGAGATGGTTAGAGGACATACATGACTATGAGTTTAGATATGACAAGATAGAATATGAGAGAGGTCCCATAAACTGGAGAAAGTGTCATAACAAAGAAATTTTATTGGTAACTAAATGTGGTTTGAAATAGGACTACTTGTTTTAGGTTTTTTCCATTGTGTCATTTACTTATTTGACGTGGCAGAAGATATAGAGAATATGAAGATGAACCAATGCCTGCAAATGTCCAGTATATGTACTCGTAAGAGATATTTTTATCTAATATTAAATGGACGCACAGAACTTAGCAAATGCACAGCAACCCGGACAACCAAACCCAGAGAATATTCCAAATGAAGTTAGAATACAAACTGCAATGGCAAACTATGGTCAAGTGCCAACAGATGTACAAATGCAAACTGCCATGTCAAATGACGCTGCGTTAGGTTTGCCACCATGGTATGCAAATATGAGATGGAAAGAGTTTTATACAAACCCTGAAGTGGGATATAAACAACTCTATGCAGATGACGCGAACACAGGAGTTGACCCAGAATATGTTTTCTACCAGAGGAGAAATAGAATGTATGAGCTCCAGTTAAAAAATGCTATGGAACTCAGAAGGAAACGTAAGAGACTAGGCGGACATTAGATTTTTACATATAGTAAAATGGGTTTCTTCAGTAGTATTGGAAACTTCTTTCGAAATGTTGGAAGAGGTATATGGAATGGAATAAAAACCGTAGGAAGAGGAATTTGGAACGGAGTCAAAAATATTGGTAAAAGAGTAGGTCAGTTCGTTGGTATTATACCTAAAGACCCTGAACCAGAAGAACAAGCTCCTGTTATACAACAGCCTGAACCTGCACCACAGTCTAGTTGGCAACCAAATCCAACACCTCAACCGTATTAAAATTATATTTTTACCGTTCGATAGTAGTTGTATATGAAACTAAGTTCTAAGTAAAACGCGTGGTATAATGGAACTATTCTCTTTCTTCCATCTGTTGTAAACCATACTTGAAAGTCTGAAATACTTCCACTCGGCGGTTCATATAGCTTTGTAGGTTTTTCGTAAAAGTCATTTGCCAAGCATAAGAAAGAGTTTTGGGCGCCAGAAAATGAAGCATGAACAATAATAGCAGCTGGGTCGAAAACATTTTCATATGTTCCATTAGGGTTTTCGACTTCATAAAAGTTCGGGTGTACTGGATATTCTGCAGGCTGATTTAACATCCTCAAAAATCTATACCATGCCAAGTTGTTATATTTTGTAGAAATATAAACGTCTTCTCCAAGGTCTTCTATTCTATTGATTTTAACAGTTGCATTTTTCCTGTCATATAAAATATCGAGATGGTACTCTCCTTCGTCAATGTTAAACTGGTTTGCATATTCGAGATAGATATCGTTTATTTTTCTTGAAAAGCTTGAAGAGTTGTTTCTAAGTTTACAAGCAAATTCACTTGTAAAAGTTTTCCCTGTTCAAATTTCTCATACGTACGTTTCTCTTTGTTATAGTATCGAATTTCAAAAGCGACCGTAAATGGGAAACCATGTATGGCTTCTGAAATGAACTTCATTCTACGAAAGCCAATAGCTTTTGTGACGGATGGGTCTCTTAACCATCTTAGTGGGTAGTCAAAACGATAGCCTTCATGCTTTACGGTCTCTGTCTCAAACTTTTGACCTACATTCGTAAAAAGTTCATCTAATGGTTTAGTTGTAGCAACTCTTGAATTTTCTTTTTCTATTGAAAGCATTTTTTATCTAGAATAAAAATGTCGAAAGAAACAGCGTCTATGAGAGAAATACAACACAACCGACAACTCATTGTGCAAGCTCTAAATAAGAACACAACAAACTTTTCAAACTATTCTAAGATATCTGAGTCATTGAAAGAAGGAAACTTAAAACTGACATTAAACCCTTTAACAGACGAGTTTCTGTTTCAAGACAGTAAGAACCATACTGTTTGTATAAATCCAACAAAAAGAACTTTAAACGAGAAACCTATAGATGAACTTCTTTTGAAAGCAGATGTTGACAACAAAGCTGACAAAGAATATGTCATTGAAAAAGTTCAAGAAGAACATGACAGAGCAGATGCAACATATGCAACGAAAGAACATACTCATCCTGAACTAGCGGACAAAACATATGTTGACAATAAAATGTCAAGTGAAGTGACAAGAGCTGACAAAGAATATTCTAAAAAGACTCATACACATACCATTGCAAATATTACAAACTTACAAGAAACCTTAAACAGGAAAAGTGACGTTGGACATACACATACCATTGCAAATATTACAAACTTACAAGAAACCTTAAACAGGAAAAGTGACGTTGGACATACACATACCATTGCAAATATTACAAACTTACAAGAAACCTTAAACAGGAAAAGTGACGTTGGACATACACATACATCTTCTGAAATAACAGACTTAAACGTTAGCCTTGAAAAGAAGGCAGATAAGAACCATACACACGATTTCTTCGCAACTGTTGGTATAGAAAATATTGAAGGAACGGTTGAAGAAACTGGTGGGGATGCATTATATTGGAAACCTCCTAACTTTCCACAAGGTTTAACATCGGATGAAGACATAACGACGATGAAATACACTAGATGTAGAAATGTCTATGTCATGGAGGATGAAAACAATGTTAAATTCACTGCTCAAGATTTATATGATAAAAAAGCTGACAAAACAGAGCTTCAAACGTTAAAGATTGAAATACTTCAAACACTATATCCTATAGGTTCTATTTACACGTCAATGAACTCTACCAGACCAGAAGTAGTACTTGGTTTTGGAACTTGGACTCAAATAGTCGACAGGTTTTTGTATTGTGCAAACTCTTCAAAGGAAACAGGTGGAAGTAAAACGATTTCAGGTGAAAACTTACCTGCGCATAGTCACTACATAGATTTAAGTACATCTCAAGCAGGTTGGCATAAGCATAGATTTTGGGATTGGTCAGCAATGAAAAAAGGTAAAGGATATGATGTTAAAGACAACGTTCAGTTTGCTATAAATTGTTTCTGGGGTAGCACACAGGGAGAAGGAAACCATACACATCGCGTTTCAGGGTATACGCAAACAACGGGACAAAGTAAAGACTACATGCCACCTTACATGACAGTTTACGCATGGTATAGAAATGCTTAGTCGTCATTTTCAACTTCTTTAGCATATTCGTCAGGAGTTGTCTTATATTTGTTAGGAACTGTCTTTGAAAGTATACCACCTTGAACTTGACAAGTTTGAAACGAGGTCTGACAATAGTAGTTTTATCTTTTGCTTGCAGTCTGTACATTTTGCCATGTTTGCCTAAAACTTCATAATATTCTCTTGTATACTTTCTTCTATTTTTACGAACACGAACGTGAGTACCTGTCGAGTTCCCATTGTTGTCATAGTCAATAGTATTTTCATATGGGTCGCGTTTAGGTATTTCTATTTTTACTTTGTCACCTTTCTGAAGTTTGAAGCCTGGCATTCTTTCTTGTTTGTCTCTTTTGACTAAACTATTAAATATATAGTCTTTCTCTAAGTCAGGGTTGTTTTTCATTTCTTCGGGGGAGTGGTTTCCCAAACCTTTTTGTTTACGGGTATTGTAAATATTTAAAACTTGTCTCATCTTTGCCATGGAGAAGTGTCTATATTTGTCGTCATATGACATTTCATTTACTTCACCACCTTGTGGTTGGTTTAAGTCTCTTAAGATTTTTATACAACTGTCAATGACACCAAGAGCAGAATGGTTTTGGTCGACAATGAAATATTGGTTTACATTTTTTGAACGCAGATAGTTTTTAATATCGTCTGATTTGAAAGAACTTTCACAGTCAGATGTCAGTTTTGTTGGATGGTATTTGTCAACGAATATTGTCAAAGCAGTTTTCACATCTAAAATATTTTTGGACCATAATGGTATGGCTTCACAGTATCTTGTGTTTTGACCAACAAATATTAGCCAGTATGGTGGTCCATCTTCTCTATATCTCGGAATGTTTTCCAAGATATCCATAAACCAAGCATTTGGTGTTGAACTAAAGATTTTTACCATGAGTGCTTTCTTTGTTGCTTTAGAAACATACGGGTCCTTGTTTGAATTCGTCATTTTTAACCCATAAGAAATGGGTTTATTTGGCGCATTAGCAGGAGTCGCATCTAGATTTTTGCCAGCAGTGGGAACAATAGCCAGAGGTGCATTTGGAATTGGAAGGAAGATTTTGAGTACATTAGGTATACTGAAAGAGAAAGCACAACCTATTATACAAACTGTACAGAAAGGTTGGGATGTAGCACGAGATGCAGCAAATCTTATTCCAAATCCTGAAACAAGAGGAAAAGTTCAAGGATGGATGGACAATGTAGGAAGACAAGCAGGAAACTACTATAACAAAGCAAATGACTACTATAACCAAGCAGGACACTATATGGACCAAGGTGAAAGATTCTTTAACAGAGGATATAACCATGCACAACAGTGGGTAAACAACAACCAACCTCAACCGCCTCAAACGTGGGGAATGTAAAATTTTTTACTGAGATGAAATGAACAATACAGCATTGAGACAAATGGGCTCAAGATGGATTTGTCGGCTTCCAGCAGTTACACAACCACGTGTTTGTCAAGTTCTTCCTATACCTCAGGAAGTTTTAGACCGACTTAAAAAACCTCAACAACCAGTTGAAAACAAACCAAACTAAAATTTTTTACTGAGATGAAATGACCGAAGAAGTTGAAACGGTAGATTTGACACCACAAACAAAAAGTTCAGAACCATTGTCAAAACCTGTCAAAGAACTTACAGATGAAGAGAAAAATTCAATAATAGAAAGTGTGAGGTCTGGAAATACAAACCCTAACTACAAAGTCACTTTTCATAAAAATGGAACGGCAAGTATCTCAAAAAAGAAACAGACTCTCACAAATAAAATATTGAAGTCTGAAGGAACTTTCGAGACAACAGATGGAAAAGTTTACTTCACTGACCAACAGTTCATTATAGAACATCTCATTGACTTAGAGTCGAAATATTCTAAACTTTACAACAAACACAAAAAGTTGAAAGGAAAACAGAAACAAATGGCATATGACATTTATGAAGATGTTGACGACACAACTGTTCCAGCAAGTGAGGTAAAGTCAGATGAACCGAAAAGTGACGAAAAACCAATAGAAGAAGGGAAGCCAAAAACTGAAGATAAACCAAAACCAAAGGTTAGTTTCCAAACTAAACCAAGTCAACCTTCATTAGCTGGTATGGGTTGGCGTCAAAGACTTTTGGCAGCGGGTGGTTACGTAAAGTAAAGAAAAAAACATTTTTTTATTTTTATAAAAAATGCCCCCGTATAGAATGGATAGAAGGTCTGCTAAAATAAAAGCAGAGTTAGAAAGATATGGCTGGAGAGTTTCAAAGAAGTTTAAATATAGGAAGGGAAAGCCAATAAAAGTCTATGACAAACTGGCTGGTCTGACCTATGAAATGGACTTGGAAACAGCACGCACAAATTATCCAAACAGACTTGAGAGGTTAGAAGAAGAACGTCTTATGGACATGCCTTTCGATGTTAATGAACCTCAAGTTGAAGGACACGACGGCTTTGCCAGATTCTACTGGAAACATGACGAACAATTGCATCCTTTGAGGAGGAAAAAAGGAAAAGGTGAAGACGCACATGCTCCCATGGAAAGAACAAGATATGCATATGAAAAGTATCGTGAAGTTAGAAGTCAAATTACATCTGGTCGAACCTTTACAGTAAATTTTGAAGAAGGAAAGAACAAAGAAGGCTTCATGGGTGTACTTGCTGCCATACAAGACGGAAATAAGAAAGGATACAATCTCAGACTAACCGTAACAGATTTAGATGGTCATATATACTATGCACATGGCAATGTCACAACAGCCGCACAACTTCTTGACGCTTTTAAGACTACAAAGAGAGAACAAATGTTTGACTCCGACTCAGATATTTTGAATGCAATTGAAGGAATTGCAAGCGTGAAGTTTGAATGGTACCAACCTAACCCTCAAGCAGTCAGACAACATGCTGGATACTTCCCGTTCATAAACAAGTCTGACATTGACTTAACAAGGTATGGAATTTACAATTCAATTGAAAAAATTGTCAATGAACCTTGTATTCTTACATGTCTCAGGAACTCTGGTCTTGTTACAGATGAGAAGATGAAGTATCTTGAGTCATGTGTGAAGACAAGATACATTCTCAGAAGTCAATTGACAAAAATTGCACCGTTGGCAAATGTGAATATCCGAGTCAACATACCGACTGAGAAAGGTTCTTCACATGACGACTATGTTGTTGACTTCAAATTGCCATGGTTGAAGATTGTACTTGTCCACAACCACTTCATGTTGAACGAAAGTCTTACAAACCCATTGTTCGGAAAAGGTAAGTGCAACATTGTCAGAGCTGTTAACATTCTTTTCGAGAAAGGTTTGTTGGAACCAATTCCAGATGACAAGCTGACAGAAACTTTTGTACCAAAAGACGAAACAAACTTTTCATTGTTAGCAAGACCAAAAGTTGTTCCAGACAAAGTTATAGCACAAAAGAAGTACACAGTTCCAAAAGGAGTTGGATTGTTCGGATACCAACCTGAACCAGAAGAACTTCCAATGAGGTTGCAAGAACTTCAAGATGCTATAAACAAACTTCCATTGAGACATCCAGTCGACGTCAAATTGTATTGGAGAGCATCTGAGTTAGGTCAGAAAATTTTATATGAAACAGGTTGCTTCGACGATGTTTATGAGATAACAGGCGAGGTTTCTCAGAAGATAAGAGACTCACTTGAATTTCCACAAACTGGGCCGATTGGATGCGACAAGTTCGACTCATATGAAAAGATATACTATGTCGACCTTAACGCTGCGTACATGAGGTTCGTCCAATATATCCCGACTGGAATTCCAAACGAAGACGGTGAGTTCCCGGGAAAGAACTATACAGTTGGAAAAGTCATACAACAACTCTATGATATTAGGAAAGCTTCAAACCCCAAACTTGCAATGACAATCAAATTGCTTATGAATTCGACATGGGGATATTCCATTAAAAAACCTCAAAAGATGAAGAGTAAACACTATGAGAAGGTCGACAACTTTGTTGAAAGGTTCTCCCCCTTTGTTTTGAAGTACGAGTTCACCGAAGGTCAAGGTGGCTTAGTAACCACAGTAAAACCTATTGTCGAACATTGGTCTTATCCTCAGTTCGCAAAGGCAGTCCTTGACAACTACAACAAATTTTTCTCAGAGGTTAAATCCAAAGTGAAGGTATACTATGAGAACATCGATGCACTCATGACGAACGAGGAAGGCTATAACAAACTCATTGAAATGGGTTTAGTCGGTGAAAAGATGGGCTGTTTTAAGCTAGACAAGGTATTTTCCGAAGTTCATGTCCTCTCCAAGCGTAAGTATTGGGGTGTTAAAGAAGATGGTGAAATAGTTAAACATTGCATGAAATAAAACATTGCATACCATTTTAAAACATTTTTAAAACAGTATATTTTTACATATATAAAATGCTTCAGGTTGAAAAACAAAGAACAAAAGTAGCAGATACAAAACCGTTAGACTATATCTTTACAAACGCTGGTAGAAATATTTCAGATGAAGAAATTTCATCCGGATCTTACAGATTTGACTATCCAATTCGTTGGCTTCAAAGTCCTTCAGATGCAAAGGCAATAGGATTTAGAAGAGTTTTGTTTTCAAATAGAACTAACGCGTTTATGTTCGCAGTATATTTTCATGGGCAGTATAAAGGTTCTGATGGTCTAATAGAAAAATTTGACGAAATGAGAATCTTTACAATTCGTTCAGACGAAAGTCTTGAGAAGACTCTAAATGACTTTCAAACTCAAATAAACAAATACTACTGGGAATTTCAAGAAAAATACCACTCTTTACTAAATGGAACATACTATCTGAAACTAGAATACGATAAGATGAATTCCACAGTTTCATTTCAAAGGATTGAAAATAACCCTCCAAGAGATACAGAGTTTTTATATTGGGGGTGGACAGACGTTCTTGGGCACAATTTCTTCGGTTACTAAACCAGAACGAACCATTGCCACCTGACGGTCCGTTTAAATTTATACGTCCACCAGCAGATTTGACAGTTTATAGAAACGTGTTTGACCCTCAAAATGTCATGTGTCATGCAAGTTTCAGTTCAAGCAACAACAGTTTTCTGTGTATCGGTAAGGACTTTTATGACTTTGCTTCTAAATTCTACGAACCACCTAGTAACAGTTTCTCTGACTTTCAATTTTGGTTCACAACAAACGGTGTGCAGCATATAATTCCATTGTACTATGACTTTTATCTCGAATTGTCTTTCATATACAACTACGGAAAAGTGCTGAAAAAGTATTGAAAAATATATTTTAGGTGAAGAGGTGAGATCTCACCTCTTTTCTCACCTCTTTTTTCACCCGTTGAATTTTGTATAAAAAAGCAACCGTCGGAATTCCGGCGGTTGGTATATTCTTCACAAAATGCTTGTTTTGAGGTTAAGCCACAAACGAATGTCCGACGGTTAAGCCACAAACGAATGTCCGACGGTTAAGCCACAAATATTTTTTATTTTTATTGTAAGAACAGTATGACAGTCGAAGCAAAAACGTTCACGAACAAATCTAATGGCGAAACATTCACAAAAGGCACCTATAACGGTATTGAAGTCTTACGTAGAGACAAGGATGGTTATATAAATGTAACAAATATGTGTCAGCAGTTTAGGAAAGACTTTAGAAAGTTGTTGGAAAAAAAGTCCTGGGAAGAGTATTTTAAGGCATTTTGTGAAGAATATACCAACCGCCGGAATTCCGCGGGTTGCTTTTTATACAAAGTTCATGCAGGAATTCCCGATGAAATCAAACAGGTTAGAGGAACGTATGCAGACCCAAGACTCGTAAACTATATAGCAATGTGGGCTTCTCCAAAATATTGCATAGCAGTTGGAAAAAATTCTGGACTCCATAGACAAGAAAGTTCATGAGAAATTAGATGAAGAAGAACTTGAAGATACAGCAGAGAATGCTAAACCTTTGTTCGAAGAAGAAGTTAGAAAAATGCATGAAAAACAAATAGAACATGAACGTGAGATATGTTCTGGTTATAGAGACTCTCCATACGAACTAGACCAATGGGAACAAGAAGATTTAAAGAGAGAATTTAGAGAATATGAACTCGCTAAAGTTTCATTAGAAGCTGCAGAAGAGAGGTTAAAAGGTTGGGGTCCTTTTGTACAAAAATATTGTGAGTAAATGAACCATTTTATTTTTATTGAATTCGGCAAAAATATATTTTAGGGTAGATGGTTTTTAGGTGTCACTACGTCACCAGGTAATTTAAACTTCTCTGAAAAAGTGTGACAACATGACATTTTGACAACAACACAGGAAATAAACTTCATCGTCAATGTTTTGTATAAAAAGCACCCCGCGGAATTCCGCGGGGTGGTATATTCTTCACGAAATGCTTGTTTTGTCAAGACTTTCATCGTCAATGTTTTGTATAAAAAAGCAACCGCCGGAATTCCGGCGGTTGGTATATTCTTCACGAAATGCTTGTTTTGTCAAGACTTTCATCATCAATGTTTTGTATAAAAAGCAACCCGCGGAAAACAGCGGGTTGGTATATTCTTCACGAAATGCTTGTTTGTCAAGACTTTCATCGTAAATGTTTTGTATAAAAAAGCAACCGCCGGAATTCCGCGGGGTGGTATATTCTTCACGAAATGCTTGTTTTGAGGTCGAGTCACTTTGGCTCCACCGTAGAAAACACACAAAGCTCATTTTACTCAGCAAAAATATATTTTAGGTGAAGTGGTGAGATCTCACCTGTTTTCTCACCTCTTTTCTCACCTCTTGAATTTTCATGAATTTTCCCGAAATAAAATAAAAAGTTAGTTTTTTAAAAAAAAATATTTTTTATTTTTATTGTAAGAACATGTTAGCAACAACTTCACCAAACTCGTTAGTCATGAACCCAACATCTATGTTAGTAGAGATGAAAAGCTTCATTCCTTCTTCATATACTTTCGAAACAGAAATCCAGAAGATAAAGCAAGAACTTCTCCAAGGAGATTTAGACTGTAGTGCAAAAGATGAAACAAATGAAGAATATCTTTATGAAATGCAGGATATTATTGACCATCTACCTAAACTTCCTGAAATACAACAACAAAAGCTTACTATTCCTGAATTCGATGAAATAGAAGTCAAAGCAACTGACTCAGTAGAAACCAAGAAGTTCATACGTAAGGTAAACTATGAGTTTCTTGGATTTCATTGCAACCACAAAGTCATGGACAAAGATTGCGATATGTTATATAAGAACATCTCTGACATATACAAATCTGAAGAATTTAAGACCTACGACAACTTTGTTTCGTTAGTTGCAAAATGTGTATGGCAGATAAGAGATAAAGATAAAAGAGGTAAAGTATGGAACGAACAGATAAAACCAGCAACCTTTGAGTTAAAGAAAACCATTGACGCCTTAGTCATACTTGCAGGTTTTATTTCAATGTACAATGCTAAAATGAACCCACAATGTTCAAAATGTAAAGCAGCAATGAGGAAATATAACTACTCCGTCAAAGAGATAGAACGTATGCGAAACGACTATGCAGATTTAAAGAAAGAAGCAGAGAAACCAGCAGAAGATAAAATGGACATGTTGACATTTCTAAACAAAAACTATCCAACAGCTGACGATTTCCTTCTATCTGATGTCAAGAAGAAATATAAAGAAACATTCGGCATTGTGAAAACTTTTGACATACTGACAGAAGAAATAGAAGCTACAAAACTGTTTAGGATTTCAAATATACATCGTACAATTCATGTAAAACGCTTGTGAAAAAGAGGTGAGAAAAGAGGTGAGAAAACAGGTGAGATCTCACCTCTTCACCTAAAATATATTTTTGCTGAGTAAATGACCAAATTTCATGAATTTCCTCATATGTTTGCTACCCCGACTTTTTTCGGCCTTGCATAAAACTCTATGAAATCATGAAAAAATGACCAAATTTCATGATATAACTGTATTTTTTTGACGAAGTGAACTTTTACTCTTCGTAAAAAAAATCCCTGAAATCATGAAAAAATGACCAAATTTCATGATATAACTGTATTTTTTTGACGAAGAGAACTTTTACACTTCGTAAAAAAAATCCCTGAAATCGTGAAAAAATGCTACCCTCGGAAAACCGAGGGTAGAGATTCCATTCGAAAATCGTAAAAAAATGCGACCGGCGGAAAACCGCGGGTCGAGATTCCATTCGAAAATCGTAAAAAAATGCGAGTACGGAAAAAACCGTAGTCGCCTAAAACTCATGAAAATCGTGAAAAAATGCGAGTGGGAGAAAAACCCTGGTCGCCAAAACTCTATGAAAATCGTAAAAATTTGCGACCCCGGTTTTTTTCGGGGTCGCCTAAAACACATGAAAATCGTGAAAAAACTCTATGAAAACAGTGAAATTTCTCTAGACCGAGAATTCTCGGCCTTGCATAAAACTCATGAAAACAGTAAAAAAATCCCTGAAATCATATCTTTTATACAAGATAAAAAAATAGCGTTAGTTTTTATTTTTTTTATTTTTTTATTTTGTATGTAAGAACAGGAAATGACAAGCACTGAGTTTGAAACAGTTAGAAAGATAGACAATGACACCAAAGTGGTTAGAATAGGTGATTTAAACGTAAGATACTCAAAGAAATACAAAAAATATTCTTTGTCAGACATTTTAACACTATCTGAAGGAAAGAAAGCACACGACTGGGTTAAAAATGCTTCTACTCAGAAAATTTTGACAAAAAATCCTGAGCTGATGATATCGGTAAGATTCTATGGAACAAGAGCATATCTCATCGACAAAAGTCTTATACCAGTAGTTTTGTTCTGGATTGACCCAGTTGTTGGATATAATTTCATAACATATGGTTCATTCGATACGGAACGTTGCAGTGAAGGCTTACTTTACATCGTTCAGAAACCGAAGGACTTCAATACAAAGAGATATAAGATAGGAAGAACATTTAATATAACTCAAAGATATGACAGTATAGTCAATAGAGTTAAGGTTGCGTTTGTTAACGATATGAGAGCTGCTGAAACAGAACTACTTGAAAAGTTTGAGAAAATGTATGGTGCTCCCACGAGAGGTAAAGAAACGTTTGAAGTAGATGAGATCGACAAAGCTATAAAAGTATTTGACGAAGTTGCTGAAAAATACATGTAAAGCGTTTATTTTTGGTCTTTTATACAAGATAGAAAATAACGCTAGTTTTTTAAAAAATATTTTTTTTATTTTGTATGTAAAGACAGATATGACAACAACAGAGAACACAACAACTGCTATCGTTCATGAAGCCATAAGTGAAGAATACGAGTGGGTTCAGTTTAACAAACAGTTACGTCTCATTCGTTCGGTCAAAGATGACATGTACCAAATGCAAAGTATTTTGACGGCTTGTTTTGCTCCAGACACTAAACACGCAGACGACTGGTTCAAAAACCAAAGCACACAAGAACTTTTGAGTGAAATTCCTCTAGACCGAGAATTCTCGGCCTTGCATAAAACACATGAAAATCGTAAAAATTTGGCTCCTGCTTTGAGAGGTTGGTATGTACATAGACTTCTTGTAAATGCTGTTGCAATGTGGGCTTCGCCTCGTTATGCTTGGTATATTTACAGACTTCTTGACGAAATTCATAGACAAGAACGTGAAGAGATGGAAAGGAAACTTCAACAAAAGATGAAGTCATTGAAAAAGACAAAAACATACAGAAAAGAATACCACGTTCGGTACCAAAAGGAAAGGAAAAGAACTATAAGTATATGATTTACACTGAAGAGATGGAAAATGAAGAAGACAGAGATATGGTTATGTTGCATTTAGTCAGAAGAAACAACAAAAGCTTTTACGACCTTGCTAAGATTTACAAATCTGACAGAAATTGGTTCTATCGCGAAAACTTACCGATTTCAATGACACCAAATGAAGATGTTAAACAGATAGTTCAAGATACGTTACCTCAAACACACTATGATATGAAAGGTTGTACAATACTTACATTCAAAGAAGATTTGCCGCTACTGAAGGAAAAGATAACAGAGTATTTCGATAACTTCAAAGAGGAAGAGTAAATGAACCATTATATTTTTCAAGCTTGACACCAAAGATGGCTCAGGTAGCTCTAGATGGTAAATTGTCTTGTCCGAGTCCTTCTGGCATTCCGAGTCCTTCCTTCCAACAGGAAAAGTTTTTCCTTCCAACAGGAAAAAATTTCCTTCCAACAGGAAAAGTTTTTCCTTCCAACAGGAAAAAATTTTCCTTCCAACAGGAAAAAATTTTCCTTCCTACAGGAAAAAATTTTCCTTCCTACAGGAAAAAATTTTCCAGTTGTCCGTCCGTAAACCATTCAAATTTTCGAAAATTGAGAACTTTTTGGCCGGCCTTCAGGAAAAATTTTTCTTTCCGACAGGAAAAATTTTTCTTTCCGACAGGAAAAATTTTTCTTTCCGACAGGAAAAGTTTTTCTTTCCGACAGGAAAAGTCCTTCCTTCCGACAGGAAAAGTTTCCTTCCCGAAGAAAAGTCCTTCCTTCCGACAGGACACAAACGAATGTCCGACGTACCACCAACCGAGTCCATTCCAAAGCCAGAAGAACCGACAGCCCCAGCACCACAACAGACTAAGACTCAAACACTTACATTTTTACGCTTGACTTTTTACAATTTGAACTTTGTTTGCGTAGATGTGAATTCTGAAAGAAGTATGAGGGTCTTGTATGACTTTGTACTTCTCCCATAGTTCATGTCTGTCAAACTTACCTGCCATGGACTCTTTCATAAGTTCCATGAAATCGTCTTCGGACAATCCGGGGAAAAGTATGATATCAGTAAGTATTCTCTTTACATCCTTACTTAAACTCTTTGCTGTCTGTACACAAATGACAACTGAAATGTTAAAGTGTCTGAGCTTCTTAAGAATTCGACACATGTCTTGTTCTCTGTTCTTTAACAAAGGATGAGAAGCAAAGTCATCTAAGATAAGAAGACATCTGTGAGGGTAAGTCTTCCAATCGTAAGATTGCAATTTCTTCGAAATGTATTCTATCTCTTTCTGTTTGTTTCTGAAGTGTTTCTTCTCTAATATTCTCTGCATTTCCTCATTTGGGTCTTTAAACTTAGTTTATATACTCATTTATAGCATTGTACTTCAAAACTCTTCTTTGGTACTTCTTTATCCAATCTAACAACTCAGAGTCTTTTATACATACTAACTTAGACTTTTTTATAATATCTTTGAACGAATTGACGGTTTGGTCAAATTGACCAGAAGTACTACAAATGACTACTAACTCATAGAATGGGTTCTTCTCATCTAGTTCTTGTTGTTGTGCAGCCATTTTAAGATAAGTGAAAGTCTTACCCGACCCAGGTGGTGCAATTAGACCTGTTATACCATTCTGAGCAAATAAGAACTTGTCATGTATGGGTTTTATCTGAGCATTTTCCAACTTCCTCTTGTTCTTGTTTAAAACATTCTCAAATTTTTGTCAATGTCAGCAAACTTTTTTTCTAACATATTTTTAGAAAAATTAAAATTTTTATCTTTTAGGAAATGTCTAGCGATTTCGCTATCTATATTCGAGACAAGCTTTTCGACAGCAAAACATCTGTCGACCATAAAATCTTACATAGTGTAAACAAGAAAGGTGAATTTGTTCTAAAGTTCTGTTTCTGGGAATATGACAAGAACCATAAAACCTTAAGCAGAGAAGTCTTAAAATTTGTCAATGACAGACTTGTTGACAGAGATGACGCCTCTTGGAGAGATGAAGTCCAACAAAACTTCTTAGAATGCAAAGAAGACACATGCGCTGTTCTTGAAAATGAAATAGAAAACAGAATAGAAGAGCTATTAAATGACAAAGCACTTTTACAAAAATATGGTTCTGAGAAGTTTGACATAACTCCACCAGAAAGAAGAAGAGAGAAAAGAAAGAAAAGAAAGTAGAAGAAGAGAAGAAAGAACCAGAGCCAGAGAAAAAGAAATTTGACATGTAAAAATAAAATTTTATTTTTAGAACTTTTCTGGGTCAATGTCAATGTTCTCTTCCTCTTTAGGAGCAAACACGGCTTAGACTCTAAAATCTTTTTACCCAATTTACCTTGAACTTCAACTATCTTAGACTCATAATATTCATAGTCGTCTGCTTTCTTTGGTTCATAAGGTATAACAAGTTTGTATGCTTTGCCTTCTTTAAGGTTTGAGAACCTTCTGTCAAAACTTTCTTTGACTGTTAACAAACCTTCTATGTCTAAGTCTTCAAATTTCGCACCATTTTTAGTCACAATAGCAAACTTAACTGGTTCGATGTTCCAAACTTTGTCAAATGTAGACTTTTCAAAATGGTAGAAGTAAACATTCAAATATGTGAATGGGTCTAGTTCTTCTTTAAGTCCTGACATATACTTGTTGACTGAGATGAATTTCGTCATCTTTTCTATCGGATAAAAAAATATTTTTTTTTAAAATTTACTCAGAAAAATTTTTCTTTGTATATACACCATTCTGTACGTCTAAAAGATTTTTGACATTTGCCAAGAATGTTCGTTTAGACGCTGTCATATAACCATATTCTTGACAATACTGTTTATACGAATCGTACAATGACCTTTCATCTAAACACTCAAAGTCAGTTTCATCTATGAACAGTTCATATACACTCTTGTTTGCTTCTAACAATGTTTGTCTCTCTTCGGTATGTGGAATTTGTCTTGGATTGAACTTTGAAATATCTAATGTCATGAAATATGAGAACAAGTGGTTGTAAAAGTCAGATGTTAAGGTTTCTGCTAAGTCGTCAAAATACTCTGTATCTTGCATATGAGAATCTGACGTTCTGACAACTACATATCTTCTGTCAGAACTTTCTAACTTCATCGGAACGGCATTGTTTGAAACCATGACGAAGTTTGCAACATTTTCACAAACTCTTTGGTCTTTATATTTTCTTTCAACAACTCCAACTTTGTCTGTTATAAGACTCTTCAAAGCATCCGAGTTCAAAACTTTTGTTGTATCTATACTTTGAAGTTCGTTACATACTATAAGTTTCATATTCTCTATTGAAGAGTTAAATTTACCGCAGATGTTTTCTAAGTTTGTCATATTAGGGTTCGAATAGCCCTCTAACAGTTTGCATAAGATATCTGTAAAGAAAGTGTTCTTACCTGTTCCTTGTTTTCCAATTATGATGAGAGCAGTTTCATTTTTAGCACTTGGATGTTGTAAGATGTTTGCAAACCAACATAAGATATACTCATAGACTCTTTCGTTTCCATTGCATATAATTTCTTTGACATGGTCTAACCAAGCTTCTATAACATTTTCTTTCCATTCTACTTGTTCGTATTTATATCCAGTGAAGATAGAATAGAAGTTTGGAGATGGTGTATAGAACTTTATACCACGAACTGAAAAATCTTCAAGTTTTGACAATAAGATATCCCAAGCATCTAACATCTTCATGCCAACTTGTACGACTTTTATTTTCTTAAGTTTCTGTCTACATTCTTGTTTGAAACTATTGTCGCTCTTGGTTTGTTAAAGACTACATCCCATTCTTTCATGACATAACATTCTGGGGCAGAGTCGACATAAATGACTAAACGTTTCAAATTCTCGACTGCTTTGTTATAGTCTCGAAATGGACACATATTTCTGAAGGCTTGGAAGTCATAAAAATCTGAAACGTCTATTCTGTACATTTTTTTATAAAAATAAAAAAAAATATTTTTTTTATTCTTGAGCTATTTGTTGCATTTGTTCCATTTTGTTGCATTTGTTGTTCTTGAGCTATTTGTTGTTGAAGTTGTTCTTGTAGTACAATACTTTCACCAGTTGCATCTTCCAATTCGAAACTTTCTGCCGTCATTGACAAATACATAGGACATAAAAGTTTTACAGGAACAAAGTTTGCGTCAACTAAGGTTAAGTTTATGTTTGCTAAAGTGTTTGAGTTTACTAAAGCTGAAAACTCTGCATTCGAATGAACAATAGGCAAACCAGCAGAGAAAGTGTTGTTTATACGCATGAGTATCTTTTGGTCATAGTAGTTTCTGTCGACATTCGAATAGCACTTTGAACCTAAGTTTGAAACAATATATATAAAATAGGTGTACTTAAAGTCAATGGAACAGACATTCCTTGTATGACACCTTTTCCTGTTATAGGAAACTGTTGTAGTAAAAACCAGATATAAGTTTTGTATTATAGCTCATATCGTTTATACTAAACTCAGTCGGACATCCAAACATAATGAAACCTGCTCTAGTTGCAGCACATGTTACATCCGTCCTTAAAGTATTAAATAATCAACAAAACCTGTTGGTGGTATATCTGAGTAAGTATCTTCAAAGAAGTATTTTTTACCATTCACAACAACAAAGTCTTCTGGTGTCAAAAGAGCAAAACAGGCTTTAGTCGTCATCGTGTTTAAGGTCAGTTTACAATACCGTCCTTGAGGACTTTGTAAGTTTGTTGTTATAGAATTATATGACTCAGGGTTTTTAGTCGTAATAGTATAAACTACTATGTCTTCTGCCATTTTTACTTAGCAAGTAAATTTTAATGAAATGTTGTGGTCGTCAAATATTTTTATGACGTCTGGGAAACTATATTTTAAGTTCAACGTTTCACCTCCTTTCATAACGTATATCTTGTCAATGACATTGTATGAAACACCACAGCAAGCAATGTCGGGTTCTATTTCTTTGATGTTTATATCGTCTGCCTCTGTCAAAAGTTTCAATAGTTCTTTCAAAACTTCATGAGGTGCGATGACATATGAGTTCACTTTTACAGGGTTGTGTTCGACCAAGTTTAACATTATACCCAAAGCTTGACAAATCTTCTCCTGAGTTTTAAGTTTGTCTTTAAGTTGTTGGTAGTCGTTTCGAATATCTGCAACAGAACTTAAGTCTCTGCTAACTTCAGGGTATGTTGGTTGTTCTTTTACAGGAACTATTGTTATACCATCTTCGTCTTCGTATGGTTTCCCCACTTCAACATCTCTTTCTTTGACATTGACAACAACACTTTGACTGTTTGTTTGAGTTGGTGAATTTAACTTCACATCTGCCATCGCCATTAAACCTTTTGAAACACTTACGCTTCTATTTTTCGGAAATGACATTTTACTTAGAATAAAAAGATGGACGTATTTGAGTATCTCTTCGAATTGAAGCAAAACAAAGTTTACACACACAAACAATACAAGTTCATTGATAGAATAGTTCTTTATACAAACAATGGAAAATGTTATAGAATAGCAGTCTTTGCTGAACCAAAATATTTTCATAAAGCAAAGAAAGTTGGTATAACCGAGATGGTGAAAGTTCTTGAAGCAGACAAAAATATAACAACAAAACTGACCGATATTTCTAAAGGAAAGTTTTTAATACAATATTATATCAAAACTGGCGTACTGTCAATATTTGACGGAGAGAAGTCAGTTCAAGAACAACTTACTGACCTGCTGCCAAAATCTGCTCGATGGAAGCTGTCGTTATACCAATCTGAGGAGCCCCAGCAGGTTTCATCGAACGAATTTTCAAAAGAGCATCTTCCGTGAAAAGTGCTATTGGTTTTGTAAACTTCTTTGCTTTCAATTCATTTGGACCGTCTCTGTCACCAGTATATTGTATTTGAACTGTACCAACAGTTGAAATACCACCCATAAAGTCTTCTGAGTCAGCAAATGGAATGCCAAGCCAAAAGTTTGAACGGTCTCCATTTGTATATTGAGTGTTTTGAGCTCCTGTATGGGTCCATACTTTCACATATGGCATAATAGAACTTTGCATTTCAGGGTTAATGGTTGTTGTGAAGTTGTTGTTAAAGTTCATAGCATCTAATGTCAAGTTGTATGACCTCATATCTTCAACTGTAGAATATTCTTCTCTTGGATAGTATTTGCCATCTATGTTTATATGATATTTAATACCGGGGTTGTAGAAACAAGAATAGTCATTTATAGTTCGTCTGAACAGTACAAACATAGTATCTGCATGTTTCATTGCAGTTGTTAAGGCAATATCTGTTCTTGCACCTGGGTCAGCACTTTGGTTTCCAACTTCACCTGCAAAGTCTTTGACAGATATTTGGTGTATAGGGAACATAAGTGGAACTGCAATATATTTGGCAGCTAAAGCATTTGAAATATCTGGGTCCAACATATAGACTGCAAGTCTGCTTTCTATTCTCTTGCATTCAAACTTTTCGCATGTGAACTTAACTGGGTCCCAAGCAGTTCCAGCAGCATTGAAGTAGTAGTTTACTTCAGTGTTGAGGTTTGAGAAACCAAAGTCTAAGTCAACTTTGTCTTTGCAAAAGTCACAGAACTTGGCTCCACCAGTTCCAGCTACAGTAAGAGTGAATGGGTCTTGTGTTGGTGCAATGACTAAGTTATTTTTGCTTGGAGTAAGTTCGATAGAAATTTTTCCTGCCCAGTTTGGCAAGTATCTTAAAAACCTGAAGATGAGGAAAGATGACAAAGGAACTCTAAGTTTCAGTTTTACTTTGGTTACTGCTGCTGCAGTTTGTCCAGAAAGGTCAACATAAACTCCTGGAACGTTAGGGTCAAGTCTTCTTATTTTCTCAATAGTTGCATACTGGTCTGTTTGTTCTCTAGCTTGTGGTTGTACTGAGTTTCTCAAAGCGAACCATTCATAGTTTGCCCATGTTACTGTTTGAACTAAGTCAGAGTTAGAATATATCTTATATCCCATGAAAACTTCTGGAGCATATTGGTATCCGACATAGAAAATTCCATTGCAACCTTTCTTGTCAGACAACTTGGCAGAAGGTTTTATTTCAATGTCTTGCTCCACGTATAAGAAAGAGTTGTCAATAGAAATTATATGAAACCTGTCGCAAGCAATATCTACTGTTGTTGAAGAACCTTCTCCAAACTCACCTACGTTTCCATAAGAAACAGCAGTTGTATATTCGTAAGTTCCAGGAACTATTTCTGACCTTCTAATGGCATTGTCGCATTCGTTATACCATTCGGAAACATTTCCATTCATGGCATCCAAAACTGTTGGCGTTATATTCTGAGCGGCGTACATTTCATATGAGTAAAAATATAGAATAGTTGGGTTTATGTGTCATAATAGAACCCACGTGGACCAAGCTTTACTTTCTTCCTGACTGAGTTTTTAACTCTTCTTTTTCCTTCATTGCCACTACTTTCACTAGATGAAGTTACTTCTTCACTACTTTCACTTTGTTCTACTCTTCTTCTTTGGTGTCGCTTTGGTAACTTGCCCTCTGCTTGAAGTTGTTGCATCTTTGCCTCATGTTCACCTAGTATGTTGTAAATTTCCCATGTCCTTTTTGCCTTTGGGCTCTGGTCGCCCATCTCAGGTAACCTATATCCTAGAAAGAGTTTGTCATAGTTTGTATTTGAGTCTTCGCGTATTGTTTGCATGACTCTTTCCTGAGTTTCCGGTTCAAGCTCTTCAAACAGTGCCTGTCCATATGGAATATGCTCGTTTCCAAATATATGTTTTTGTAGCCATTCTGGTTTTCTTTCCATGTTACCAACTATATCTTTTGTGAATGGGAAAGCTTTTACCCAATCTTTCAGTCTTGCGTCGTTTATTTCTGTAGTTGGTTTTATTTTGTCAAGGAACATGTTTTTCAATACTAACATTTCATTTGGTACTGTCCATTTGAGTTTTCTTAAATATTCATCCCTTCTCGGTTCATTGTCTGCAAAGTAAGTTTTTATGACATTTTGTAAACTTTCGTTTGCAAGGTCATGTACAATAGGTTCTCTTCCTTCTCCCTCCCTAACTTTCTTTCTAAACTCTTCACCAAATATACCATCTCTATGGTTCTGTGTAGTTCTTTGAGATAAATGTTCTAGAACGTCAGGTGTTATATTTCCATCAGCCATGTTCATTTCATACTGGTCCAAAATATCTGCATGTTTCATATCTTTCAATGGCATTAAAGCCGCGCTTAAAATACCAGCTATATCTCGTTCACCATTGACTTCCATTGCGTCTACAACTTCTTGGAATTGTGGTTGTAAGTTTATGAACCACCTATCCGGGTTAGCTTTATGACCCCATCTCATTGTAGTCCCATCGTCTGCAGAAACAAAAGTAGGTTTGTTTCCATCTTGGTTAGGTTCTGAATGAACTTTAAACAATGTTTCATTTCTATATGTTTTCTTGAAATTTAACCTTTTATTTTCACCGAGTTCATCCGAAGATTGAACGTTAAATGCTCGTAAGTAAAAAGGGTTGTTGTATTTGTGTACATTTTCTTTCAGTACTTCCATTCTATGCTGAATATTTTCATCTGGTGTTGGAGTCTTTTGTATGTCGGCGAACATTTTTCGATATTCTTCTACTATGTCAGCCGAATTTTTTTTAGACTCTTGGAAATATTCCATATTCTCCGCATACTCTTGTTGAGGGTCAAGATTTTTCGGCTGTTCCAAATCTTCATCTAGTTCTGTGAAGTTAGTTTCCAAAGGAGGGACTTGTTCGTTTCCTTCAGGCTCTTCTAGCTGTTGTTGCTGAACTATTTCTTCCATGTCTGGTTGTATCTGAACTAGTTCTTCCTGTGGAGTTTCTTGTACCTCATCTGCTGGCATTTCATATATTCCGAGACCGTTTTTAACAACTTCCCTTTCTAAGTCATCCGGACTCATAAACCTTTCTTCTTTCGTTCCGTCTCTATTTTTTACGCGTTTCATGACGGGAGTTGAATTGTCATTTAGCTCTGACATCAAATATCTCGGAGTAAATTCATCCATGTCATTTGGATGATATGCTATTAAATCATATCCCTTAGCGAGCTTGTATTTTCCAGGTTTGAAATTATATCCGATTTTATGCTGAACCATAAAGCTAAATAGGTTCGGGTCAGTATTTCCATCCTTGAACTTTCTAATAGCTTCTTTATATCTGTCACTAAAGTCAATACTATCTGGGTAACCAAAATTTTCCTTAAGCATTTTTAAGATTTCTTGGTTTCCTTGTTCTCTACTTCTTTTATGTCCTTGCTCTGTTTGTGCTGGTTGTTGTTGTGCAGGGTTTTGAACTGTTGGTTGCTGTGCTGGTTGTGGAGGTGGTTGTTGTGCAGGGTTTTGAACTGTTGGTTGTTGTGTTGGTTGTTGTGTTGGTTTTGGTGCTGGTTGTGGAGGTGGTTGTTGTGCAGGGTTTTGAACTGTTGGTTGTTGTGTTGGTTGTTGTGTTGGTTTTGGTGCATGCCTGTGTCTGTGTCCATGTGACGATGTAAATGTTTTAGGTAGTCCTGGTGCAGGTGCTTCTCTTGGAGGGTTTGGTGGTATATAAGTTCCACCAGCTGGCACATATGTTCCATCTGCAGCGTAATGTCCTACCTGACTTTTCGTTTTTAAGAAAGCATTTACTAGGTCTGTTTTGGTCTGTTGTAACTCTTTTTCTTGACTTTTCACAACAGTTGCTCTAACGGCGTCATAGGCACTTTGAACTGCCTGTCTCGTTGCTGCATCTGTTATTTTCGTCATATTTTGTGCTACTTCTTTTAACTCTTTGTCGAAACCTTCAGACTTCAGTTTCTTTCCAGATGAGAAGTCGTTCACTTGTTTCACCTTACTATGAAGAGCTTCGAAGGCGTTCTTAAAGTCAGCATTCGTTAAAGCTTCATTTGAACTGTCTTCATCCGCTTGTATTTTTGTCCTTATTGACCCTATAAGCTGGGCTGCTTTAGCGTTGGCTTGGGCATCTAACCAGTCATTGTTAGCTTTTATATATTCTGCGCTTTTCATTGCCTTTTGCATGGCTGCGTCGTTATTTTTACTTTCTTGTGCTAAGTTTTCATACTGTACGGTTTGGTTTTGCAACTGTAAAAGTTTTTCTGCCTTTACATTTGCTTCAACTTCTTTTTTATACTCATCGCTATCCATATATGTCTTCAGGGCTTTTTGTTTTATTTCTTCATCTTTCAGTACTTTATATCGAGTAGTATGGTTTTTCAAATTTATGACATCTTGTTCCATTTTTGCTACTTCTGCTGCTTTTTCTGACACTTTTTTCGCATATTGCTCTGTACTTAGTTCTTTCAGTTGTTCTTCTTTCTTCTTTTTCTCTACGTTTAACTCATTGAGTTTCTTTGTGTGTCTGTCATATTCTAGTTTCTTTTCGTTTTCACCTATTTGCTTCTGTATGTCTATGTTTGACTTTTTGACATCTGCTATTTGATTTTTGAGTGAACTCAAATTCATTTGACTTTGAGGGTTATATGCTGTTCCGTCTGCAGCTCCACCATAGCCTGCCATTTTCGCTAAAAGTGCC
The DNA here is from genome assembly GCF_026262505.1 of Trichomonas vaginalis G3. NCBI lineage: Eukaryota > Parabasalia > Trichomonadida > Trichomonadidae > Trichomonas > Trichomonas vaginalis. The sequence continues at coordinate 5,718,997 of NC_067203.1, forward strand.
GCTCTTAAACCTCCACTCTGTGCACCAAGAACTCGGTTTAAAAGCATAGGATTGCTTGACATTTGTTGCAACATAGTGGGGTCATTCAGCATTTGTTGTTGCAACTGTTGTTGTGGTGTCAGTCTTACTATTGGATGTTTCAATGCTCTCTTCCTCTTACGTATATTCTTACGTAGCTTACGTGGCATTTTAAGTGAAGTTAAAAAGCGGTTTTATACTAAACATCTTCGGGGCTAGAGGGCACGAAGTGCCTGGAAGCCCCAATACCTTTTTTTTTTTTTTTTTTTTTTTAAAATAATTATTATTCATAAAAGATTAATGAAATAGTAAAAAAAATCAATCAAATTATAAAAATACAACATTTAGAAGAATTCTTATTATCCTTCAAAAAGTCAGTATTTCTGCTGTAATTTTCTACAACATTGTAGTTATTGCACTTTGTCTATGGATTTGTATATATGTTATATATAAATTATATATCTAAACTGCCCATAAGTGCAATTTTTATATAAATTGTTTATTTCTTTAACAATTTCATATGAAATATGCTTTTTTAAGCGTATCAAAGCTGTGTTCTTAATGTGCATGGATATATCAAGAAAAATGTCGAAAAAAATGTGAATTCACAAATTCACTGAATTTTCGCCGTTTTTTGAATTTTGCTACAGCACTAATATTAAATAATACTAAAATCTTCTGTCTTTGTAAAAGAATAAATTCTGACAAAAAGTGCTCGTTTAAATTTAATGATCATCTGTATGACTAAGTGGTAAAAAGTGTTTATGACCAAAAAATGGTTACATGCTTAGTCTATTTTTCTGACAGGATACTCTAGATTTACATGATCTCTATTTCATATCTCCGTTTTTAGATTCTTCGACAGATTTTATGATAGAAAACCAAGATTAACAAATTTCCGGCATGTTAATGAAGAAATCTGCAGCTACCCTCAATATTATTTCAATAATCAGTATCGTTTCTCTTACAATTTATTTTTTTCTCAATAATTTAACAAGAAATAACAATACACACTTGGTTTTACGTATAAAAGCTAAGTGTCGAACTTAATCAACTTTACTTACTTAGCAAATGAATATTTTTGTGGTTGCGAGTTCTGAATGCTGAAGTTTTAGATTTCTCTATAAATGATATCATTGCACTTACAATGTTGTTCCAGCCTATCGCATAAATCATAGAAAATCCAAAAAAAAAAATAATATAAAGAAAATTCATGTCATGAAGTTCAAAAAATACCGTGTAACATTAAAATTTGTTATGCATAATACATTTTAGCTATTATTGATTTTTTTTAATTTTCGAGAAATTGAATGGTGAGTCTGATAGAGAAATTTTTAAAAATCCTAGTGCCTCATAGAAGTAATTTCCCTCGTCTCCCATACTTCCAAATATATGCATATGACATAAACTTTTATGCATTACACAAGTGGCCAATAATATCTATAGAGTAAAAAATTAGAAATTTAATTTTTTTATATGATAGTTATATTTCAGATTTGCGAGCGTAACTTTTTTCTCCATGGCATACTTGTTTTAAGAGCAAATGATCAAAATCGTCCTTCAATTATTGAAGGAGCTGATATCTTTTGAAAATTGAATTGAAAGGGTATTCAATTTTCAAATTTCCTCTCAATTTTGGAAACATATCAACTCTATGAATTAACAATTATGTGCCTTCACAGTTTATCAGTCATATAAGGTGCTTATAAAGAAAAAAGTTACGCTCGCAAAATATGTTTTTATATAGATTTCACATAAAATAATTATGTAATTTCTAAAAAGAATATTTTTGTTCTTGAATATTAAAGTGTATTGTAGTTTAAAAAGTTTTAAATATGTTGCTAAAATTTCAGGTTTATAGCTCATGTCTAGCATGACTTCTTCGTATGCGCAAAAAATCTGACACGTAAGGGTATCCTTAAGAATAAAAATAATATCGTGATTTTTTGTGATATATGGATTTTTTAGAAGATTTTAGAGATTGAAGTCTCAATTTATAAAAATTTTTTAAATTGAGAGGAATTTTAATGATATTATTTTATTTGATATTTGGATTTTTTAGAAGATTTTAGAGATGTCAGTCTCAATTTAAAAAAATTTACAAAAAATGATCGTAAAATAATCGTTTTTGTTCAAATCCTTTTCATTTCGGGAAATTGAAGTTAAATATCAAAGAGATGGTCTATGCATATGTTAAATCAAATCATTAAAAAGTGTTTTGATGACTTTTTCTAACCGTAAATTGTCACTTTTTGATGTTTTAAAATTATTATATATCCTATATGCATATAAGATACAAATTAATATTAAAACTCCAAAATCGATTTTTGAGAGAATCAAATTTATCACATCTCATCGTTGTTCCGAATTAATATTTTATTTGTAATGTACATATTATCACAATTACATTCATCATATTAAAATTCAAAAATAATTTTTGAGTTTCAGATCTCCCTAATTTCCCATATAAATATATGTTTATTTTATTAAAAATAGAATGTCCAATTATTGATAAAAATCGATCCGCTTTTCTACCGGTCAAGCTGTATATATATAGAACCCATCCATGTAAACCTCGATGTCACTTTTGCGGCCGAGCGGAGCGAGGCCGCAAAAGTGACATCGAGGTTTACATGATAGAAAAAAAGAAATTTTAATATTACAAAATGGCAAAATATGGTAATTTTATTTGGAGAAAAAAAATTTTAATGGTCAAAATCAAGTTTAATAATCAAGCACTAAAGCGATCAGCATACTATCAACAAATAGATCAAGCTACTATAACTATTAATGATCAAGATTTTCAACTTAGCAGATCCTATGCAGTTGCATTATCAGATAAATTCCTTTCAAAATATATTAACAATCAACAATATAATCACTTTCAGATAAATGTCAATTTAGAATCAACTAACGCATACGATCTTTTCAAAAGCATCATTTCAAACCAACTGTCAGAATTTGATTGTGATGAAGTTGTTCTAAGAGACATCTTTCATATTGGAATATTACTACAAAGTGACGACCTAAAAAGTTTATACATAAATAACGTCATTAACAAATTACAACCAGAATTCAAAAATTCTCTTAAAATACTTGAATGTTATTTCGAGCTTGAATGTGAAGATGAGATGAATGAATGGATTGATAACGTTGCATCTCATTTTTACGAAATAGATTTTAATGAAATGAAACAATATGCTTTAAAACATGGATTTGATATTATGCAAAGGATATTAAGCAATCCACATCTCAGAATTGAATCAGAAGATTTATTAGCCAGTTTAATTATTTCCATCGCAAAAGAAAAAGAAGAATTTGCTTCATTAGTTGAATATATTCATTTAGAACATTGCACAGCACAAACTTTCAAAGAAATCTATAATGCATCAGGAGAAAACAATTCCATTAACTTCACAAAAGCTCTTTGCGATGCTTTTGTTCGCTCAAGGATTAGTATTTATCAGAAAAAGCATCGAAACATCTATATGAATTATTTCAATTCAGGAGATGTTAAAATGCATGTTTCTTCAACGAGTAAAGGAAAAGATGAAGATATAAATAGTTATCAAGATAATTGTATACATCTTTCAGATCAGCAATCCAACCAATGGGTATCGTGGAAAATTATTTCTGATAAAGCAATTCAGCCAACAGAATACATTGTTAGAAGTGCACCAGCAAATGCCAATTCAGCAAGCCTTCTGCAATCATGGGAAGTTGTAGGAACTACGATTGAAGGAAAGAAGGAAGTGTTATCAAAAGTTAATAATTCGCCTCTTTCTCCAGGAGAAATTCGTACGTATTCACTAAATACGGATAAAAAATATACTTCATTCAGATTGACTCAAACAGATTTGAATGCTGACGGATCTAACTATTTGCTTTTGGATGTGTTTGATTTCTCTGGTTATGTATTTGATTATGAAGACGATTAAACGAAATTATATTTTAATTATTTTGCATCATTCATAATTAATGTTTAATTCATTTAAGTGTTTATTTCTGTCCATACATTTGTGTAAATTTAAGTATATAAGACCAAAATTTAAACTCCTTTTCCTTTGTAAAGTCTCTTATTCAAATTTTTGATAGAGTTCACTCAATATTGAGGCAGAAAAACGATAGGGAGACTTTACGTAGAGAAACGGGTTTAAATTTATGGAATAAAACTTCACTCTAATTAAGAATTCAATAAAATCGTATATAGTAAACATCATTAACTTGAATATACGTATGAAAATGACTCATGAAATTTTTAAAAATTGAATTTGTTTTGCGAAGAATGTGCATCAGTAGCATGAAAATATTATGCAGGTTATGTATTGATGAAACTATGAGTTATTCCTACTTTTGCTTCATATTTTTGTTTTTGCATTCTCAATAAGGCGCAATGAACCAAATTTGCAGATTAGATCATTCATTATTCCTTGTTTTTACATAATGAGCATGCATAAATTCAAATACCTCCTTGAAAATCCCTATAAATGCTTCATAAATCTAATTGATTCGCTTTAAAACAAAATTTAATAGAAAATTTAATTGACATATTATATAAAAATCTCATATTTCCGAAGTATTCACGCTAATTGAATTTTGTAAATAAATCTTTATCTATTTCTTTCCTTGATCAACATGTTAGCAGCCAGTATGCAGAATTCCAAGATAATGAAGTTCTTCTCAAATATCCATGCAGTAAAGACACAAATAAATGCAATCCATTCAAAATTGAATTCAAACCAGGTATCTACCTAATCGAACTATGGGGTGCATCTGGTGGATTCACTGATATAAATCCCGAAAAAGGTGGATATGGCTCATATACATCAGGAGTCCTACCCATTACTAAGAAAAGTACTTTCTATATTTACCTCGGTCAACAAGGTAAATTCAACGGCCTTCCAACCTTTAATGGAGGTGGAAAAGGTACTCTAACAGTTAATGGAGAATCTTACTCAGGATCTGGTGGCGGCGCAAGTGATATGAGATATGTTTTAGGTGAATATAATGAAACTAATTCCTTGAAGTCAAGAATCATTGTTTCTGCGGGTGGTGCAGGGTCAACATTCTATATTTCTGCATTTATTCAAGGCGGTCATGCCGGTGGAATCAATGGGTTTCCTGGCTCACAATATGTTTATATCAGCTCTTCAGGTACTCTCACTAATTCAACTGGTGCAAACAATATTTTAGGTGGCATATCAGGCTTGGCAGACGATAAGAATTCTAGTTCCATTATCAATGGCTCCTTTGGGATTGGTGCAAATCCTTTCGAGACGGGATATGGCTCAGGAGGTGGAGGGGGTTATTATGGAGGAGGTGCAGGGAATTCTGCTGTAAATACTGTCGGAACTGGGTCAGGAGGATCATCTTTTATATCAGGATACAAAGGTTGTAATGCGATTTCAGAAAAATACACTCTGAGTAATCCAATTCACACAGGTAAACCTGAACATTACTCAGGCTTTGTATTTGCAAACCCTATTATGAAAGATGGTCCTACTATTAAATATATTGGGAATGGTCAAGCCCGCATTACTGTTTTACAGAACATCTTTATTCGAGAGAAAAGTTGTAACTATTATTATACATTGAATCACCTTTTGTTTTGTATCTTCATTATTTTTGATGTTGATTTAGTAAAATGATATTTCCATAAAGTTATTTCGTTGTTTTTATATCTTGAATTTGATTCCACGTAAATATACTCTCTTTATTAATCTTTCTTTTTTACACTCATTCCCAGATTTATCGTTCTACAATTGGATGTTTCCTCAAATTATTTTCGAAAGCATTTAGATTTTAGTGATCATCTGGATACTTACTCAAATTTACGGATAACAACAAATATCCGCATATAGTTGTTGCAATTAAGTATAACATTTTCCAATCTTTTGATGGAATTATGAGTTTTTCCTCTTTTATCCTCAATATTTTTTCTTTACATTCTCATAATTTCACACATAATCAAATAGCTATCTGAAAACTTTCATAATTTCTTATTTGTACGCATTGATCTTATTTAAATTCAAACTCCTTTAGAATTCATTCAATATACATCCTTGATCTAATTGAACCTAATTGGTAACATAAACAGAAATCTCCTATTTCCTTAGAGATAGGGTTAATTGAATATTTCAAATGAATTTCTATTTATTACTCTGCAAAACCTCTCTGTTAACAGTCAGTATGCAGAATTTCAGGAGTATGCCGTTATGCTCAAATATCCTTGTAATAGAGACACCAATATATGCCATCCTTTTAGAGTAGAATTCAAACCTGGTATATACCTAATCGAGCTATGGGGTGCATCTGGTGGATGGACTGACAATGCGCCACAACACGGCGGGTATGGTGCATATACATCATGAATTCTCCATCTCACTAAGAAAAATATTTTCTATATCTATCTTGGCCAGCAAGGTAAGTTCAATGGATTTCCCACCTTTAATGGAGGTGGAAAAGGATCATTAGAATATGTTGATAGATCTTATTCGGGATCTGGTGGTGGTGCAAGTGATATGAGAATAATTTATGATGATTGGAATGATACTGATTCCTTGAAGTCAAGAATCATGGTTTCTGCCGGTGGTGCAGGGTCAACTACATTTTCGAGTTTTGTTCAAGGGGGGCATGGTGGTGGGATTAAAGGAATTCCTGGATCACAATATATATATGGACGATCTTCTGATTCCCTCACTAATTCAATTGGTGCAAGCAATGTTTTTGGAGGAATTTCAGGATTGCCAAGCACTAAGAATTCTAGTACTATTATCAATGGATCTTTTGGAATTGCTGCAGGCTCAATGAGTCCTTCTTATGGTTCTGGAGGCGGTGGGGGATATTATGGAGGTGGTGCAGGTAATCATGTTGGAAATACTGTCGGAACTGGGTCAGGAGGATCATCTTTTATATCAGGATACAAAGGTTGTAATGCGATTTCAGAAAAATACACTCTGAGTAATCCAATTCACACAAGTAAACCTGAACATTACTCAGGCTTTGTATTTGCAAACCCTATTATGAAAGATGGTCCTACTATTAAATATATTGGGAATGGTCAAGCCCGCATCACTGTTCTTCATCTTAGCATTTTGAACCGCGAAAGAGTCTATATTAAAAAGTGACTTTTTTTTAATATGACCTCTCAAATTTTTATCACTTTTTCATCAATTAATGAGCGGAGAATATTGGGATTTAGTTTCAACAATTGTAATAGTGCAGCTATAAAATATAGAATATACAGATGCATCTATATGAATTTGGTGCTGTTTTCTTATTTTTCTTAAATAGATCACAATTGATTACAAATATATCCTTAATAAATGAGCAATTGCATTCTATTATATAAAAGAGCAATCTTATTACTTTATTGTCCACTTATGCAGAGCATTACTAGACGTATTTTTTTTATGAATGAATATAGAGATTATAAAATATTGTCTGACAATAGTTTTTCAAAGGGTATTTTGCTATTTTACTTAAATATTAAAAGATACTGTACCAATAATCTTTAAAAACAAATCATTGAAAAAAAATAATAAATAAAAAAAATATTATATAAAATAAATTGCAGACCCTGGTCTATAATGAGGCCACAGATTCGTATTTATCGATTCCAGGGCTGGATTCCTCTCCTGCCGCCAAGAACAAGACGGCAATTGAGAAAAACGGCCCTGAGATTAGGAAGCGAAGCTTTGGCCTCAGCAACAGCCAGATCCTGTATCCGTAGGTGTTTCAGGGCTGAGGAGAGAGGAGACCGTCCTTGATAATGGTGATCTCCCTCAAACTCAGCCCTGAGGATTAACCTTGCAGACTCTGGCATCAAGAAAGGCTAGAGCTTCGTATTTAATGATCCCAAGGGCCGGATTCCGCTGAGAATTGTCCGTGATGTGGAAATTCTCAGAAAACTCGGCCTCTAGGATGTATTGGAAACTTGGCCTCATAAGGCTCCAGAGCATGCATGTTCCTTTCTTTCAGCAGAGTTTTAACTTGGTCGTCCTCATGAGGGACTATCAGGTCGAAACTACACCATGAGGATTGTACTTGCAGTCATGGCCTCTGCAGAGACCAGAGCTTCGAATTTACTGCTTCCAGGGCCGGACTTCTCTCCTGCCGCCCTAGATCAGGACGGCATTTGAGAAAGCCGGCCCTGAGAATTGTATGCGAGGCCCTGGTTCCTGTTGAGGCCAGAACCTTTGTCTATTGGTCTTTCAGGGCCGAGAGGAGAGGGATCGTCAAAAATGCGGACGATCTCCCTCAAACTCGGCCCTGAGGATTGTATTTGCAGGCTCTGGTCTCAGAAAAAGGCCAGAGCTTCCTATAAACGCTCTCTCGGGACTGGATTCCTCTCCGGCCGCCCGAATCAGGGCGGTCTTTGAGGAAACCAGCCCCGAGGATTGCTTGCGAAGCTCTGGCATTTTCTGAGACCAGAGCTTGTGAATTTCATTCAGTGCCAAGTTCCTCTCGGATCGATCCTAATGAGGACGACCTTCGAGGAACTTGGCACTGAGGTGATGAATTATGAACTCTGGCCTTGATGAAGGCCAGAGTTTTGATGCAATATCTTGATGGGATGAGCTTATGCTCAGTAAGCTCATCCCATCAAAACATTCGTTTAAAAATTGAATGAAAAATTATCGTATGTATTGAAATTTTTAAATAATAAACTTGAATAAAATTATCATATATAAAGAATAGAATAAAATAAAGCCGAAATTGAATAAAAATTTCCAAAAAAAATTGAAAATTCGGAAATTCAAACAAAAAACTACAAATTTCATAGGAAAAATAAAGAATTCAAAAATTTTGTATTTATAAAGTATCAATATTTATGATCAAAATGAGAAAGTGAGTATTATTTGAGAATTTTATGTTAAATGTGATATTTATAATTTATTAAAATAAAATTATTGATGAAAGGAAGTTGCATTTGCAATGTAATAGAACAAAAGCTTACAAATTTAAACTCCTTTCCAAAATAAAATAACTATGTGATATTCTTCATGAAAGGTACGTCATTTTTCAGTTCTTCACACATAAATGCAGGGTACAAGTGATGTACCCTGCACTTATATGTGCACAATTGGAAAAGTATTAGTCACATTCGCATCGAAAGGAAAAGTAAGCCAATTTCCAGATCTGACTACATGGATGCAAGAGCATATAGTAACCCGCTGCAACCATGCATTCAGTCCTGGAATTGAGAATTACACATTCACATTCAAATAAAAATATGGGAGACATGGTTATATAATGTAGGTAGATGAGGACTGCCTTGAAGACAGTCCTCATCTACATACATTATAGCCTAATTTGACTTGGATGTGAATTATTCTTTTGACACCTATTAGGAAATTTATCGGTTGATTTATTTAAATAACATAAGGTCTCACTAAATTAAATAAGGAATGAATTTTTGAAATCTCCTTCAAACTTTTATAAAATAATTTTATAACGAACATTATTTGAATAACAAAATAAATATCTAGTAATTTTGAAAAGATTTTTTTTATCAAAAGTTGTCTCAAAATTGAAAGCAATAAAAATACAATAAAGAGTTCAATAATATATTATATCAAAAATATGGCGAAAATCCTTAATTTATTTTCAATATGATTTTATTACATTCAATTTTGAATGATACAAAAAAGTAAGATTTCTTTGAATTTTTGACTCTTAATATCATTTATCTATCAGTTTGAATATTAATTCTATAATATGTAACCATATATTAATTTATATACGTTACTAACTCTTCTTTTCATATCAAAAACATATAATATGTTTAATTACCTTCATTATGAATCCAAATACATGTATTTCTATGTATATCATAATATATATCTAACGTCTATCATCAAATCCTATTTTTATCTATTAATCATTTAATAATTTAATTTCATTTGCAAAATATCCGATATCTGACTATATTTACTAAACAATAATCATCAATAACACAATATAACGCATATATAATAATAAAAATATGTGTATTCGATATATTCATTCTAATTCAAATTAGCATCTTGATCAAAACTCAATTATAGTCATTACCATTTATATATATATTCCCCTAATTATATCTAATTTAATTGTTATAGTAAACATTAATATATTGCTAAATGCTTAATATTGATTTTTATATAACTTTAATAGTATGCCCATTGCATAATATGATCATCACAAGAATGAGTTCTGATCATATGTGCAATCCCACATTATATAGACAAATCACATAAAAAAAGATGAAAAAGTGATAATAAATTGAGAGGTCGTATTAAAAAAAGTCACTTTTTAATATAAGGTCGATGAAAAATTGAGCGTTTTTAAAAAACCGCCGTTTGAGAGGAAAATTGTGAGCCCCGATGTATACTTTTTGACATTGTCAAAAACTTTGAAAGGACCAAAAAAATTTTAGTGTCAGAAAGTTTACAAATGTATACTTTCTGACAAACAGACTCTCAGAAAGTACTCAAACTGCGGTTTTTAATTTCCGCACTTTTTTTGGCGACCTTAGACTCAACCGCGAAAAAAGCTGTTTCTATTATTTTTCATTGAATCACCTTTTGTTTTGTATCTTTATTATTTTTGATGTTGATTTAGTAAAATAATATCTTCCTAATGCCATTTTATTCCTTTTTCTTCCCTGTGAAATCAAAAATACATCTCATAAAAATTAGATTGCGGATAAAGTATAGGTATATAAGCGTGATTGATGAATGAACTATTGTAATAATTATAATCTACGAAAAACTCTATTTAATATACAAAAACAAAACAAAATAAAATTAAAGAATATCCGAAACATTGAAAATCTTAGGTTGAAATGTAAGTGGAGAGTCTCTGTTGATAATTGATGTCTTTGTTCTAGCAGAATGCGGAGTTTTAACTTTGGATTTCGGAAACATTGCAGCAAAGTTCACAGAAGTTTGTCTAATCAAGAATTGTGATCTCTCTAGTGATGATAATGTATCACATTGTGTTTGAGTCATATTCAAACAAAATTCGCGGTAATTTTGAATCATATCATTAACCCAAGAATCTGGGATTGCATTTGTAAGATAAACCTTTGCCTCTGGATTGTATTCCATAAGCTTAACAAGACATTGAGCAGAATGCATTTGTGTTGCGAAATTTCCCTTATTTCCAAGTAATCTAACAAGATTTGGCAGTAAAGTGGTCATTAATTGGCATAATGATGGAGCTGCAGATTGTTTCTTAGTTAAAATATCAACAAAAAGCCTTAAAACAAAAGATTGTTGTAATTCAAGTGAATCTCCATCTTCTTCATTAACACCATCCTTTGAATAACTCAGGAGATCACTAAGAGCTTGTAATAAGAAGTCTCTTCTCTGAGATGAAGCGTTATCCATCAAATTAGAAAATATTAAAATTCCATCGCTTTGAATTTCATGATTACTTGAGCGTGTTAATACTATTATTTCATATAAATGATTTTTAATATCAAACATTTCGGATAACTCAGGTAACATCGAAATTCGATAAGATCTCGCCAAAGTCATGATTGCGCGTTCATTTGATGAATAAGCAACGAAATAAGGAAGTATAGTGTTCTGTATTGATTCGCAGAGGTTCGGAGCTGAATCTCCTGTACAAGAAATGAAAGTTACAGCTAAATTATGAAATTGATCATTATTTGTAATTGGTAATGCTTCAATAACTTTGTTAATTATCTTTTCATCAACCATTATCTGTCTTATTTCCGCTGAAACACAAATTGATGATAAGGTTGTCATGATTTGAATTTGATCTTCAGGTTCTAGTAGTTTTGATGGGAGTAAGTCAGCAATGAGTGTATGGCCACCACCGCTTACAAACTGTTCGCAGAACTTCTGACCTGATACTGCCTCGAAAAACACGCGTAACGCTCTTAACTGTAATGCAATTGAGCAGTAACTCAGGCAATTTACTTTAAAGAAGGAAAATATGTGGCAGAATACAAGGTCCGTAGAATTTCCAAACATCCTATCAAGTGATGCAACAGAAAATCCACTTGCTTTTCGGATAAATTTTTGTAACATCAAAAATCTGTTAAAGTTTGCATTTCTATCCCATTCATTTAGCCATGATTCGTAAATTTTTTGATCTTTTTGTACTTGAACTCTTACTCTGGGAGATAATTGTGCATAATTTTGTTTTTTCGGGTCTTGTGGACTTTTAAACTGAGACGCAAGTTGTCCTTTTATTATTGATATGCTGTAATAAGAACTTGCCATACCAGCTCCACGCAGAATATTGCTGCGCGGAGTTTTCGACATTTTTAATCTTATTTTGTAACGAAGTTTGAAAAATTCTACAGCATATTGATATTATTATAAATATAGGATATCTATTCTTCGAAGATTATTTTCGCTTAATAATATTGCGGTTTTTACTTATCATATTTCGGAGAAATGATAAAATTTTTGATTTTGGCTATAAGAATAGAAATATATACTTTTGTTGACAATTGAATACTTGCTGTTAGTTTTCCTCCACAATTATTCAGAGATTTGTTTTCCAATTACCAATTTTCAGTTTGGAGATGTTATTGGTTAGCAATGCACTTAATGCTTTTCATTCTTCAAAAAATTGAACTATATCTCATATTACAAAGTTTTCTTTTGACTCATATTAAACGCGATCAATTTGCAGACTTCAATTTAAACCGTCAATGAAAAATAATGCTTTATTATGCTTCATATAAGAGTGAAATTGAATTAATAAGTAAAAAAAAGAACTTTTCAAGATATTGGATTGACTGCACTTAATAATGCAGTAGAAAAATTCTTACATAAAAAAATTATGGGAGAAAAGACTCAATCAAATCCCTGTGGAGCAAAAAGGTAAATAAGGGGAAAAGAAGTTGATTAGTTTTTTGCGCGAGTAATGAAATATAAACCTTTTATACTAATAATGAAATATAATATATATAAACATACAATTATAAATTAAAAAACATACAAATAAAATATAAAAAAACTAAATTATTCATCTTGTTCTGTAACAGGATCTCCAGATCCACTTGATTGTCTTCTTCTTGCCAATTTACAGAAATTGATGAAACCAGCTTCATCACCTGTAATCAGTGCAGACTTATGCACACACATTGATGTCAACTTCGCTGTGTGAGGAGTTAAAGGACAATCGTGTCTTGGAGTTCCAACAGGATAAACGCCGTTATCATACAAATCAAAACATTGAGAAGTATGCATCAGCAAAGCACCATTATTACTGCAAACAATTGCAGCACCTTTGTAAGGAGCAGCCACAACATTTGTCACAGGAATTGATGACAAACTCGTGTGTGTTGGTTCAGTAATTACGTAAGCAGAAGAATCAGAAACAACGCAGAAAGAACAACCATTTGAAGGACTTTCCAAATGAACTAAATGGTTGACAGGAGGACAAGTCGACAACCAAACAGGTTTCATAACTCTTGCATCGAACAAAGAAACAACTCCTTCTCCAAATCCTATTGCTGCAACATTCTCTACACCGTAAACATGTGATAAAACGGAAATATCATTAATTCCTGTGAAACTAAACGTATTCTTAGAATTGTTTTCTCTTGTATCAATAAGAGAAATCATTCCATCATTGAATCCAGCGATGAAATTCGTATCATTCAATGCTAAAATTGATTTTACAGGTGCATTTCCTGTTTCTATCAATGTTTTTTGGAACAATTTATGATCAATTAAATAGATTTCACCATTATCATGTCCTACAACCAAAGAATTCTCGAGAGCAGCCATTGCTGTTGCTTTGTTCTTCAACAGTTTCGTTCTGTTCAAGTCAATATCCATAGTATTTGTGTCTTTAGTGTTCAAATACATGATTTTGTTGTCGCCAAGCAAAACAACGTAATTGTCTGTTGTTCCTATGCCGTCGATGAAGTTGATTGGCTGGTTGTCTCTTCTAAAAACTCGACAGAAGTTCGGTTTGACAATAGGACAAGTAACAACATTCCCCGGTGAAGTGTAAATGTTTTTTCTGACTGCTTTAGAGTTTTTATACGACATGTCAATGAATTGGCCTGGATCAGTGAATAATGTAGCTGTTATTGGTCGCGGGAACATGTACATCAACTTACGAGTCTTGTACCTTACTTCTGTATCTGTAGAACTCGAGAGTTCATTGAATTTCGGTAACAAAGCGTATCCGTAAGTTTTTTCGGCCATTCCACGACTGAACGCTACATCTAGGAGGTCTAGGATGGCAATAAGAAGACCGTTGGAGATGTTTCTGGAAAGCAAATCTTGGCAAACAGGTAAAATGGACTCATTGCACTGTTCTGAGAAAAATCTGATCTCATTTGGAGCAGAATTCTCGTAGAAAGCGACGAATACCTTCATTGTGATGATCTTGAAGCTTTCTTCGGTGAAATTGAACATACTTAGCAATGAAAAAAGGAATGTATTTAATAATCTGATTCCGTGAGAGGATTGAGCGATCAATGACTCTGTAAATATGGTGAATACATTGATATTGTCTGTTGTAGTGATGAAAGAAAAGTCAATTGCGATTCTTTCGTAAGTCATAGGAGTTAATCTCTCCAATTCGCAAGCGTATTTAGGAAGGAAGCTGGCAATGATATCTCTGGTTCGCTCGCTCCTGTTAGAGGCTTTTTCTAGTAAAGGATTTAAGAAACTGGCAAATATACCTCGAAATTCTCGTGGAACTGAATGAATTGTAGAAAGCATCTCGTAAATAACTTGTAAAACACGTGAATGTAAACTTGGTGAGTCGTATTTTTCGATTAGAAGAGAAAGTGTTGGAATACATCTGATAACTTTAAAATCGTCGGGAATTGGCTTGACAATTTGAGTGTATGCATCGAAGAATACGTAAAAGTTACTTGTGAATAAGTCTCTTTGTATTATATCGTTCATATAATCGATAACAATGATTTTGTAATCATCATCGCCAAGTTTGGCTACATCGAGAAGTTTTTCTGCATCTGTATTTGCATCGAAATCGTTGTTAAGTGAAAAGCTACGAAACATGTCGAATAAAACTTTCATTTGCTCTGAAAACGACTGTAGAATCATATTTTCTGCTTCTAATCGCTTGGTAATGTCTAATGATATTAAGCTCTTGATTAAATTTCGCATTTTTTCGTCCGCAACTTTAGATAATTTATCAGAAATTGTATCTTCTCCACAACCGTACTTCAATCCAGACATAACGTCGAATAAATGTTTGCCATCAGAGAAAATGAAGTATAAAACGCAGCCTAAACTGAATAAATCGGCTGCTTTCATATCAATTTTCTTTTGTTCGTTCGTAAAACGCTCGGGAGCTAAGTAATATCCTGATGTCGAGCTCGTAGTGAAGAAGTGATAGTATAGATTCATTCTATTTGGAGATATTGTCTCTGGTTTGTATGGGGCTAAGTCTGTAACATATGTAAAGAAAGAATCTGAGACGAAAATATTGGAGGGCTTTAGATCAGAATGGTAGAGACCACTTTGATGAAGTCTTAGTAATATGATACAAACTTGATAAGCAATCCATTGCTTTTCGACCATTGTAATAGGAGGTTCCTGGAAAACAAGAAGGTCTTCTAAGGATGTTTGGAACTTTGGACGAATCAAAAATGCCGTTGTTCCTTCACACTTTAAATCTGTATATTTCACAATTCCTGGGAGATTTAGTGAATATTCTTCTAGCTTGGTAAAGAAGTCTAGAGACCGTTTTGCTTCTTCAAGGGATATTATTTCGGCTGTATATTCATACGCTTTTAATACGACATTCGAATTTTGTATTTTTCCTTGAAAAACCATAAAGAAAGTACCAGATTCGAGATGCTTATAATCTGTAATTCCGATCTTCTTAAACATGGGTATAAACCAATCTTGGAATGAGGGTATAACGATTGAGTTGCCCATGTTTTTTGAATTCAGACTGAAAAAAAAATGTCAATTTTTTCTGATTTTTATTTGATCTAAAATTTTCGAACCAAGATATATTGAAGATTCAACATTTGATTAATTAATGTAGGGGCTTACTTCGACCAAACTGTTCGTATCGTAATCATGATTGGATTGTTTTTCGAAAATATGTAAAAAAATCTTCAAGCATATTATAACAGAGGATATTTAGCACATGTTCCTATAACTGATATATGAGAGAGCATTAAGCGCGAGAATCTTTATTTACTTGGGAAAATTAACAAAAGTTTAGAAAATAATATAATGGGCTCAATTCATAAGTGGCAATTGTATTTCATTTAGCTATATTTTCTAAGCATTGTGATTATCCAACTAAATGGTGTATATTTTTCAGTGAAAGAAATGGAAAACGATTTATTTTTTATAATTTCTATGATCGATAAGGGAAAATATATTGGCATAAATACCAGTAGTTAATTTTCTAAAGGATTTTTAATAATGTTCGTATTTTCGATCAATTCTGTTTTTATCCAGCCTTATAAGGCGAGTGGGGGACAAACTCGCCCATTGTCACTTTTCATTAACCTTAAACTTGTAATCTTCATTATTTTTAATTAACCTTATTTCTTTCCCAATTCCTGATTTATTTTATTCACTTACTATTAAAAGTCACATTTTAATAAAATATAATAATTTATTTATAGCATTTTTTACTATACTGTAATAAAAAATTAATTATAATAAATTAAATGTTTATTAAATCAAATGTTTTCTTTGCAATAATATTTTTAATGTTGAGTAAACAATGTTGGGATCAAGTGTATCATTTTTCAGACCTTTCTGAACAGCTTCAAGCATACTGATGCATTCGACTTTTTTAAATTGTGTCATTTCTTCGAAATCTCTTGTGACTTTTTTGATAACTTTAACACTTCTCTCTGAATCCAGACCTTTAATTTGCAACTTAATCAGGAATGAAGGAACAACACTGGAATATAACTCGATGACAAGTTCATCGAGTCGAAGATTTCGCCTTTCTGGGAAGTACTGGTGCTTCAAAACCTTGAAATGTGATTCCGAGATGTTGTTTGTTCCATCTCCTTCATTTCTATAGCGAAGCATCCACCTGTCAAGATGATGGCGCCACTGTCGGTCAAAGTATTCACGGGCAGCAGGTTCCTCATTTAAAATTTCTTCTAAATTGTTGTAAACTTCATCAGGATCAATTTCTTCCTCTTCAGAACCAAAGACCAATAACTTCATTAAGTTATAGAAAGTTTCGAAGTTGGAACGATCTTGAAACTTTTCAGCCTTTCTCATGACAGCGCGCAACACATGAACGCCACACCAAATGATCTGGCATAAGGGGATGGCTGTTTCAACAGCATTTGTGATTTGAGGTGCGCAGTCCATTGAAAAATAAGATGGTTCACGATTGATGGAGCCAAAATATGCTGTGAGACAAACTTGTATATTTTCACTTGTGTCGGGCCAAACGAAAAAATACAAAAACGGAAAAACAATTGATTCCGCGAATTTGCCAGTGACGGCATAAAATGGTATGCGAGAGCGCAAGAGCTTATAAGTGGAATCAATGTGATAAGTTTGTATTTGATGTGAAAAAGCATTTGCTTCGAATGGGGCGTAATAGAAAATCATACGATCTGGCTCGTGAATAAACTCGATGAGATCATCCGGAGAATGACTCTTAACCATGTCGACAAAAATTGCAAGAGATGTAACATCATCCGCTGAGAAACGGGTATTGATTGCATGAAGGCGTTTAGAAAACTTTTTTAAAGCATCTGTAGATTGTTGAAACATTTCCTGAATGATCCCACTATCAAATGGGATATTAAGATCTTTGAAACACCTTAATTGTGCGTAAACACGGTCTTGATTTGATTCAAAATATCTTGTTAAATAAGATCTATAAAAATATGATGTAATTTGTTGTGATTTGTTTGGAAAAGGGGCAGAATGATTGTGGGTGTTAATACATTTTCGTATGTGGTACTTGTCATCGGGAAGTGTATCAACAAGGAAGCGACATGGACAATTCGGCAACTTACAATTAAATTGGATTTGATTTCTTTCTTTCCTAGTTTTATATGAATAACTACAACCTGCTTGGATTTCTTGTTGCACTCCATACTTAAGCAACTCGATATATGTGAGTTCGTGATCTTGGATCTGCATTAAAATGAAATGATTTGAAAGAATAAAGAATTTTGAATATATTGGTCTTATTTTGATAAGCTTGGTCGTGTTTTGAATAGCTTGGCCATCTAATTCAATTATGATCTTTGAAAATTAGGTGAAATAAAACTAAACATAAATGTAAAACTAGGGATATGAAATTTTGGTTGTACACCACTTGTATGTGCCGGATACCATTGTGTCAAATTTTTTCTGAAATTAACTTTAAAAGTACTAAGTAAGATCATGAGATATAGCAATATATGTTTAAACCAACTTATATTTTGGTTATACACCACTTGTATGTGCCGGATACCATTGTGTCAAATTTTTTCTGAAATTAACTTTAAAAGTACTAAGTAATATCATTTATTTTTGCATAATATAATGCCAATATGGTTTCTTTTGATTTTATTTCATTTATAAGCAAATCAGATTTGCCCAAAAACTCCACTCCATAAGCGTTCATTTGCTAAATTAAAAAGTGACAATGGGCTAGTCTGTCCCTTTCTCTTTAACTTATCATTATAATTAAAGGATTGTTGAGAAATATCTTGAATTGATAATAAATATATTGAAAAATAATAGATCAATACTAAACATTAAAAATTTACATGAAAATCAATAGTACAATTAAAAGTTATTTGAATAATATTCATTCAGTCTGGAACTAATGACAGGGATTCCAACATCTGGGCAGAATGGTTCGGGTCTGCTCAATAATGAATAAAGAATGGAAGGATCAGGAGTTTTTGGACTCATCTTTTCAGAAGCAGAAATGAAATATTCAGGTAGCAATTCAAATTCACTAGGCTTATCAGTCTTTCTGATAATATTAGCAATCTCTAAAACCGCTGCAACTTGATATAATTTACATTTGATTGTTTTTTCTCTTTCATTTGAGCGTGCTAGATATGCTGCAGCCTCGATTAAGTTGATTTTTCGGAGCTCCAAAGCTATGAATAGTAAAATAAATTCCTCTGTTACCTTTTGGACAGAGATGCACCCTTTGTAGCTAAATATGCTGTCCAATGAAAATTCTGGTAAGAAAGCACCTCTACTTGTAGCAATTCTCTCGATTGTATGTTTAATGTTTTCAAATCCAATCCAAAGGAAAGAATCTTGGTCGATTTTGGGACAAACGCCCAAGGCTTCAAAGACTGCCACAACTTCAAAAAATCTTCGTTGCCTGAATCCCATCTTATTGGAAATTGATTTGATATCATATTTTTGATCTTTATGATCGTTGCAATAATGAATAAATTCGTAAGTTGAAGACTTAAAATTATTTGGTTTATCAGTAGTAGAATTTGTCTGGCCGCAGACATTATGGTCTTGAACGGGGGAATTAAAATCGCTATCAGGTTCTGAATGCATATTTTAGATTTGAATTTCGTTTTATACAAAAAAGTATTGAAATTTTTGATATGAAATTTTACTCAGTGTTGATATCACTGTGAATGAGATAGAGAATAGTTTTTCGATAAAATTGATAGAAAATAAAACAAGAACCCATCCATAAATTAATTTATTAGAGGAAATTTGTATTTTGTCAAAAAGGAATATAAAATATATATGAATGATTTAAAATATATGTGTAAAATGAAAGATTTATATTGGATCTCAAAAATTAAATCCCCTTCAAAAGTTTAATTGAAATTTTCAAAAATAAGAAATTAAGGAAGTTAAAAGGAGTGGAATAATTTGGATTGATAAATGAAATATAAATGAGTGATTGATATCGGAGATATTTAGCCAGATCTATCAAATTTAGTAATCATTTTATTTAATTGATGACCATAATTCAAATCTTCAAAATTGTTGAAAAGAAAAATTATTA
This sequence comes from Trichomonas vaginalis G3, assembly GCF_026262505.1. Taxonomy (NCBI): domain Eukaryota; phylum Parabasalia; order Trichomonadida; family Trichomonadidae; genus Trichomonas; species Trichomonas vaginalis. Next base: position 5,738,953 of record NC_067203.1, read on the forward strand.
ACATCTATTATAGAATAATTTTGTGCAAAAAAATTTAATTGCTAATAAACAAGATTTTCAAAGCTCAGAAATATCAGAATTTTACAAAAGTTAAATATGATATATGAATGTTGTTGATTAAAAATATCACGCCCATGGAAATTTTACATTCAAATGTTTTTGAGAGTAAAAAAATCAAAATTACAGTTTCACCCGTGACATAATGGAAAATTCGAATACAGATAGGATTTTAATATTATCATTTTTTATTAAAAAATAACTCTGAAATTATTTCAATTTTCAAAGTTTATTGGTGAAGTATTTTATTTAATCTGCTAGTTGCGAGAATATTTTCATAATTCTTTATTAACTCTGAGAAAAAAAATAATAATTTTTCGAAACGACATTTTTAATGTATTATGAATCAATTGATTTTTTTGTTTTGGAATAATTGAGATGATTTTGTATTTGTCAAATAATTTTCTAACAAATATTTGAAAATTGAAATTTTGTTTGTAATTATTGAAATATTAATCCTTTTGATTCATTATGAATGTGTTCCCCAATGGAAAAAAAATTCATCTTCCAAAAAAAAAATATAATATTGTCAAAAAGAGACATTAATACTAATTAAAGAATCTTATTAGTATATCCGCATGTTTTTGTTGAGGGATCAATGGATATTTAAAGAAACAAAATATCTAAATGAGTTGGAAACTGTGAAATCAATAAAGAAGAACTGAAATTATAAGTCCCAATGCCTATAAAGTCTACTGTGATACACAGTTCCATTGAAATTGAATATTTTTTTTTATTTAATTAAATGCTTGTTAATAACAGTAGTGTCTTGATGCTAAGCATAGCTTATTAATTGGTAGCAAATTTAAAGTCAATAAAACTCAAAGTAGCAAACGTTAACCATTGTTTAAGTGTACCTTCAGAAAAATTGATTCAAATAAATTTAACAGCTTTATAAAATGAATCTTCAAATAAGAATTCAATTAAAATTAAATTATTGGAAAAGATTCTTCGTAAATTAATATTATTTTATAGTAGTAGGATAGGAAGGGTTGTGTGACTTTTTTTGTTGCATCTATATATAGACGATACATTAAAATATTTATATACTAAACACATTTTAAAAAATTAACATTAATTTTAAAATAATTTATTTTTTATCTTTTATAAAAGAAGCTATATATAGATGATGTCAGATATTCCGCGATTAATTAAACATTGTTTAAATCCTGAATGGAATCAATGGAGTCATAATCAAAGACCTCATAAACGAGTAAAAGAAATTAGAAATAATTATTTTCATGAGTAAAAGATTCACTACCATAATGAAATAAAAAATAAAAAAATAAACTTTAAAAATTTATGTCTCAGAATCAACATTGAACTTTAAGAAACTAATGATTATTTGAATTTATGAAATCAATTATCTGATTTACTCTTTCTTCAATCTCTTCTATTCTTTTTGTTAAATCATCTATTTTCATTAATGAGGTGATTCTTGATTGAGGAATAGATTTCAAACTAACCACTCCTTTTATTTTTGAAATTTTGAATCCATCAACTTTAAACATTTTATTCAATTTACATGTTGTCAATTCTTCAAATAATTTTTTATTATTAGCATAATAGTCATTAAATTCTTCAACAGATGAAAAATTTTTTATTTCAGTAATTGGTTTAACAACGTTTATTTTTTGTTGAACATTTTCACTTTCATTTATTTCTTCCTCTGTTTCATTTATTTTTAAAATCGGTTTCATTTATCATTAAATAAAAATTAGAATATAAGTGATGAAATATATTTTTTAATTAATATTAAATCAGAAATGGCGGCAGGATTCTTTAAAAAATTATGGGATGGAATTAAGAAAGCTGCAGGTTGGGTTCATAAAAATATTATTAAACCCGTTGCAAACTTTTTGGCACCAGTAGCGAAAACGGCAGGAACTATCATAGGTGGAGTATTAGGCACTAAAGCAGGTAATCCGGCGATGGGAGCACAAGCAGGTAACGCAGTTGGTGGAATTGCTGAAGGAATACTTAATAAAATAGGAGGTAGATAGTGGAAAAATAAATAAATATTATTTTTATCTTAGTATCGGTTGAAGTCTTTGATAAACTTTTTCTCCTTTATTTAATATTTCTCTTATTGGGGCGGCTTTTGGCGTTATTGATTCAGCAACGTCACTAATTGCTTCTTTATTCTTAAATATCCAATTTGCTCCTTTCTTCATTGTTTCCCAAACTTTATGTGCTCCTCTTTTTACTTTATCCCACAGTTTCTTAAATATACCTGCAGCCATAGTTGATTATTTCATTAAAATTAAAAATTCATTTTCATCTTTTAATTTTGATTTTTTATTTATTAATAAATGACGACTAACTATTTGGTGCCAAACACTAAACCGATTAATGGAAATGTGTTTCATTCATTCGAAAAGATAAATGAAATATTCGCAAAGAATGACGGTAGAAGATATTATAGAGAACTTGAAAGTTCATGCTATGACTCTGATGCTCCATATTTTGATGATAAACAAACTCATTTAAGAATTACAAATCCGGCTCATGATGTGAATCAATTAGGTGACACATATATTAAACGCAAAGTTAAAGCAACTCTAGTTTCAAATAAAGCTTTCACATGTGATGCCGCTTTTAAATGCATGCGTTTATTCGTTGGTTACAAATCATCAAATCAAAGCTTTAAACAATTAGAAGTAGAAACCGAAAGAGGTGATGCTGGTTATCTTCAGATGGATTGCGCCCGTGAATCTTTCGCATTTGCAACATATAAACCAAAATCAGAAAGGAAAGTTAAAAAGTTTGTTCATTCGTTATATAATAATGTTCAAAAATATGATAACTCAGTATGTGGTAAATATATTGACCCTTCAGAAGTTTTCAAGAACGCAAATGAAGAAGTTGATGTCACTTTTGATATGATTATTCCGGTAAATGATTTGTTAGCATTTCAGGCGTTCGATGATTATCCTAAATCATTTGGTGAAATCATTCTTAAATATTATGTTTTCAGGGATACTTTAGTATTTTGTCAGGTTGACCCGTTAAGAGTTGCTGATTTACAAAATTACGTTTATGAAAAGATAACTGATGAAAATTATGAAAAGATTATGAATCATGTTTATAAATATGATCGCAAATTCCAACAAATCGGACTTCCTGCCAAATTAATTACAAGCTTAGCCGCTACATCTGCTGACGCAACAGTTGATAATGTTATTATTTCATGCACAAAGATGGAAGTTTTAGAGGATAAATGTATTACACCAGGATACAGTTTAATTGAAGAATCAGTTAAAGCAATACCACGTTTATTCAGTAAGGAAGATCCATTCATGATTCCAGCTCAACATATTGACGTTCGTTCACTAAATGGAGGTTGCATCACTCCTGAAGGTATCAGCTCAGATTTCTCATACGCTCTTCATAATGTTACAGATGTTGTGTTAACATTTCCGAAGAATGCAATGCAAAGAACAGTTTTAGAAAATCCAATGCTTCGAGGTCTTCAGGTCACTATAGATTCCAGAAACTTCCCCGATCAAGCGATGACCACAATGGGTGACATATTCTTTACACGTATGCTTCAAGCTTCTGATTTAGATGGAGTGAATGAATGCACAGAAGAATACGAGGACTCATTAACTAGACCACTGAATGATGATGATGGCACGCCATTAGCTAGAACATGGAAAGACCAAACTTCATTCTTATGCACTATTCCAGTTCAACGTGATGGAGCGGGTATATTCTTTGATGGATTAGAAACTTTCAACTCACAAGTTACAGTACAAGTGAAAGCTTATCCAATCATTCAGGGTGAAAATGACACTTACTGTTCAAAGGTGACAAATCCTCCTCAGGTTTGGTTTACTAGGACTACATATTGGACATGGACACCGGATGAAGGTTTGAAATATCATCCAACAGGTACACCACCACAGTATAGAAGTTCATATGATGAAATATTGATGAATAGAAATGTTTAAAATTATAAATTTATTTTTGATTAAATGGATTTAAATTCATCCACCCCTTATGAAGAATTAGCAGGAGTATATAATACATACGTAGATGATATGATTAATGAAGCATTGAGTGATAATAGAAATGCTCTATCTAAGGAAAAATTAATGAAAATTCCATATTCTGAATGTTACTTAAATTCAATCACTGCAGCAATTGGTAAACAGAATAAAGGTAAAACATTAACGATATTAAAACAAATTATCATTATTGCTAACACTTCCCCCTATTCACATGTGTTAATTTATATCAACCGTTCAGGTTCACCTTCAGATGATACATTTGAATCTTTAAAGCATTTAATCAAAATTCCAATTATTTATTTATCACAAGAAGAAGCAGAAGATTATTTAAAAAACTTTTTAATGTATAAAGAATTATATAATACAATCAAGAAGCAAGGATTAGAGGATAAAATTATTGATAAACAACGGGATGAATTATTTGAAACACTTTCTATTTCAAATTTTGATAGAGAATTTTTGCATTCACTCATTTTTCTAGATGATGCGGTGAAATCAAAACTAATAACAAATGAGAAATCATATTTTAATCAGTTATTAACTCAATGTCGACACATTCAGTGTTCATTCTTCATGGCTGTTCAATACTTCAAAGCATTAAGCACAAACATTAAATCAAATCTATCAACACTTTTCATTTTCAGTGGGTTTAGTCGTCAACAGTTGAACTTATGCTTTATCAAGTGAATTTACCAATTGAGCATTAATGAACTTTACACACAATATCAGCAATTAGGTGAACATGGAAAAATAATAGTTGATTTAAATAAAGGAAGTGTTAAATTTGATTAACTTTTATAATTAATTTTTATTTTTTATTTATAATTAAACATGACAGAAATAGCAAATCTTCTACAGGTTCCATTAAAACAAGGGACAAACAAAAAGGGTACATATAATAGAACTATGAAAGTTCCTGATGGAATGAAAGAATTAGTTCATATTGTTGCTGGTCTTCAAAAAGATGTTAAACAAATGAGAAACGTTTTAACATTACCAGAAGCTCAAGCATATGCCAAACGTCATGGTCCAAATTGGGAAGCACACGAAGCAGACATTACGGGTCCAAATGGAAACCTGATGGTATAAATGAAGTTTTCGTTACTGATGGTCAAGGTAATATTAAAGTCATAAATGGTTATAAATTAACTATATCTGATTATCCTAAACGTAAAGTATATAATGAACGTTATCCTATGCAATTTGATGAAAATGGAAAGCTGTTAAACAATACATTGGAGAAGGTGAAAATGGTCCAATTAATTCATACCGTCATAATCCATATTCTTATTTCAATGAAGAATTAAATGCTATTGAAGAGGGACCGATGGATTACCACGATATTCTAACCAGTTTGATGGTCAATATGCAAATATTAGACCTGAAATTTCAGCTAAGAAATTCTTTAAAGTTGCTTTATTCGATCCAGTTTTCGCAAATGTTAAAGATGAACTTAACAGCAATTCCAACCAATTATAGTAGCAAGAATTGCATCATGTGCTTTATATCTCAAGCATTCAAAGATTTAATTAAGAAACCATTATATCAGCAACGTGGTTTAACTTATGATTTAGTTAAGGAATCAGATAAAAGAAAATTTGAGAAATCAGATGATTATAAGAATGCAATTAATGAATATTATTCGGTCTATTAATTTCGATGAAAATGTAAAAATCAACTTCATGAACAAATATAGGGAATAATAGATTCAAAAGTTCCAGCAAAATAAAAGTTTAAATATATTTTTTTATTCGATTATAAATGAGAAGACGTTTCACTAGTCAAAAGAACACTAACGCAAAAGCAGAGATTACGGTTGGTTATAACGTAAATGATGATAAATCACGAATTATTCAAAATGTTAAAGTTAATGTTAGCCCCGAATTAACAAGGTCAGCAACTCAACCAAATTTATTAACTCGTGACTTACCGAAGAATGAGGAGAATGAAGAAAACCATGAGAATGGAGACCCAATCATTTTATCTGAACCTGGTAAAGAACCTGTTGAAATTCCCACTTATCCAACATTACCCCCCACCTCTTTCATCAAACATCGAGAACCCATATTAAAATAGACATTAATTCAGAATTAATGAAAATTTACCGTGATATAATAATTAATAATTATGATTCAATAATAAATTTAATTGACCAATCCGGTTTAATTATTTTACCTTATGAATCATTAATTCACATTATTGCCATTCTTTGTGATGTTCAAGATTCAGACGTTAAGATTCAATTTTTCATAGATGATGAGGTTTCATGCTGCGGAACAGTTGCAAAAATAAATCTATAAAGGATATTAGCACAATTAAGATATCAAAGAACGGAACAACAACTGAACTTCATTTAACATATAATGATATTTATAATAAAATAGTTGATGAATATAAAATATCACTTGAAAAATTCTTTGTTAAGGCTATTTAATATTCAAGCATTAACATTATCGAATAATAATCCTTTGAATCATAATCAATAATAATTGACCTTTCACCAGTTTCTATCGTTTGTTTTATTTCTTTTTGTTCCCCACTATCTGGATCGGTCATTGTAATTGTTTTTGTTATAGTATCAGCTTTATCTTTAACTTCAATCTTTTTTCCATCGGGATATTTAAACCAAAATTCCAAAAATTCGATATTGTCAATCTGTTCATATTTTAATCTATCAATTACATTTTTTAATACCATCTGAAAATCTTATGAAATGGTCATTATATGGGTTTGATTGAACTAAATTTGAATGAAGTGAAATATAACCTGTTGATGAATATGACATTGACTCGTATTTTCTGAAAACACTAAAATTTATAACATGAATGAATTTCTTATTCGTTGAATTTATGAATTCTTGAGGTAATCTTATTCTAGTTTTATTTATCACTGGAAATAACGCTTTACCATATTTTTAATCGTAATAAAAATGTCAATTATCAATATTATTTCGAATAATAGCTGTGAATTAAATTTAACAGTTAGCGGAATTTATAATGTTACTCTCGTTTCTGTGAGTGGTAAATTTAATCCCATTCTTTTAGACCATTCAGATTATATATCATTTATTAAAGATGACCATGAAAAAACGTATGATATGTATATAAATAATGTGATAGCGAAATGGATATTAACATGATTTTAAGTTATTTAAATGAATCATTTATCGTATGGTATGAAGAAAATTTTAAATCAAAACCCGATAAACTTTTTGAACTTGATGAAATAAATAACCTTATTAAATTCCCGCTGAAAATTAAATTTTGTACTCCTCATCTTCGTTCATTGTTGGGATATTAAATTTTGAAAAAGATGTTGGGGATGTTTTGTATTCTGACACTGGTTCCAATTTCATTTAATCAAATGTGATAAAGTTAATACCCCAATGAGATTTTCACATCAAACATTAGACCCTAACTCTTACCCATCAATACAAAACATTTTATCCATCAACTTAAACACATTTTCTTTATCATATCCGTTTCAATTATCCGGGAATTCATTTATTCTTCATTCAAAAGATTTATCAAATATTAAATTTAGAATAACTGACCTATTTGATTGTGATTTAGAATTCATGAATGAAATATTATGGCAATTTCAAATAGAGAAAATAGCCGATGAGATAACGGATTAAATATTTATTTTTAAATCATAATAAATGATTAAACAACAGCAACCACAACAACTTAAGGCACAAAACACCCAGGTCCTTCAGACCATTACATACGCCATATATGCATATAATTCAAAGACGGCAGAACAAACGCAAAGGTTGAAATATGGAGATTTGGAGATAGTATTGAAAAATAACCGTTTCGAATTCGTTTGCAAAGGTGGTGCAGTGATATCAAATATAAAAGAAATTTTATTTATGAATTCAAAAATTAAAGGAATAACGGATGATATAACATCAATTCCACCAGAAGAACAGAGATATTACGCATTAAATGCATTTCCTAAAGTTTTGAAGATTGGAAGATTTAATTTAAATGAGGAATTCATAGAAAGTCCTTTCCTAAATGACATAATGAAGAAGGTGGATAAGGAATATGTGGATAGTGAGTTAAATAAGAAGGCAAATTTGGTTTATGTTGATGAAAAAGATAATGAAATTAAAGAAAAGATTGAATGGTATCATGAATGGACATTTGAGACTTTTAAAGTTAAAGCCGATACAGAATGGGTTTCAGGATGTTTAGACCTTAAAGCAGATAAAAACATATGTTGATGAAAATTATGCAAAGAAGTCGGAAGTAAATGATGTGATTACAAGCATGAAAAATGAAATACTTCAAACATTATATCCTGTTGGTTCTATTTATACGTCAATGAACTCAACAAATCCATCAACAGTTTTAGGTTTTGGTATGTGGAAGCAGATTGTAGATAAATTCTTATACTGTGCTAGATATTCAAAGCAAACAGGAGGTTCGAAGAAAATTAAAGAAGCAAACCTTCCACCGCACACTCATACAGGAACGACAAACACAACAGGTAATCATTCACATTCAATAACAAAAAGAGGTTATACAAATCTTGCAGCAGGTTCGGATAGATGGGGAATGAATAGATATGATATCACAACTGACCCAGTAGATTCAAGCACAGGTATTTTCTGTGGAACCTCAGGAAATCATTCACACACTTTCACAACAAATCCAACAGGCTCAGGTAAAGATTATATGCCACCATTTGTGACTGTATTCGCATGGTACCGCGTTCATTGAATGTGCTTGAGCCCAGACCTTTGGGTCAAGGCTTACTGAATGAACTAAATATATTTTATGTCTGTAATTAATTAGGTAATGAAGTAATGGATGAACTGCAGAAATAATGTTTACGTTAATGTTTACGTTAAGTGACTCAAAGAGTCCGGAGACAAAGTCTCATGGTTTCAGGTTATTCAATAATTAATTATTTTTGAAGAACTGAAGGTGCTACCATGTTACCATGTGCTACCAGGTTAATTAACTTCTCTGAAAAAATGAGACAACATGACATTTTGACAACAACACAGGAGGAAGGCATTTATGAATTATTTTTGAAGAACTGAAGGTGCTACCATGTTACCATGTGCTACCAGGTTATTTAACTTCTCTGAAAAAATGAGACAACATGACATTTTGACAACAACATAGGAGGAAGGCACTTATGAATTATTTTTGAAGAACTGAAGGTGTTACCATGTTACCATGTGCTACCAGGTTAATTAACTTCTCTGAAAAAATGAGACAACATGACATTTTGACAACAACATAGGAGGAAGGCACTTATGAATTATTTTTGAAGAACTGAAGGTGCTACCATGTTACCATGTGCTACCAGGTTAATTAACTTCTCTGAAAAAATGAGACAACATGACATTTTGACAACAGTCGGGGAAATAAATGTTTACGTTAATGGTTTCATCGTATATGTTTACGTTAAGTGACTCAAAGAGTCCGGAGACAAAGTCTCATGGTTTCAGGTTATTCAATAATTAATTATTTTTGAAGAACTGAAGGTGTTACCATGTTACCATGTGCTACCAGGTTAATTAACTTCTCTGAAAAAATGAGACAACATGACATTTTGACAACACAGCAGGATTAATGCAAAAATAAATTCCAATCATACTTTATACTGCCTCATTTACAGGTATTTCATCATCAGTAAATGAATCCTCATTATCGTTTGGTTCAACCTGTTTATATAATCCTTTCATTTCTTCTTTCAAAACATAACACCATGTTTGTTTACCGTCTATTCTTCTATGTTTCCTATCACATTTATCCTTAATACTCATTTGGAAATTCTTGTCTTTCATGTCTGATGGTTTGCAGAATAGAGCATTTTCACACGTCATACCTGCACACAATTCATCATAATGTGTATTTATCCATACATCTAAAGGATTTGTTGATAATTCTATTAAATCTTGTTTGGCTTCAGTCATCGGTATGATTCGTACATTAAATGATGAAAGGTCATATTGCATAAAATACGTCAGTAAATTATCATAAAATTCCTTAGTGCATGAATTCATCAAATTCTTGAAGTAATCAAATTGACCCTTGAATTTACCATTAACTCTTAAAACTACGTATCTTCTGTCTCCAACTTCAATTTTGACAGGGTAAACGTTATTAGTTACGAAAATGAAGTTTGCAACGTTCTGAGCAGTTCTTCTGGGTTGATTCTTTTCATTAATTCTAATCTCATTATCCGTAATAATTGATTTCAAAGCGTTGAAGTTTGCGAGTCTGTCTTCACCTACATTCTTGAGTTCATTAAGTACAAGAAACATTTTACTCTCAACTACTGAATTGAAATTACCCGTTAGCGCACTTATTTCAGTAATGTTTTTACATGAATAACCAGCGAGAAGTTCAGAAATAATGTCTGTAAATCTGTTTTTACCTGTTCCCTGAAGTCCTTTCAAAATAATTGCTGTTTCATTCTTGATTCCAGGATGTTGAATCATTGATGCAATCCAGCTGAGAAGGTATTTATACACTTCATCGTTATTATCACAAATGGCTTCTTTAATGAAATTCATAAACATCTCAATTTTTGAGTAATCAAGCTTTTCGAGAATGTTGTATTTATAACCCTGAAACGTTGAGAAAACATCTGGGGAATCAGATTTAAAGCAAACACCCTTAACGGTTAATGAAGACAATTGATTTAATAGTACGTCCCATGCTGTTATGGTTTTACCTTCTTCTTTAAATAATTTAATCATTTTGAGTGACTCTTTCATGTTTGACTGAAGAACGAATGATATTTGATTCATTTTATCGTGTATGTTGTAATCTTTCTGAATGAAATATTTGTTTCCACAATCTACAAAACGAATTACACGCGATAAATCCTCAATGACTTCAGAACTGTTTTTATACTGATGATTTTCAGCCTTGCGTCTAATATCTGTTATCAAAAACGAGTCATCAAGTTTTATATCAAATGTTATTTTTGGCTTACGTAATAAAGGTAAAACATATTCATCATAATATTCCTTTTGATAAAGTTTTAGAATCTTCACTAAAACAAATGGAGAAGTCATTAAATGTGCATATCTACTACGTGCTTTTTCAAAATTACTTTTTGCATTTTCAGTTAAACTGCAGAAGTTATAAACGTTATCGTATGCTTCATTAATCAAATGATCCGGTAACGAATTAATAGCTTGAAACAGTGTGAATAATGTAACTTCTTTTTCTAAATTCATGTTTCCACCGTCATTATGTACTTCAAAATCACTGATGCCATCAACTATGCTCTGGGCAAGTTTATCGTCAATGTTTACATCTTTGTTTTCATTCATGATAGTCTTTATTTCTTCGTTCTTCTGTTCAACTCTTACCTTAATATTCAAATCATTTAATATATCATTCACTGTTCTGGTTAATGTTGAATCATAACTTCCACGAATGAATGAGTATGTATTGATTGGTTCTGATGCATTCTTGCGAACTCTTGAATCAGCCATAACTACTAAAGAACGCTTTGAATCATCCATTGAAGTCATTATATCAATATCATAATCATTGCAAGAATAACATTTAATCATTCTGTTCGAAACTGCATAGAAGAAATTAGTGTTGCAATAAATGTGAAGACCTCCTGAAGCGGTTTTAACGATAACATCTTTATCCGAAAGTTTTGATAAAATGTCTTTTCTAACTGTTTCTTTAAGTTCATCATTGTACGATTTATTGATATCAATATCTATAATCGTTAAATTTGATATTTTATTTACTAATAAAGCCATACCAGTTTTCCTTCCTCTTCCTCCATCATGTTTGAGGTAGTTATGTAAATCAATCTTGTTTTCACCAATTCTTTCGTTGAGGGTTTTAGTTTCTGCCACAACTAATTCCTCAGCTAATGAATCAATAACTTTTTCATCAGAAATGATAAAGTTGCTGTTGTTGTTTGTTGCTGTCATTTATATAGGAATAAAAAAATAAAAATAATTTTAAAACTAACTTTATTTTTGGACTGCATCATATTTCCTATGTTGTTGTCAAAATGTCATGTTGTCTCATTTTTTCAGAGAAGTTAATTAACCTGGTAGCACATGGTAACATGGTAGCACCTTCAGTTCTTCAAAAATAATTCATAAGTGCCTTCCTCCTATGTTGTTGTCAAAATGTCATGTTGTCTCATTTTTTCAGAGAAGTTAATTAACCTGGTAGCACATGGTAACATGGTAGCACCTTCAGTTCTTCAAAAATAATTCATAAATGCCTTCCTCCTATGTTGTTGTCAAAATGTCATGTTGTCTCATTTTTTCAGAGAAGTTAATTAACCTGGTAGCACATGGTAACATGGTAGCACCTTCAGTTCTTCAAAAATAATTCATAAATGCCTTCCTCCTGTGTTGTTGTCAAAATGTCATGTTGTCTCATTTTTTCAGAGAAGTTAATTAACCTGGTAGCACATGGTAACATGGTAGCACCTTCAGTTCTTCAAAAATAATTCATAAGTGCCTTCCTCCTATGTTGTTGTCAAAATGTCATGTTGTCTCATTTTTTCAGAGAAGTTAATTAACCTGGTAGCACATGGTAACATGGTAGCACCTTCAGTTCTTCAAAAATAATTCATAAATGCCTTCCTCCTATGTTGTTGTCAAAATGTCATGTTGTCTCATTTTTTCAGAGAAGTTAATTAACCTGGTAGCACATGGTAACATGGTAGCACCTTCAGTTCTTCAAAAATAATTCATAAGTGCCTTCCTCCTATGTTGTTGTCAAAATGTCATGTTGTCTCATTTTTTCAGAGAAGTTAATTAACCTGGTAGCACATGGTAACATGGTAGCACCTTCAGTTCTTCAAAAATAATTCATAAATGCCTTCCTCCTATGTTGTTGTCAAAATGTCATGTTGTCTCATTTTTTCAGAGAAGTTAATTAACCTGGTAGCACATGGTAACATGGTAACACCTTCAGTTCTTCAAAAATAATTCATAAGTGCCTTCCTCCTATGTTGTTGTCAAAATGTCATGTTGTCTCATTTTTTCAGAGAAGTTAATTAACCTGGTAGCACATGGTAACATGGTAACACCTTCAGTTCTTCAAAAATAATTCATAAGTGCCTTCCTCCTATGTTGTTGTCAAAATGTCATGTTGTCTCATTTTTTCAGAGAAGTTAATTAACCTGGTAGCACATGGTAACATGGTAGCACCTTCAGTTCTTCAAAAATAATTCATAAGTGCCTTCCTCCTATGTTGTTGTCAAAATGTCATGTTGTCTCATTTTTTCAGAGAAGTTAATTAACCTGGTAGCACATGGTAACATGGTAACACCTTCAGTTCTTCAAAAATAATTAATTATTGAATAACCTGAAACCATTAACGATAAAATATATTTTTGGTCGTTTATGACAAAAATAAATGGTTCATTTACTCACAATATTTTTTTACAAAACGACCCCAAACTTTTAACTTCTTTTCTGCAGTTTCTAATGCTATCTTAGCGAGTTCATATTCTCTAAATTCTCTCTTTAAATCTTCTTGTTCCCATTGGTCTAGTTCGTATGGAGAATCTCTATAACCATAATATATCTCACGTTCATGTTCTAATTGTTTTTTGCACATTTTTCTAACTTCTTCTTCAAACAAATGTTTTGCATTCTCTACTGTATCTTCGAGTTCTTCTTCATCTAATTTCTCATGAACTTTCTTGTCTATGGAGTCCATAATTTTTCCAACTGCTATGCAATATTTTGGAGAAGCCCACATTGCTATATAGTTTATAAGTCTTGGGTCTACATACGTTCCTCTAACCTGTTTGATTTCATCAGGAATTCCTGCATGAATTTTGTATAAAAAGCAACCGTCTGAATTCCGGCGGTTGCTATATTCTTCACAAAATGCCTTATAATACTCTTCCCAGGACTTATTTTCCAACAACTTTCTAAAGTCTTTCCTAAACTGTTGGCACATATTTGTTGCATTAATGTAACCATCCTTGTCTCTACGTAAGACTTCAATACCATTATAAGTGCCTTTTGTGAATGTTTCACCATTAGATTTGTTCGTGAATGTTTTTGCTTCGACTGACATTTCTGTTCTTACATACAAAATAAAAAGTTGAAAAAATAAAACTAACGTTATTTTTGGACTGCATCATATTTCCTATGTTGTCAAAATGTCATGTTGTCTCATTTTTTCAGAGAAGTTAATTTACCTGGTAGCACATGGTAACATGGTAACACTGAAAAAATTAAATTTGGATTGAGTTTAAAAATTCATCTTTATTAAATTCATCTCTTCCAACCAATTTATTTATTCTATTAAATTCTTTTATTTTTGCTTCACTCAGTTTAAGGATTGAACGGTAAGTTTCTAATTTTTCGATTATTTCCTTCTTCTCTTTATCGTTTTCAATTACTTTAGTTTTATGGGCATCAACCCCACCGCATTGTGGCTTCTTTTTGTAATAGCATATTTTTGATTTAATTCTGTTTAGTTTCTTTTTATATTCATTGTCTGGACTCTTGACTGCTTTGTTGTCACTCATTTCTTACGAAATAAAAAAATTAAATATTATTTAAATATAATGGAGTAATAAAATAAATCGGAATTTCTATTAATTTATTGTCAACTTCAACAAATGCATTGCCGTTAATATATCTAACAAATTCAGCTATTGTGTCAAATCTTCGTCTTCTTTTTGTCATTGATTTATTAGTTTTTCCATAATCGAGATGAATCAAAACTTTATCCCCTTGTTTAAAATTCATGAGCCCCGAATTAATTTGTTCACGTTTAACATCATTCAACCTTTCCATTTGCTTTCTAATATATTCCCATTCTTTTGAAATATCATTTTTCATTTCCACTGGTTTCATGTTTATAGTTCTATGCCATGTATTATTGTAATAATATACTAACTGTTGTATGATGGAGTCATGATTTCCATCCCAGTATATCTGACCGTTAACCCCTAACGCATCTCTAAGAGTTCTCATTACCGCATCAACTATTTTATTATGAAACGTATATGGAGAAGATGAGAAGTAAAAATTAATTTGTGGAAATAATGAGTCATAGTTGCCTGAAATCCTTTATCGCCATCACCCCTTAATATTATCTTCTTTCATGATCTAGTAAGTATTGTATAGCTCTTCTTGTTTCCTGTTCGTTTTCCCTTTCACTGGAATGCAATATAAATATCTAGTGTTAATGTTAATGGCAAATAAATAAGTAACTTTTCCTTTTGAATATTCCAGATGATCGATTTCGTATGAATATGGATATGGAGCAAATGAAGGGCGACTAAATTTTTTCCTTTAACGGTTGAATTTTGGGTCAATTGGTTTATTTAATATTTTGAAATCCTTTTAAAATCTTTTTGCTTCTTTAATGTTTGAAATGGATATAATAAAGTGAATGATGAAGGATTAACTGAAGGAGGAGCGGTACTGTCGTTGGAGGTTTGGTGTTGCAAGTGGTTTAATTTTATCTGCTTTGATTTTGGATTTCATTCCTTCCTTCATTCCTTCCTTCATTAATTCTGGATGTATTCTATCATTTGTTTTAAATATGCTGTATATAAAGGTTTGATATACTTTCCCGCTTCGAGTTTATGTTGAAGGATGAATTCCAAAAGTTGATCTTCATTTAAAAGTCGGGCTGAATATGGTTTAACTAATGAATCATAAATTAAAGCTTGTGCTTCATTTATGGTCTGAAGGACCTGGGCGTTTTGCACCTTTTGTGTTTTGTTCCTTTGGCTTTTGCGGCTCAGGATTATATAATTTATATAATTCATCAATATCTTCTTCTGTTAATTACTTTATTTTGAAATCTTTCAACTGTTTAAGTTGTGATTTATTTTTTCCCTTTGAATATTCATTATTTTTAATTTTGTCTTTAATTTTAGAAATTATTCTATCATGATATTTCAAAATTTCATTTTTATAATATGGATAATAATATTCCATATCATCACCCGTTATATTATTATTATATTTTTGGAGATATGATTTTAATTCATAATAACTAAGAAAATTTTGATTAAGTACTAAATCATAAATTAAATTTTTTAAATCTGCGCTATTCATTTATATAAAAATAAAATAAGTGTTTTAAGGGTGCCCACCTCTTTGAATCATAGTATCAAAACCATCATTAACGGTTCCTTTTGTCTCTTCTGTGGCATTTCATTAAAAATAAAATTTTAAAATTCATGACTCAACCCCTACGTTTTTAAATTGTATTAAATAAATGGCATTACAACATCCATTTTCACAACATACAGCCTTAGTGTGTGCTCCTGTTAATGCAGTCTTACCGATTGTTAAGCGAGTCATTGCCCCGTTTTTAAGTTGTAAATTAATATTCTGACCATCGAAAATAACTTTATCATTTATTATATCCAAATATTTTTTAGGTGTTAATTGCTTATTTTGTCTTAAACTAACACCCTTCATTTTTTGTGCAATCTTTTTAAAATCACTTCCATCAATTGAACTGTTGAATGATGTATAACACTTAGGACATAAAGCAACCATGTTATCACCTTGTTTCTCAATTGCTAAACCCAATAATTTTTTCTCATGTGCTTTTTCTTCAGCTTTATTCTTTAATTTAGGTTTAAATTTCTCATCAAAACAGAAGAAATCAAATGGTGCGAATTTGAAAATGTTTTTATCATAAAATTGTTTATCGGTAACAATTGCTTGAAATGCTTGAGTGTTAGGAAGATTTGGGTCGCCAGCGATTGCCCAATAAGATGAATCAGTATCACCTTCAATGAAATGAAAACGATTAACATCCATGCATTTATACATAAAATCATAAATGAAAACCAAATACCAGTATTTTGCGTTATCTAAAGTGAAGAATGCCTCTTGTAAACATGTATCACATCTATAAAATCTATCTTTAAGCATCACTTGATATGTATCTTCACCTATTTCTCTTATGTTTTTAAACTTATTTGACATACATGCAACGCGTGCCTTCTGTGCATTCATTATTTTAGTCTTTGCGTAATTTTGTGTATTCATTGCATCGTAACCATATGATCCATTAAGCGAAATCTTGCAAAATAAACTTTTTCCTTTATTTCCTTCTAATTCAGCCTTTTGTCTTTCGTTCATAAATTCGTTCGCAAATTCATTAAAGCAAGTGTTTTTCGTAAATGTTAAAATTGATTGAATGTCATCGATGATAAAATGAAATCTGTCTATTAGATACCAAAGATAATAAGAAGAAAATGGTTGATATTGGTTGTGTGTTGATGCTAACTGAGTTAATTTCCTCTGTTTCTGGTCAACTGGTAGATTGTTTGATTTCATGTAATTATACATAAAACTGCCAATTGTTTTTTCATCTGTGATAATATCTAAGTTTCTTATTATCGGTAAAAAGTTTATGTAATCATTAATGTATTTTTCATCAATGTGACCCTTTACTTCAGCCACGAATAAAGTATTTTTCTTCTTAATTATTCCCAGTGCTTTTGCTTTCTTTGTTGCTGTATCACAAATGATAACACCATTCAATCTTCCCGGCATATACATTTTATGGTCAGTATATTGAATGAAATCATGAGGATTAGATGAAAATGATGAAGGATATAATGAATTAAAGTCAACACCAACGAAATGAGTCATGATGTTGGTGGTGTCCTCATTTGATACAGTTTTAGTTTCTGGATTATATGAAAGTTTATTAATGTGCGTGATTCCTTTAAGATTAACACGATGTTGAACATTTGATAAACCACCAGTAATTCCATTACGGAGAATGTGATAAGCTTCAACTGAATCTAAAGTCATTGGTAAATTATTTTTTAATGCATAATTTCTTAAATTGATTCTTAAACGTTGAACATCTTCATCTTTATTTGATTTTACGACATTGCAATAACAACACATTAACTGACAATTTTCTTTGGTATGTGGTTTTTCATTATCGATTCTATCCAATGTTGGTTTATTTGCATATGTAAACGCTTTACCACACATTTTGCATTTAGATGAAAGGATTAAATCGTGATAGTATTGAAAATCATCCATTGAAACATTATTTTTAGTATTCCTTTCTGCTTTTTCATCTTGTTTCTTATATGATTCAATTTTATATTTCCAATACTTTTTCGTTAATTCAAAACTTGATTCTATCTTTTCCTCAGGATATTTTTCATTAGGATTAAAGTCTTTATATGCTAAAGCGTAACGAATCATTGAAGCATTCGATGATAAAGAAAGATTATGAAGCATATCAATTTTATAAACAAATGTTTCTTCAATAATTTTATCAATTGGATCAATCATAATTTCAACATCTTTATTGCAATAATGAATAAAATATTCTAATCTATTCTTAAAGTTTTTAGCATCATTGAGATATATTTGATAATCACTATCTGATATAGTTTCTTGAGTTAATGCTGAATAAAATGAATCTTTCGTGAATGGTTCCACTTTATATAATTCTTCTTCGTAATTTTCCCACGTGATAAATTGATAAGGGAAAAAGGATTTAACACGTGATTTATTGTTTCCGAAATCTTGAGTGAATTGATCTAATGTCCCACCCGCTATATAATTTCTGATGTCAATAAATCTCAATTCATATGGAACGTTTGTTTTCTTTACAATGACTTGCTTAAATTGTGAAGATGAACCTAGCATTGATTTTATTTTCCATTTTGCAGTGTTTAAATCACGAAGAATTAAATTTAAATCAAACTTTCCCGAATTAAAACCTATGATATTCACTTTATTGAATTCCTCATCTAGAAGTTCTTTAAATGCTTCCTTCTGTTTTTCATTTAATGTATGGGACAGAGTCCCCGCCGTTTGGTCCGTTTGCGACTTCATTAATTCTTCATATTGACTCATATTTGATTTAGCAACTAATGAACAGGTTGAAAATAAAAACTCAATCCAATCAGAAATAAAAGAATCACTCGAAGTTAAGCAAAAATTCCTCGTATATGTTTTATCATTTAATTTAACCGTTGATGATACCATGAATGGTTTTAAGTAAGCATTCAAAGTTGCACACTCAGAAAGTTGTAATTCTTCTTTAGTCTCTAATGTTTCGAAGTCAAAAGTAATATAATATCTTGTCGGTTGATAATATTCCTGCAAATTATGAGCTAATAACCACTGATATATCTTCTGTTTCGTAATATGTGGTGCATATGGTTGCTGTGTCTTTTGCAACTGAACGTCTTGAATTAATCTTCCATTATTTTCTTTACATTTCTCACAATGCTTTAAAAATCTTCTTTGGTTTTTCCTTTCTGGATCATCACGGATAGAATAAACTTCTTCTTTACAATATGGACAAACTCTATAGCCGGTGAGTGCTTTAACGTCTGTTATTCTGTCAGCGTGAAGTTTTCCACATGGACTCTGTGTTAATAAAATATTTATTGTTTCAAATTCTGGATCTATCATTATTGAATCCACTAATGGAAAGTCTACCTTATTTATGTCCACGTCTTCTGGTTGAGGATCACAATAATAGAAATCAATATTAACATTTAACATTCTCGCTAATCTCTCACTTTCTGATGAAATGTCAAACCCTTCATATGCATCTATTACTTCATTTAAATAGCTTCTACGAGTTTTAGGATTAACACCATCAGGAATGTTATAGAAGCGTTTAAATAACCTTCTACCTTCTGCTCTAATTTGATTATCATTCATTTTAGCTGTTCCGTTTTTGTTCATTTATGTAAGAATAAAAAATTAAAAAATAAAAATAAAGTTTATTTTTTAAAGTCCATAAAATGAATTAAGAACACATAAATTTTTATCATCTGCGACGTGACGAATACATTTTAATTTACTCAAGAATGCGTACCCTGATACATTAAATCTAATTCCTGTCTTATTTAATTTCACAACTTTGAAAAGGAATGTATGAATAGCTATAAAATGATGAGAAGATGTTTTATGGGTTGCTTCCATTTTTTCTGAAATAAATGAATAAATATAATGTTTATAAGTTTTCATATCTTTTATATTCTTAATAACGAATGGTATAGACCTTTCCACTTCGTCTTCCTTCGGTGCTGTTCTTTCATATGAAACATTATTGGTATCTTCAATAATGAAACCACAATCACACAAAATTTTATAGGTTCCAATGGTTTCTTTTGATATTTTATCTAATAAATCAAAAACTTTATCAACACCTGTGCATTTATTTAAATAATAATTTGTGTAAATATCATGATCTTCTTTCTTAATCGTATTAGTTGCATATGTCACGTTTTTAAGAGCTTTTTTGAATTTCTCAGAATCGAGAGGGGGTGAAAGTAAGATACAAGGGTA
This sequence comes from Trichomonas vaginalis G3, assembly GCF_026262505.1. Lineage (NCBI taxonomy): Eukaryota > Parabasalia > Trichomonadida > Trichomonadidae > Trichomonas > Trichomonas vaginalis. Next base: position 5,759,317 of record NC_067203.1, read on the forward strand.
TTTTTCATTATCAATAAATTGTAACTTATGTTTACGAATAAATTTAGTACCTTCTTCTGAAAGTGTTTCATCTATTTCGCCATCTAATAAATTTTGTGTTGATTCTGAGACATAATTTTTATATCTTTCTTCATGAGATTTCTGAACTGCTGATTCTGAAGCTGGGATATTCATTAAACCCTCTACTTCATTTTCATTATATTTTTCAACTTCTCTTAATTCCTTAATTTTTTCATCTATTTCATCTCTTATTTTTTCCAGTTTTTCAATTTCATTGTATTCATCATCATCTTTAATCCGTTCTTCATAATATTCAGGGAAAACATCAGGTTCTTTAGGTTTTTCTTCTTCAGATGTGGGATATAAGAAATTTATAACATCATCTTTATTCATTTTTCCATCATAATCTAAATCATTTAATAACTCGGCAAATTTTTGACAATTTCTTAAATAATATTTACTAACTTCATAACACATCTCATCTAATATATCCTTTATTTCCTCGTTTGTGAATCCTAATGTTTTCACGTCGTTAGTTTTGACGCTCATTTCATACAAAATAAAAAATAAATTATTCAAAAATGTGAGACATGAATTTTTAAAGTTTATTTTTTTATTTTTTATTTCATTATGGTAGTGAATCTTTTACTCATGAAAATAATTATTTCTAATTTCTTTTACTCGTTTATGAGGTCTTTGATTATGACTCCATTGATTCCATTCAGGATTTAAACAATGTTTAATTAATCGCGGAATATCTGACATCATCTATATATAGCTTCTTTTATAAAAGATAAAAAATAAATTATTTTAAAATTAATGTTAATTTTTTAAAATGTGTTTAGTATATAAATATTTTAATGTATCGTCTATATATAGATGCAACAAAAAAAGTCACACAACCCTTCCTATCCTACTACTTTTTATTCAGAATTTCAGAATCAATGATTCATTTCAAATTAATATTTTAATTAATAATATAATGCATTAGGCAAAATATGTTAGATCTTTAAAAAGTTCGTTATAATTTGAGAACACTCCAAATCTCTCAGAATCTGATTTTGTTCAAAGTGTTTTTAGGAAATTAGTATACATGGCACGGTGGGCGCAAAAAGTGACAAAATAGAATACCTATGGTGGCAAGACAAAGGAAACATTTTTGTAAGGCAAACATTATATCAAATACCTTTACTTTGTAATAAGAAATATAATTATCACGAAATTACAAATAAATATTGTTTAATATAATTAATAGCAAAATTGTTTTTTATTATTTCCCTTAAGACCTTACTTATTAAGTATACGTATAACAAGCTTGTACTGCATGTATTAGTTAATAGAACAAAAGAAAATGAGCTCAAATGAAAAAAATTTTCATGCTATTTTGGAAATATGCATATTCGAAGTATGAGAGTTGCAAACACTGAGAATTTTAAGCTTTGGTTGATGATAGTCTTTAATTTTTCTTGAAGTAGTAAATTATTTGATATGAAAATTTAATGGCCAGCATAATCAATCGTGCGTTTCGTTTCTTGATTGAGAAACGATGATTGTGTGCTAATGAATTATTGCGTCTGACAGGTTATGATTATGGATACCTGAAATTAAGCTTTTATGGGAAACATCACCGAGCGCCATTTGGCGCCCCTAATGCTGTTTCTATCGGTATGATTAAGGAGCTTTCTTATGCACTTTCATCACTTGAACTTGAACGCTACAAGATATATGCCCCCCTCCCAATGGGAGGTGGGAGCAAAAATTGAAATGTTTACATTGATTTTTGAATACTTTACAAGCGCCCCTCCCAGTGGGCGCGGGCGCAAGTGATCGGGTCAAAAAAAATCATAAAAATATTCAAAATTGCGATTTTAATAGATGTTTAAGAAGTAAATTTATTAATAACGATATTTCATAGTACAAAATGTGTTCAATCTCTTCGTAAATCATTCAAAAAAATCAAAAGAATTTCCAAAATTCAATTTTTTTAGTAAAATTTATATCTTTTTCTATCGTCTCCTCCCCACCAGTGGGAGCCACCGGAGGCGCGGGCGGCGCCGCCGGCGCCAAAAAAGTAGCGCCCATCGTGCCATGTATAGAAATTAGTGTTACTTTGTTAATTAGAATATAGTTTTTATATAATTATTTTTCAATATTCAATTTAAATTGATAAATAAGCAATATTGATTTTGTGAACCTTTTAAAACCGATTTCATAAAAATATTCATAAATTTTAGTATAATTACTATAATAAAATTATTTAGCTTTAATATTCAAAAAAATTAACATACAAAAAATTTACATTATTGACATTAAAATTATATTTCATAAGTGTATAATAACTTCCACATAAATTTTTAAGATGAATATTTCAATTTTTTACATTATTTCAATTCACAAAAATTTTGATTTCGGTTCTTTTCAATTTAAAATGGAATTTTACCGACCAAGCAATTTCATAAATTCCCCATGAAATTAAAATATTTCTCTTCAGGAAACACTGTAGATGAAAAATATATAGAGAAACTTAATAAAATTATTTTTGTTGTAAATTTGGGCATAAATCCTTTTTGAGATTTTTATTTATTAAATCTTCTATACTTATACTACATAAATTTAATTCTTGAATGACTCGATTAAATTTTTTCGAAACAACATTTGTCGTAAAAATTGCCTTTTGATATCATTTCTAAGAAATTTATATCCTCTGTTAATGATTATTCCAATAAAATAACTAAATTGAGGCGTTTACGATTTCAAGAAAAATTAAATAAAACAATCTCATAAAATTTATGAATGATTATACAAAATCCATTAGAGTGATTGAAATTTCGTGATTGCATATATTCAAATCCACCATTTTGATATGATGATTTTAGACTTAAATTTATATGATTCAGTTAATTCTTCTTCTTCTTCATATTCTTCATATTCTACACCATCAATGCATTTGGATAATTAGTCAGAAATGTCGGATAATTGGTTTCTAAAGCTTTATCATATGCTGGAATATTTTTGTTGTTCTTTAATTAAACTTAATTTTTAACTAGATTAACGATTTCTTCAATATACTTGTTATCTTCATATTCTACACCATCAATATCATCAAGTCTATAGAATGTGTAGCTATTTTTACAGGGCTCGATCCGACTCTCAAATTCATTTATAATGCTATCCATTTCATTTTTCTTAAGTAATTCTTCAAGCTGGCTAACAAGATCATCTGCGGATATTCTATTATCAGGTTCTTCAGCTTTTGTCTGAGAAACTATGTCAAGTAAATCGTTTTTGAAGTCGTCATCCCCTTGAATCTTAAGAATATATTCTTCGAATGTGGCACCAATTGAATAAATATCGGATTTTTTAGTATTTTGTCCTTCCTTATAAATTTCTGGAGCAGCATATGTGCCATTGCCATATGCTGATTGAGAATCAGGATCGTTGGTAGAATTTTCTAGATCTTCTAATGAAGCATTTTTATTTTTATCAATGAAAATGTTAGGTGGTTTGATATCACGGTGAATATATCCTTGATTGTGAAGATATTGCAAACCACGTGCGCATTGATAGAAAAATTGAGCTATGATATTTTCTCCAATGTAATTGTATTCCTCAAATTTCGTTAAATCGCCATAAGGAAAGAATTCTTGAAAAAAGTCAAGTTCATTATCAATTTTCTCAATATGGTATAACTGAATGATGGAAGGAAATCTCAAATTCATTCTGTTCGTTTGCTGTGACCAATTGCAGATCGCAACATTTTTCCTTGTCAATAAAATCCCCGTCTCGCGATGAAATAATAAATGAACATTTGCCCCTTTCTTCAAATCTGAATTTTCTGGACTTAGATTTGTGACTTCGCTGCTTTCACTTATGAGCTCTGTGATATCCATTTTAAATTTTTGATTAATAATAACCTTAAGGGTGCTGGAAAGTGAGGTGACGCGATTTCGAGTATTGCTGATAACTTCATTTGTAGCAAAGATATTAATGATATTGAAACATATATTGGTAGGGTATATACTAAGGTTTTTATTTCTATGATATTGAGTTCTTGGATACTTCCAGTATGAAGAAAACTGTTTCGCAATTTTCGAACTTGCGGACCTATCTAGTCCCTGTTTTTTTCATGGCAGGGGCTGATACTCCAAGAATGATATCTAGGTACAAGATACTAGATATTTTACAGAAAACATTTGGCACTTGTTAAAAAGTGTCGAGATGCAATTAGTGGGTAACTTCAAAACTAAGACCGATTGCACTACCATCTCACACGATTCTGCTAATTACCATTAAGGAAGAAACTCAATGGTAGTAGTTTTCAGTCGAAATGGTCTCATTCAAAGTTTAATTAGATTTGTATCTAGTCCTCCAATATTGTGTTTAAGCTAGTGAGATACATTAAACACAAAATTTCAATAGCTATACTAAAAGTTTTACAGAACAAATTTTATTTTCAATTCTCATATGTTGAGATAAATGCATTTTTTCCCATCCAGATTTTAAAAATTTTGTATGATTTTTGTGTGCTTTTGATAACCTTATATTCACAAACTTCGATTTTACTTAGTTTAAATATAACAGTATGATAGATTATCACTTAAGGTTTATACTCATATAAAGAAATCAAAATAAAAATGATTTTATGGGTTTGAAAAGTGTGGTTTTTATAATAGCTTTCACTTCACTTTTCGGCACCCTTAAAGTCATGAAGGTAAAGTCATATTTTTAGACACTCGAAATAAAAGGGTTTTTACTAGTATTGCAAAAACGACGGAATAGCAAAGAAGTAGTATTGCCCTGTTTGGGCTTGGGATACGTAACATGTGGGAGTTTGCGCTAAAACTTGTTTTGATCTTGTTTAAGTTGGAATTAAGAGAGAATAAGTTTAGAACTTGAGAAAATGATGGAATTAAGAGTCACAGTGATTTTTCCTTCTCTGATCAGTCAGAACAATGGTAAGGTCGCTTATGAACGAAATATTGACTAAGCTGGCACGATCTTGATTGACTGGACTAACTCACTTATCATCTTTGCTTATATTCCTTGGGAGAATTTGCATACTGTTGTATAAGCTTTGAATAATTTATTTGCTGCATATCTCTTACATGCACTTTATTCTGAATGCAGACGATTGAGCGACAAGAGAGTAATATGCATTCTTTTAATATGGAATGCAATATTACGGGGAATATGCCAATGTAACTTAGCTCCGCAATCTTATCGGGAAAGTTTCTGCTAAAGTTCTCACAACATTTGGATTATTTGGCCGATTTGTGTAATTTAATTAAAATCGAAAATAATAATGTGTGAAAATAAAACATCTTTTATTCATAACTCTATAATAAACATCAACATTGATTAAATGTTGAACTTAAGCGAATATCCAAATCCAACTTGGTTAAATGAATCAAGAGCGTTAGCATGAGATCTAAGTTGGACATCAAGCCATGGACGAGGTGAGAAGTCGGCCCTCATCCTAACAAAGCCATCTTGGGAACAGAAACATGTAAATGAAGCCTTCCTTGGCAATTTCATTCCAATTTGAACGGTTGGCTTTAGATTTTTGTCTGCACTAGCCATAAATCCCATTGTACCGAGTTTGAATGGGGTGGTTCCGCCAATGGTCATTGATTTTTTGAGGATATCAACGACGGAATAAATTCCTTTATTTTTAGTGCCTTTTATGAGGCCAATTTCTAGCTGACTAGCTGTAAGTTGAGCAATATCAGCAGAAACGCTGCACATTATGCCACTTTGATGAAGAGCAGAAGTAGTTAGCTTTGCATTATTTTCGGTAACTGAGAAATTAAGTTTTGCTTCAAATGTATTTGATTTAAATGAAAAGAGGGTAAGAAATGAATTGGATTTGGATAAACCAAGCGCGAATTTTGTAGAGATTGGATTTGAATTAATGATTCCTGCAATAGAAATCATGTCATCATAAAATGTTGGTTGTTTCATAAATAGTGATGGAGTGAAATTCCTTGTTGATGCATCAACTTCTACTTGAAATCCTTTCTTTAGCTGTTGACTAATGGAAGCATATGCAGATAAATGTGTATCTACAATACCAATTATTGATGTATTCTCTGAATTGTATTTAGATTCGAATTTGGCAAATGGAGTTAAATTTGGATCGTCAATTAATGATAAAACGCTGCAAAATTTATCTCTTTTGACGTTAAATGAAATATTATTGACATCATCTGCGAGAAGATGGCAATAAATATGTTTCTGAAGCTTTCTTAAAGATTCAAATTGCATTTGTTTTCTTTTTAAAAATTTTGAGACCCGTCATAAAAGATGTTGCTACCTTTGAATCCATATTGAGATTGAAGCTTCATTATCACTACTATAGTACAGCATACAACTATAATTATTATATCTCACAGTCAATTTGCATATATTTCATTACCTGGTAAAGTATTTTAAATATTATCTCCAAAAATTTATTACGCTTTCAGACTTGCAATGTAGCAGTGGCAGTTGAAAATAAACTGATCTCAGTTACAAAAAATACTGATATAGACATATTAGAGAATAGAGAAAACGATCAAGACTTATCTTATCTGTTATTATTCTATTCTTCACGACTAAGTATAATTTTGTATTTTTTATTATTAAAAATATTGTTTTTAATAAATTAATGTAATTATTTTTTGATTTGATTCCATTTGAGGTAAATTTTCAGTTATGTACTATATGCTTTGAGTGAATTTATGCTTGATCTGAAATTTCATTTTTGTCAAATATTTCACATCTAATGAATTCTTTTTCCTTAACATCTAAAGGATTGGCCGGAGCTTTAAAGATGCAAGCAAATGAAGACTTCGCATTCATTGTTGGTGGCCATCAATATGTTACAAATAGGTTTTTTGCTGGATTTTTATCTCCAAAAATTGCACAGATGTGCTTAACAGACCCTTTCATCGACACATTTGAAATAAATATCAATGATGAATCATTTCAGTTTCAAAAAATTATAGATTTACAGAACGGAACACCTTTATTAGTTTCAAATCTCGAAGCAGAATATCTTACATTGATTGGAAACATGCTAGGTAACGACGAAATACTTAGCGAAGGAGTAAAATTACAATCATCACGTGAAAAACTTTCAATTCAGAACGCATTACAAATTTTATCAAACAAAAATCGCTATTTACTTGAAGCAGACGAAGAAATCAAATTCGTTGCACTAAACTTTTGGAATTTTCCAATCGAATCATTAGAAAAATTAGATATCCCGATATTAGAAAAAATTCTTACAAATGAACAACTAAAGATAAACAATGAATCAGGATTATTCCATTTTATACTTAGAGTCATCAAATTACATGATTCTACTGCTCATATTCTTCTAAATTACATTCATTACGAATATCTTCCACAATCTGATTTAAATATTTTCCTTAAGATGATTCAACCACAAGATATAACTGGTCCTATATGGAAATCTCTATGCTCAAGGCTTTTAAACACTCCTGAAGGAAGAGATCAGAAATCAAGTGAAATTTATGTACATTACGATAAGAAAGATCCTCTGCATGGCATAATAGCTGATTTAACACCGGAAAACTCCTCAAATTCCTCGATAAAACAAATTATTGATGTTACAGCTTCTTCTTCTGAGCATAACCAGCCATATTACGTCATAATGCCTGAAATGCATGACTACTGGTACTCAGAAGAAGAAAAAAATCCATGGCTTAAATTTGATTTCAAACAATATCAAATTAAACCAACGCATTATACTTTGCAGTCATTTAATTGTGGACAGGGATATAGCCATATGAAGAGCTGGGTCCTAGAAGGGCTAAAAGAAGATGATGAATGGGATATCTTAGATACTCGAACAGATAACAATGACTTGAACAAAGTAAATGGAAGAGAAACATTTGAATGTGTAGCAAATAGATATTATAGATATATTAGATTAAGAATGACCGGTAAAAACCATTTTGATGGTTATTACATGTGTCTTCAACGAATAGAGTTCTTTGGATCCTATATTAAGTAATTTCAATATTCATTGTAAGTAATATTTTTATGAAATAAATTGTATTTAGTTTTTCTTTTTAAATGTATGATTTTCTGAGCTATTACTTTTTGATTTTTCTGTCTTGTAAAGCTTTAATGTTTAAAAATGAAAAGTTGAAAATTATGATTTTATTTTTTTATAAAACATTTCTAAAATTCACTCTATAATGATTAGATATACTTTGTATGATTGGATAGTTAATAAATTTAAAAATTAAGAATACATACAAATTTTATTAACATCTATATAAATACAAACAAAATAATATAATATATAAGGTTGTACTTAGTCTAAATATCTAGACTTAAGTAGTGTCCTGCGCTTGGAAGCAGCAACAGTTGATAATTTAAAGTAATGCACCCAAAGCCATCCCCACATTAGGTCTCCTTTGGTTACTTTATAGTCAAACTTCTGTTCTAAGAGTCTGGAAATTCGAACCATGTTCTTTTTCATGGTGATAATTCTTTCTTTATCTGGAAGGCTCATAGCAAGAGGAATCTGTTGAGGTTTGTAAGCTGGAATCTGTATCAAAATATTTGTGTAGTTAATGAAGAGATCTTCAAAAGGGAATTTTATCTCGTCACTAAGAACAATTGGTATGCAAAGTGTGCGGAATGTATCAAAGAGACGCTTTGTAGTCGGACCGTCGCCATGTGGTACGCAACAGAATTTTGAATTTATCATCATTCTCGAAAAATTGTAATTGTAAACGCCAGCGACATTATCATACCTTCTTGCATCTATAACTATTGAGTGTGGTACATCTCTCATTGCTGCAGCCATTCCTTTACGAATTGGCGCGGCGTCATCGAAACCAGAGAGTTCCAGCTGCCCAATGAAGAAGGAAGATATGTGACGGGATGAGTGGGAATTAACATCGAACTGTTGCGGAATGTTGGAAGTAAGTGGAAAATTAATATTTCTCCAAGATTCACGCATATGAGTTATAGAATACTCGTAATTGACATCACCAAGAGTCATCATTGACGCTAGTGACTTCTGATGCTCGACTGTTAACGGAATATTGCTTTGAGAAAATAACATTTGAATAAACGCATGGTCAATGCCATCGAATCTGTCAAAGTAAGGCCCAATGGCTCGTAATTGAGGCAGGATTATTGTATCAATATTAGCGTAATCTTTTAATCCGTTAAATAGAGCTGCGAAAAGAGGCACATAAAATAAATCAGCTTGCTCTGGATCGCTTACTCTATTTTCATATTTTTCAAGTGATTTAAATGCGATGTATTCGAAGATAGTCGTATGTGCTAATCCTTGCTTTATAGAATCGATATATCTATTTTTCATGATTAAATCTTGCATCGGTAGAGTCAGATTATACATAAATACTTTAAGCGGCGGCAGTTTGTCGATAAAGAAATCGTAATGTTTTGTAAAACAAGTCCTTTTTTCAGTTGTTTTGAATTGGAAACGTAGGACAAAGCAGAAAATGAGCAGACCACAAAACGAAAGCCAATAAGTAATCAGGTCTACAGCCCGTTTTAGGTCAGAATAGCTCATCAAATTTTTTAAAAAAATTGAGCGTTTATCCTCAAATTTATGACATTTTGTTTGGATGCACAGTTTGATCCATTATCATCTAATGGTGTTCTAACCATTAACTTTACATAACTCAAAATCGAATTGAGAACCATTCAATTTTGACGGATTAATAAAACCAAGTTAATCAAATTCAATATTACAAGAAATACTAAATTCGACTAATATCTCGGAGTATTGAATTATCAGAAATTTTCATAGTCTTATTTTTTTCTCAAAAAAAATTATGTTTCGAACATCTATACATTATTATACTCTTTTCGATACCTTCACAAGTACAGAAGTGGTACACACGGACCACTAATCATGACAGTTAGGTGAAGTATAATAACGTGAAAAAAAGAGTAAAACCTTGGAATTATTTGGCCTCGTGCAATACCTGCATCGTATGAGAAAATGAGGACATATAGTGAAATCGCTAATGGATCAGTAGATCTTGATATAGGACATATTGGTGTCGTTTCCCACTCCTCTAGGACATTTTATTGCGTATTTCTGATTAGTTGATATAAAATTTCCGAATTAACTTGTTAAGGACAAAGGGATCTGAATAAAAATGAAATAAAATATAAATCCAATAATACAATGATAGCAGTCATGGAACTATGCTTTTAATGATTGAGTAAATAGAATTCTTGTATTCAATATTGTCAATAATGAATATATTATCAATTTTTTCGATAATTAAAACTTGAATCCATGGATTGTTAAACTCTTGCTAGTCATGCCTTAGAAAATCGTAATAGATGATTGCTGATCTTATTTGAATGGATTATTTTGAAAATGAATAAGAATACCAAGCTAAAACTCAATATTTCGGAGAATGTTCAAATTCCCACGAAAAGAGGAATCAAAGTTCATTAAGATTTCATAGAAATTTCGTCGAACCATTTTTTTGATGGTTGTCTATTGTCAATTTGTGACATTTCCGTTTAAGAATTGGTTTACACTCTTTGAAATGGTAGTAATAATTAATTACAACAAATTTAATATGAACCGTAGAAACTGATAATTAATCTCAACAAATTTAATATGAAATGTGTAAAATTCCAAATTCTGCTTAGATTTCTAACATTTCAGAGCCAGTTCCAATGAGAACATGAACTAAAATGAGGTAAAAACGACAATTAATACAAATCTATAATTTAATACAAACAAACAAAAAAATAATTATCGCGGCATAATCCTGCCTACGACAAGAATATACGCGTATGTGTTCGTAGATGGAATTGATAGTTTCCAAAGGCTTTCAACGGTTCGAGCTTTCGTTGGTCGATAAGTAAATGAAGTTCGAAGAGATTTACCACTTGAAATGATTGCGATTGTTTGATCGCATGTGATACTCTTCTCATCATATGTTTCATTCATCTGTGTCCAGACAGCATCATAAGCTGTTTCCATTGTATTCATGACTTCAACAATTTTAGAACTCGAAATATTGACGCCTTTGGAGAAAATCTCAAGAACACGAGTCCCAGGAGGGATATCATATGAATAATCAGGATGTCTTCTTAACAAGTAATCGCTTGCATCACAAACAATATGACATACAGGTCTTCTAGAAGATCCGCTAACAAACACTGTTGGATCTTCATGTATACTTAGAGAAGGAACATCGCAAACAAGTTTGCTTTGGAAATTGCCAATTGTTGTTGGGGCGTAAGTAATTGCAAACTTTGTTGATGTTCCTGGTTCGATAACACCTTCAGATGGCTCTATAGTGAAAGGAGGTGTTCCATCTGCTGTTTTGATTTCTTCAGGTACAGTTGCAAACCATTTGAAACCAAATTTGATTGAGCAAGTATTCGTAATGTTGACATACTCTGCTCTCTTTTCAAACATCATCGTTGGTGGAAATGCAATACTTTCTGTATCGATATTGTAGTGAATATTATCTGATCTTGCTGTGACTTTTATAATGAAATCTTTTGACTTCTGTGTTATGCTGCAAATTGGCTCTTCTTTTGTGACTAATTGCACTTGTGGACCTTGTAAAGATATGCTTGATCTTGATGATGACGTTGAAATCCTTGATGGAGAGACACTAGGATTAAATGTTGGGAAATTAGCTCTGGATGGAGATGATGGAATTCCTTGGAAAGTTGGGAATTTTCTTTTAGTTCTTGAAGAAGAAATTCCTCTTCCTCTATCGGAAGATCCAATTGGCGATGGAGGTACAACAGGCATAACAATCTGTTCAACTTTCATTGAATCATCCCATTCTTCAGAGTTTTCTGGAAGGATAATTTCTTGAACTTTAACTGTCATCTTCTGTCCATTATATCTAACTTGGCTATCAGCGTTAAATGTAACAGTAATTGGTTTGGAATTATGCTTATGAATATGTCCAGCAGTCGGAACAATAGTGAGAGACGGAATTTCTTCAATTTGGAATCTGTAATCTGAAGAAGAAATGTTTTTAATAATGAAAGTCTGTGTCTCTTTCTTTCCAATAACAGCGTCTCTGAAAATCAAAGAATCATCACTTTGTAATCCATCGAAAATGATATCTTCTACAACACCATCACCAACAAAACTCATTGTGAAATCAGAGTTACTATTCTCTTCAACTTTAACTTGGATATCAAATGTTGATTTCTTTGTTTTAGATGGAGAGAAAATCATCTTAGGAGAAATACTTCTTCCTGGATGAAGAAGAACAGAATTAGTTTCCACACCAAGAAGAGTGAAATCAGGAGAGGCTTGAGCATTGATTTGGATGTTAGCTGGAAGTAATCCATTGTTTATAATAGTAACACCTTTTTCTCGAGTAAATCCAACTAGTGTTCTTCCAAAAGAATATGAATATGATTTCTTTGATTTTTCTGGGAATCCTTCAACAGAAACTTGAGGAAGAGCTCCTTCTGCTTCTATTCTAAATGTTAATCCAGAAGTGGAATCTCTAGAAGCATTAGCATGAGGGATTGCTTCGAATATTGCAGTGTATTTTCCAACTTTATCAGGATTAAAAACGAGTTCCAATTCATCGTAACCATGAGGAGGTAGAGAGAATTGTTTTTCAGAAAGAGAGAAAGGCAATTTACTTGAATCTCCTTTCTTGACTGGTCTGACAACAGCATCAATCACAGCTGGAATTTCTAATGTGTTGATCAGACGAACTTTAACACTTTTGGAAGATTTGAGATTTGTTGGATTGAAATGAAGAGTTTGCTCATCTTCCACAAAGCAAAGAATGTCTTTCCTGGCAAGATCATATCTTAGACAAAGTGGCAAATCAGGGAATATTTGATCAAATAGTTCTGTTTCTATGGAAGGAAGCGATGTCTTCGCACGTATTGTATAATGCAAAGCACCGTTTAAAGTAGGATCAAGATTTGCTCCATTGAAGATTAAATCACTTTCATCTTCAGCAGGATTCATTGAAGAATATTCTATAACCATTTGAAGAGATCCGCCAGGAGGAACTGTTCCTTCTGCATGAGAACATCCGAAGTTTCCGAAAAAGAAACGAATCGTCTGCAGTTTCGATTTCGATTTTTGAGGTCTTGGCTTCTGTTTCCTATTCTTATTAGTATTCCTTGTATCAGCAATGTCTTTGCTAGCTAATGTGAATTCAAATGGGAAACTTCCATCATTATAAATTGTAACAGTTTTTGAGTTGACTTCTCCGAGTTCACATAAACCGAAGTCAAGTATTGGAGGATCTAATCTGATTTTTGAATAAGCTGTAACTGCCGAAAGTCTAATTGGAACAGTTCCTAATGCAGTATTTGTTACAGTATCCATTACTTTCAAATAAGCAACAACGGCATTTTTAATTTCAACAGGAGCTTCAGAAAGGAATGAAAAAGTGATTTGTTTTGAACCTTTTTCACCACCAGTAATTTGACCTTCTAACATGTTGGCTTTTAAGTATTTCATTGCACTCTTTTGGGGTGTGATATTGAAGATAGATGCATATTTTCCTCTATTCTTAATTACACAAACCAAATCCGACTTTTCACCAACCTGTAAAGTGCCAAAGTTCAAATGATCAATTCCCTTTGGATAAATGAAATCGAAGTTGATATCAAATGCTTCGGCAAGAACTTGAATATGGAATGTAGAATACATTCTAAGTTTGTTTTTATCCATGATATCAATTTGGATCGGCTTCTTTATAATTTGAGATTTCTTTGATGAAAAAGTTGCAGATATATCAAGAGATTGCATTGGCTGAATAATTCCATCAGTCGAGGAGAAAGTTAAGAAACTTTCGAGTTGCTGAACACCTTTTAATTTCCAATATGCTCCTGTCTTTCCACTATTTCTTAAGGTTATTGGCAAGGTTAAAGAATGATCAGTAACAACTCTTCCGAAATCTAATGTTGTCAAATTAGATTCGATTGAAGGAATGCAACCATCACCAACAATAGGAATGATTAATGGTTCTGGATTATTTTTAACGAAAATAGAAAGCGTTGATCTAAATCTTTCTGCAGTAATTGGATGAAATCCAATTGTTATATTTGTTTGATATCCAGGATTAATTGTACAATTTCCATTTTCAATAGTGAATGGAGATTTTCCTTGGTCAGAAAGAATAGAAGTAATTTCTGCTGGTATAATGCCTGCATTCTTTATTAGAAACTGTGTCTTGTAAGCAGGAGGTTGATTCTTTGTCTTTTCTTTCATTACAAGTTGAAATCCAAAGTGATATTCTTTCAATGTTTCAATATAAGAAAACTCTGTTTTCATGAAGAATTTCTTTTGAATTTTCTGGAAAATTGATGATGGAGATCTATCAATTTCTGGAATAACACATGTAGCAGTTACTGGTAACTGAATGTTCTTTCCATTTCCTCCAACAATCTGGAAATTGAAGAAGTCATTGTAGTTACCAATTCCTTTGCTGATGAATCTGACAGCTAAAGAAACAGACGAATTTGGTTCAATTAACCATCTTGGTGTGTAAACTGGATCCAAATTTTGTTCTAGAATAATCTTAGGACGATTCGGACTTTTAATGATTGTTGAACTTGTTCTGAATTTCCTCCCTTTTGAAATTGAAGAGGGAGATCTTTCTGGTTCTTCAACTTGATGTTCATCAGCAGGAAGTAAATGGAAACAATCTAAAATTGGTTCTAAGTTCAGTGGAGTATAAAGTGCTTCATCAGGAATAATGATTTGAGAATCTGGAATTAGTTTTTGGAATATTTTTTCTCTCATAACATTCCATCTCGGGAAGAATGAATATAATGCACTGTAAACATCATCTTCTGGATCTGTAATTGTTAGGAATAAACTGTTTAAGTTTTTCTGTGTTGAACAAGTTTTCTCTTGATGGTCATCAAATTTGACTTTATTTGGTAATTGAAGAGTTTGTGGATCAATAACAATTGTATTTGGACGCCTTTCTTGAACCATTCTTGCTAATGCTCCAAAGGAAAGCAAGAATAGATTTATCTTTGCTTGAATTTCTTCGTTGATAGTCAATTTCTTTTTAACATTTTTGTTATTATTAGAATTTGCTTGTGATTTATCTATTGATTGATTAGTTTTGATTAGTTGGCTTCTATTTGACAACCTTGATTTTCTTGCGCATTCAACAGCTTTCTCTTCAACACCAACAATATCCTCACGAGCTTTCTTTCTCATCTGATCTACTTTTAATTTTTCTCTTTCAGGTAATGCATTGTATTCTTCTTCATCCATCAAAGCAATCTTTTCCATTTCTTGGCGAAGTTTCTCTGCTTTTTGTTCGAAATCTTTCATGTTTTCTTCTTCAATTCTTTTGATTGCAATATCAGCTGAACATGTAACTCCAATTAAGAAAACATAATGGCAGCTCAATGACTCTAAAATAGTATTTAAACATTCAATAGAAGATGTTGTTTCTCCAGGCTTTTGGATATCCATGAAAGGGTTCTTTTGCATATCTTCCATAACATTTTTAATTTTCATGCTATGAGTGACAAATAATTCACTTTCTTTTCCATCTGGAATTCCATCCAATCCATCGATAATGAATCCTTTGGAGAATTCTGGCATTGATATAATTTCCCGTAACAAAGCTTCTCTGTTATCTGTGCTTTCCCAAATGCTTGACAATTTAATGATTGGTAAGTTGAAATGTCTTGACAAAAGCTTTGAAATATGAGTTTTTCCTGCTTTTGGAGATCCATGAACAATGATACAAATTGAGAAGTTTTTAGTAATTATCTTTTCTTCAGGTACTGAAACAGGAAGAGATTTTCTGCTGAGTGATGCTTCTGCAGAAGCAAGTGATTTTTTACTCATTGTTGCATCAGGTGATGGAAGCTCAGTCAATGATTCAAAAATATTCTTTGATGATCCTGAAATCATTTGAGGAATATTCACTTGAGCAATTTTTGCATCATATTGTGTATTAAATACTTCAACAACATGGTCTGTAGGATTAATGATCTTAAACTTGATGGTTTGTGGATCAGAGTAAGGTAATCTTGGACTGAAATCAATTTTTTCTGGTTCAAATTGGATTTTAAGATTGAAACCTTGACCTTTGAGGGCAACAAATGTTACATCATCATTATACTGTGTTTCAAATGGGATTTCAAGAGAATATTGTCTTGAAGATTTTGGTTCAAATGTTATTGTGATGTTTTCATAACTCATTGATGGAATGATTCCTTCAGAAGGTTCAATTTTGAAGATATTCTTTGGAATCTTTTTGTTTTCAATCATTTTCCAATTGATTCCGAATTTTGTATCAATTCTATTTGTGTTTTGTATTTGCAAAGTCATTGTTCTCTTTTGTCCAATGATTGTTGGCTCAAACATGAAATAAGCTTTGCTAAATGACAGACAAGGAATTGATATTGTAGCAATAATTCTAATTATATAACAAAATGTTTCAGTAAACGCTACATAAATTGGTAATTCGATGTTTCCTCCGATTTTATTTGTTCTCTTCGCTGTTTCGAACGAAAATCTTATTGGAATAGTCGTATTTGGCAAAACATTTTTGAAGGAAACTTCTGATACAGAAAATCCTGTTCCTTCCAAACTATCATCAATTATTTCAAAAGAAACAGGAAGTGGAGTAAATGTTGTAAATGTTTTTTCAACAAATTTATCTTCACCAACAAGAATATCTCCGAAATCAACAACGAATATACTTGAAACATATGCTTCTTGGGTTTGTGTTGCTAATTTCTTTCTTCCTGTCATTTTCATTGATGCTTTCTTTGCTTCCAACATATCAATGAAAAGATCTCTTTCAATGGAACTCAAGTGATCTGGTGAAGGAATTGCAGTTGTTTTACGAGGTCTGTGAATGAATGTATCCATTAATGGATCATCAGTATCTCTCTCCATATCTGATTGCAACTGAGGGAATTGACAATCGCATTTGATTTCAATTGGAGTTACATCATATCTACCTATTGTTATATTGATTGATTCATTATATTTTCTTGGAATTCCTGGATAAATCTTCACCTTTATTGTTGCTGTCATTTCCTTATCAACAGAACCAGTAAGTGAATCAATATTTATGTAATTAAATGAAGTTTGTTGTGGAATTTGGATCTTGTATTGAAGAGGAATCAAACTTCTATTTGTAATCTTAATATTTGAGATTAAATAATCATCAAAGTAACGTGTACCAAAATCAATAACTTTTGGTTCAATTTCGTAATCAACTTTAGCAACTTCTCCACACAATTGTACTGTATAATCAGGACCGCCTGTTGCATGACATATCGCAATTGTGTCATACGAAGATGATAATTTTCCTTCTCTAAGTTTTCCGTAAAATGAAAAATGGAAAGTTTCATTTGAACCTGCAGGAATAACACCAGAAAATGGATAAATATCAAAGACTTGATTAATTAGCTGATCATTATGTCGATTTGTAAGCTCCCACGTGTAATGGCAATCAACTAAAGAAGTATTCTTAACTGTTATATCTTTAGTTAATTCTGTTTCAGAACTCAAAACTCCAAAATTAAGAGGAGCAAGTGAATTGAATTGGAGATTTGGAAATGCATAAATTGCTGAAACAGGAAGGTAAATATTTGTTGGATTGCCTTCTATTTCGAATCTAATGTTGTCATCTATCTTTTGCGCTAAGAAATCTTTCTTCTTACTTGTTAAAAATGTTACATCAAAATCTATTTGTTCTCCTGGTTTCAGATTAAAAATATTTGGAGAAATTTCAAAATATTCAAGATTATTAACATAAAGAGTGACTTCTAATTCTGTTGAATTAATAATTGTATTTGATTGAGTTATACCAGGTAATAACTCGGGGCTTGGTTCTAAAGCTGATTTAGACTCATTAACTGTATCATGATAATGCTTGAAATCCATTCTTGGCTTTGAGAAAGTTATTAATGGATCAATGAATGTTCCAGAAATTAGCGGAGAGAAAACTTCAAAAGATTTCTTTCCAACAATTGCCATACAACTACAATTGCATGTATATTGAGTTGCATAAGAGCTAACAACAGTAATTCTAAAGCTCTGAACTTTATTGACTTTGAAATAGGCTGATTCTGGAGAGATACTTACTGAAGCAGATTTTCCTGTATCAGGAAATGATTTTGCTTTTTGCATTAACCATTTAATTTCAATATTTCTTCTTCCTTTATTTGTCAATGTGAAATCAATATATCTTGGCTCATTAGTAAATAAAATACCAGTGCTTATAGAGCTAAGAGATATTGAAGGAACAATTGGACATCCAATTCCTTTTCCTGATATTGGAATGCTGAATGGTGCTAAATTTTGGAAAATAAATTCAATACTTGAGTTGAAAGGAACAGAATCATTAAAAATAGCTTTGATAGGGAATTCTAAAGAACTATTTGGTTCTATTGTTGCCTCATTCAAATCGATAGAGAATATATCTCCACTCTTTTTTATTGATGCTTTGAAAGATGCAGGAATTGGTGAATTATTTGTGATAACAACATTTTTAATGGTTTCAACCAAAACTGTTGATTTACCGAAATCAACTTTCTCAGGTGTCATTAAAATCTTAGGACCAATACAATTAGCTTGTATTGAGAAATCAAGTGGTCTATAAGTTGCTCCTGAGATTCTGATAAATCTTGTTAATCTGATCTGTCCAATCATTTTTGGAGTTATGTAAACTGGAATAACTGTTCTTCCATTTGCTTGTATGACTCCTGTATCATTATCATATTCAATCTTGGCTTCTAATATTGAAGGATCATTGCAAGAAACGAATTCATATCTAGCTGGATACTCTGTTTTGTTCAATGCAATTAATTGAGCCATTATTCTTTTATTGATGAATATATCACCAACTTCTAACACATTTCTCAGGAGTGAAATTTCAGGACATATGCAATTCGCTTTGATCACAATCTCTTGTGAGTTTTCTAAGTCTGTGGGTAAAAATTCTAAGATTGCATTATAGTTTTTGACACTTTTTGGAAGTAACTCTACAGTGAATTTTGAAATTTCATTTGGAGCAATCACACCTTCGTCTGGTAACACGCTTAACTCGTGTTTTTCGAAACTACCGTCAATTCTCAAGTGCATTTTATAACTAAGAGGTATTTGAGATGAATTTGTTACGGTAAAAGACTGAGAATGAACAAATCCGTATCCGGCTTTTTCAAAATCAATACAATGTGTTGAAAGAACATATGATGGACCGACAACTTTACCAGTAAGAGTGATTTTAGGACAGCCTTCTGTCTTACCATTAACGGAGAAGTAAAATGACTCTGAGAATTGTCCAACATGCTTTGCTTCAAAATGAATTATTATAGGTATTGATCCGCCTACTTCAAGTGAGCCATTATTTGGCAAGAAATCATAGTAATTGTCGTGTTGTTCTTCTATGTATTCGAAGTTTGCATTGACTTGACCAGTATTCATTAGCATAATTTGGTAATCATTGACGTCACCTAGATTAACATGGCCAATATGTATTGTTTCGATGTTGAATGCAGCTTCTGCTGGTAATGATAAGCCTTGAAGTTGTAATGGAACACGAAGTTTTGATAATTTATCGAAAAGGTATGCTGTTTCGAAGAATATGCCATCTGTATTAGGTTTGAATGTTACTACAATTTGCTGAAAGCGATGAGGCCAAATTTCTGAAAATAACGGTTCGATGAAGAATGAATCTGAATTAAATTGTAATTTTTTCTCATGATCTTTCCTATGTTCTGGATTTCCGAGATCTAGTTTAGACAATTCATTCAAATCGGATAGTAAATCTGGATTTCGTCGCCATTCATAGCGCACAACGTGATTTGAATCATTAATGATCTTGATAGTCATTCTTGTACTTGTTGCCATATATGTATGCGGGAAAACCACCGAATCCGGGTCTAATCGGATTGGTAGAAGCGCCATTTTTTTGAAAAAAAATGTGAACGTTTATAAATTTTTTATTGAATTGAAATTGGATTTTACATGAAATACAATGCAAACATATTTTTTATAGGAATATGATGAAAGATATTGCAAATCTTCTCTTTTGAAAATTATTTATGGATAATGAATATAAAGATAGCATTGATGATCAAGCTCAAGATCAAAATTCCCATGAAGAAATCCATAGAACTTTAGAAGATACTTCTAAGGCACCCAATTCCATTGAAGACACAGATGAAATATTGGAAACATTATTAAATTTTCTCCAATCACGTAAGTTTGGAGAACAATCAGATATCATATTTCAAATTTGTGAAAATATAATAGAAAATCCACAAAAATATGAAAAAAGACTTCAAGAATATGGAGTTATTGAGAATTTTCCAAATGCGAGTCAAATTGTAGATCTTAGCATAGCTGATCAGTGTCACATAATTTTATTATCGTCATGCATTGCTGAAATCAGTCCAAAATATTCAGAACATTTTTGTGAATTAGAATATTTTGATTTATGCCTTAATTTTCTGAATTTACAATCATTAAATTTAGTTGAGTTATCTATAAGATTTATATCTGCAGTATTGTTGCACTGCTATATCGAGTTTGACGTCGAAACTTTTCTTGAAACAATTTATTCTATATTAAGAATAGGAAAGTATACGAAGCAATGGTGTTGTCGTGCTCTATATGGCCTGATTCTTCATTATGATTTCTCAAGTTTTTTGAAAACTATTATTGATATCGCAGAAACTATAAGGAACACAGCAGATGATACAGATACGGGGCTATCAGATAATTGGATTGCTCAGCTTTGCACAGTTCTTTTGAAAAAGAACAAAAATTATTTAAGAATTCTTGAATGGGGACAGCTTCTTGGCGGATTAGTTGAAACACTTGAACAGCAATACATATTAGATGAGTTTACGCCATTAGAAGAATCATTTCAGCTCCATTTTTTTAGATTCTTTTTGGAAATCACGAAATCTACTGATCCAAACCACGCAGCAAGGATTATTGAAATGGTTAAACCAGAGTTTATGGCAAAGGTTATACAAAACTCTGCATATGAAGTTACAGAAATAGTTCTACAAATTCTTGTTTTTATTTATGAAGAAAAAAGTTCAGTTTCAATAATAAATTGTATTTCAACACCACATAATTTACAAGAGGTTGTTTCAAGTTGCTTTTCAGCAACATTCCATTCAAGAGTTGCCGCTGTTAGATTAATACATGCAGCTCTTGAATTAAATTGTTCTGATGGACTTGTAAATATGCTTATATCAATTGGCTACTTCGAAAAAGTAGTTGATATTTATCAAGATGTTCCATCAAAGAAATATATATTATCTACAATTCTTATATTCATGAAAATTATTGGAAATCAAGCTATCGAATACTTCTTAAACTCTGAAATATCTAATGATATAGAGAATGAAGATATAGATGATGATAGCGATGAATACGAAATCGTTGTTCAATTAGTGGAAGAAATATCAAATATTGTTAATAGTTATAAAAATACTTAAGTGTGCACTAACCAGTTTTGGCATTATCTCAATTTTTTTTATGCACTTTAACATATAAAGTTGATTCCAAAGTAAAATAAACCAATTTAGTCTTTTTGAAATTAGTTTTTTATAGTGAGAATGCTACACCAAGTCATAATATTATATTCGAACTGAAAAACATGGATTTTTTGCGTATCTACGGTTAAAAAATTGAGAGCGTGAGAAAGTATTAAATCTGCAGATTATTGTTTCCATAAAAATTGGCTCAGCAGTTACAGACGACATAATTCAAGCCTTGTTAATAGGATCATATAGATTTGATGGCATATACATTGAAATCTGTATCCAAAACAAGTTTTCAAAATGGATTTTTTGCAAACGAAAACTCTCGTTTATTTTAAGTTTTTTTACAAGTGTTAAAAAATGATTTGATATCTTTTTCATAGAAACATATTTATTATAAATACAAACAAATCAATATATAGTATAATTAGAATGTAATAACTTCAGTTTGTTCATTAGTTATGCCGATGTGAATCGACTTCGTGAAATGCATGCCAGGAGACATTTTAGACAAGCATATAATACGTCCGTAATCAATCTGCGAGAACATTGCGTCAGTTCTCCACAAAATTGCATTAGGGAACTTCACCGACCAAATCATGTCAGTTTTCTCCGCTTTTGCAACAACTTCTTCTTCCATCGCCACGGCTATTTTACACTCGACTTGTCTATTATTTGCTTCGTATCTAGCGATCTGTGCGAAGCTTATTGCATCTCTTGAAGCTTGTCTGGATGCATTTGGATCATAGAACAAAACGTAAAAAGAAAATCTCATTTTTTCAAACATGAAAAATGAAACGAATTGACTGAAGAAATCTTCAATCTTCGAAGAGTAGTTAAGGAACTTTTCATTGGTTACATCCCTTGAGAAACAGAAATTAACAATAGCGACGTTTTGAATATGTGTTGGTTTCTCTCTTTGTAAAACCGTCGGAATTGAAAAAGTGAGTCGTATGTCTTTGTACAAATTCTTGAGCATTTCGCGTTTGTTTACGAGACTTGTTATATCATTTGATATAATAACAGCATTTCCATCAACATGTAATGATTTTGGAAGTGCTTTTTTGAAATGCCAAGAATAATTGAAATAATGATGATGACCTGTGGAATCTATCACTTTCTGAGGAAGGATAGAAGCATCTGTACCTACTATATCACCAAATACTCCACATGCGATCTCGTTTTCATGTAAAATCTTCTTTTCTTTTGTAACTTGGAACGTTGGCATCGGAAATGCCGAATAAATCTCTGATGATAAGCGTTTAGGAAGCTTCTTGAAACCTGTGAACTGATTGGCTTCGTCAAAGAAAGGATTATCTAATCTTGGAAGGGAAATAATTCTTTTAACAAGGTCACAGGAGGTATCAAGCCTTTTAATAGCCATATACACGTATATTGTCATCAAAAATAGTGCTAAAATGAATAGTATTGGTGCAAATATAAAAGTAAATAATACAGAATCACCTAAAAATGTAAGTCTGAAGTTAAATTCATAAAGTAGATCTTTTGCAGACTGCACAGTGCTTAAAGTGGTCGGAACTAACATCTTAAGAACGTAATCTAGGTTTTCTTCGTTTTCTTCTGATAGTAAAAGGTAACAATCTCTGAGCAAAATTGTTGTAGCATTGAAGAAATCTGAAAATATTGTCTTATTTATGATATCTAGCTTTTGTTTGAGTTCTTTTTCTTTAATTGTTGTGAAATTGATCATATTTGGATCTTCTTCGAAGTTGGTAATATTGTCATAGTTATATGTAACAGGATGGATGTACAAAGAGTTAATCAATGATGTAATTAACGAATATGTTAATCTGACAGATTCTAAAGCTAAACTGTTATTCAATCCTGTTGAATTACTCAAATATTGTGGTAATAGGAGGTTATTATTGGCTATCATTGGTACAATTTGACTGATATATAAAGTATTGGTGTTAAATTGTACAAATTTTGAAGAAACTGAGTATAAATCAAGACAATATGCATATGATATAAAGAATGGAAGGAAAGCAATGATGAAAAAGACCCAAAAAGAATCCTTATATTTGAATTGCTCTTCTGTAAGCCTAATATCAATAGTTGTAAGAGCTTCATATCTTACTTTCATCATTGATGCAAAGTCTTTGTTAAAATACATGGTCTGTCCTCCAACAAATTCGTAATATTTTGCCATTCCGAATTTTGCAACTAAAAATAGGATAAGAAATACGAAAAATGCAGCAGTTAAACAATAGAGGCATCTCTTGAGTGTACTTGATCCTTTTTGACCATAATTAGAAAAAGAATCAAATAAAACCCTTCCTCTCCAATAAAGCAAGCCAAATAATTCAGTTGATGAGTTAGTATTATTAACGTAAGTACCTGCTAGTGTTGCATTTTGAACTAATTGCTTCAAATTTTCAAATTTTCCAAATAGTGTCGCATTATTACTTATAGCCTTGATGTCATAAATAAAATCATATGAGTCGTTAATATATTGCACCAATTCTGCTCTTGTTTGGTTATCTACCGGATGAAGATAATAATATCCAGGAATTGAACAAGAGTTAATGATAATGGCAAAGATTTTGTAAAGGTTCTGAACTAAATTATACTTTGCATATGAGAAAGAATCAACATGAGAGACTGAAATGTAAATTAAAACGCAAACAAAAATAATAAGAATAATTATAGTGATCAAAAGTCCTCTTACAAGCTTGTAGTTAGCAGGATTATACTTAGAAATGCTTTCCATCCTTTCAGAAAAATAATCATCATTGACATCAAAATATTCTTGGAGTTGGAGGCCATTCTCTGATTTTTCTTCCTCTTCTTGTCCATCTGGTAGATAATTGTTCTGTAATTTATTGGTTTTTGTGAATAAAATATTTCCCAAAAAAGCGTCTATTCCGCCGATCACAGCGTTATGGCGTTCGAAGAATGGCTTGGCACGTTGAACAAGTTTCGATAGGTTTAGATAAACAATTTGAGACATTTTTCGGTTATTTTGTATTGAATGGAGCCAAAACTGCTCTTCTAGCTTATAACATCTCGAAAGAAGTGCAGAAGATATACCTTTACCCTTCGCTAATGTCGATGATTGAGCAACAAATATAATCGATCTTAATATTGAAGATAAATAATTATTTGTTGCGTTGAACATTGATAAACGCTGCGCAAATAGTAATAAATCCTTATGAGCATTAATATCGTATAATTTGTATACAATCGAAAAAACAACGAGCGATTGATTATCCGGAAAACAATTCATGACTTGTTCTGGAAAATCATTGGCAAATTTCTCTTGGTCAGCTCTTACATCAGCAACACAAAGGAATCTCGCAAGTCTTTGAGGTGAATAGTTTTTAGGATCAACAATTTCGATTCTTTTCAAAGTTCTTCGAACCCACCAACGTGACATATATGTATGCAATGTTCCTATAACAGCAAATGTTATCGCAGTAATTCCAATATCAGTTAGGGCCTTTTTAATTGAAATTTTTGAAGATGTTGAAGTGCAAATTACTCCAAGACATGCAGTTACTGTTCCTAAGACGATTCTTGCAATCAGTGAATGCCATGGTGAATGATATATAGGAAATTTAAAGATTTGGAACATAAAAATTGCTCCAATTACCATTAAAACAATTGTAAGAAAAAGTGTTGAGACTCGCTCTGTATTTGAATATTCTACGTAAATTAAACCGACAATGCATGCAATATAGTAGTAAAAAACGCCCATTGAAATTTCTATCATAGGAGAAGCGTATGGAAGCTTTTCCATGCGTGAATCTGTAATAACTCGAATAACTCCATAAATTGCAGCAGGTGCTGATAATCCTGAAAGAATTAAGATTACAATTGCATTTATATTGTCAAGAGCTATCAAATTAAACAATGATGATGAAAATCCGATACATATGCATGTAACAAATATAGGTGATATAATATTGTAAAAAGAATTAAACAATAATGACGGCATTGGTAGTATTGTTCTGGATTTTCGTTGGTCTAAACGTATAATCATTGAAACGACTGAGAATACAAATATAATGAGATACGTGTATATAGCTTTAACAGAGTAAATTGAATCAATATTAGTTTCATAAGTAATTCCAAGAATTTCTCGAAATATTCTGAGAGACTCGTTTTCTTCTTCCTGATTAGATCGTTGTAGAATCATAACTGTGGTCGCTATCGCCTGAGATAAAATCAATAACATATTTAAATTGGAAACAATATGCTGCCCAACTATTTGCCATGTACTAACTGCACCCAAATCATCAAAATATCGACAAAATATAAGGAATGGAGTTAATACTTCCGAATGAGCAAGGTAATTGTATCCAATCATTATGATTTATTCAAAGTTTTTTTATTGGAAAGTCTAAAAGAGTTGTTTTTAAACATATATCAATTAGTATCGGTATCTGAAATTGAATCTAATTTTTGTGAATGACTCAATTTTATACTTGAAAATTTTTTAAATTGAAAATGGTTGAAACATATATCGGATTGGTTTTTTCAATTAACTAAATTGACTGTGTTTTTTTCTTTGAAAATTAGCTATAATTTGGAGTTTATATCTACAATATATACATCAATTTGTTCAATCTTGTAATATAAAATTTTATGCCTCTTAAAAATTGAATATAAGAAATTAAAAACTAGTTGTTTTTAAAAATAATACTCACATATAGAAATATCCAATATTACTTTTCACCGGTAATTTCTCAAAATTTTAATAAACGTCTTACTTTTTATTGAACTAATTTGTAATCGTTATGATAGGGATAATTTGCCTACTTGTTCTTCGCCAGAAATGTAGCACAATTATCATTTTAACATAATATGACTTCAAGAATCTGCTAATTATTCGAATTCTGTAATGATCTTTGTACTAAAATGCATTAAATATGATATATTTTTAAGCTTGTCTACTCTGTTAACCAAAATATATTTGGATTTTAAAAATGTAATAAATTGCGCTTTTGACTACTGAATATAGCATACAATACGCTATGGCATAACAGATCTTTCGTTGGAGGCATAGATGAATAGATTTTGAAATTTTTATCATTATTCAATTATTTTGCACTATGAACGAATGTATATAATATTACATAGAAATTATATTATGTTTCCTTAATCATTGATCCATTTTTTATAATGAATCCTCATTTTGATCCAGTCCAAATAATTACTGAATGTTTTAAGCTCTCCAATTTATTTGAAATGATGCATAGTGGACAGGGAAATCAAATTCAAACTGAAGAAGAGCTGGAATTAAATGTTGTTCTCCCATTCTTAGTATTAAATGCTAAAGAATATAGACCAGTTTTCTCCAAACTTAAATCAAAACCATCATTTCGTATTCAGTCAATGATTGCCGTACACCAAGCTCCAATAGAACCTATTCCAGATGAAGCTCCACAACAAAGTATCGATTCTCTTACAGATGGACAAAAAGTTGCTTACCTTAAAAGAGATCTTGATAAACAAACTAGAGGAGAACCCATTGAATTATTTAATTTTCAAGCTTATTCTCGATATTTAGCAGATATCTTCCCAATCTTATACAATAGGTTTAAAGCGGAAGTCCCATTTATCACATTCGTTACAATCCTTCTAGGTATGGATGAAACAGCAATTTTATCAACATGTTTTGCATTTCCTCATTTCATTACACCATTATTCATGAGATTAACAAATCAAATCATCAGAATCAAGCTTGCCGTTCTAGCTCCACAATTCAGACCCATTTTATTACAGCAATTAGTCATTGATCCGAAAACTCTTTCAGTTCTTTACGTTCACTACTTTGGAATCAACTCTCCAAGTTTACTACTTGAAAAATTTGATTGCAATTTCCAACCACTTACAGAAGCAATTGAAAAATTATTAACAATCAAATGCGACACGAAAGCTTACTATCTTTGCATTGCAAGGATGTGTGCATGCTTAAGAAGCATGAATGAGAGCGAAGCAAAAGTTTTAATAAAATGTCCGGATACAAAATTTCTTTGTTCTCTTTTCTTCTACATCCATGTTTTCCCACCTACGTACATAAACACAATTATCGACTACATGTGTGCGAAGAAAGAATCTTTTATTGATATGATGTTATTTTTCTCGAATTTGTACTTTGACAACACAGATTTAGTTGCTCAATGGATCACAACTTATCTTGGAAAGAGTTTCAACACCATTTCGAAAGGAACTTTCTTCCATGAATTATCTTGTCGACCAAATCTCCCAGAATATGTGAAGAAATACGTTGACAACCATCCCAAAGCACTTTCCATCATTGGTAGTACACTCTCGCAGTCAGGACCTGATGAAGTTCGCGAACATTTCGCCAGAGCAATTGGATCTCTTACTGAAGTCACTTCCAGCGACTTTGAATCAATCAACAAGTTCATGCAAGCACTTTCACAGAACGCAGACCTACCAGATATCATCGAAGAGATAGTTTCCGACAAACCATTCTTTGATGTCCAATACATCAAGAAGAATCCAGCCCCTGCAACAGCTGCATGTCTTCTAGTAATGATGTTGAATTCACCAAGAAAGAGAGATATGTTACAGCACATTCCTGTCCGATTAATTCTTTCCGCTTGTTCGAAATACGAAGTTTTCTTCATCTTTTGCGATATATTGAGGACATGTTTTCCATTTGCTGATGATGAAAGGTTCCTTTCTCTTTCCATGGATGATATTACAACTCCTCGCCATCCACGTGAAGTTCTCGAGGACATAAGGAATAATCCAGACTCGATTTCCGATGAATTATACGAAGAATGGTCTGCTTGTCATTTCATTTCATCTTTTGACTTTGTTCTTGCGACATTGAAGAATCTTGGAGCTCCCATGAGATTAACCAATCTCCAATTTGTCTTCCAGCTGAAAGACAGTGTTCTTCATCATAAGAACTCTTTGAAAATTGTTTTGACATGCACTTTGGATATAATTCATGGAGATGAAAATGTCGAAGAAGCATCAGTTTGTGTTTGTTTATGTGATGCTGTTGATAGATTCAGCGATTCAAGGATAGACAGAGAAGTTCTTGGTTGGTTTATTTCCATTTTGATTCGTGCTCCAAAGAGATTCATTCTCATTTTGAGCAAAGAATTTCCTGTTTCTATGTCAAAGATTTTTGCAAAATACATCAAATTGACTGATAGTTTAGCCAATGAATTATTGAATGGAATTAACACGTTTACTCTCTCTAGATATCCAACTATTTTGTCATTGATGATTGCTTATAGTGAGACAAAGAACAAGATCATTGCACAGGCAGTTTCTTACGCTTGCCAAAGATTGGAAGCTCAGAAAGAAACTAATTTAGATAAAGTTGATACAATTTTGATTGTTCAGATATCAAAGATGCTTTGTGAATTGGCACAGATATATCTACAGTCTATACAATCTGTTCAACACTTGATTTTGACTTTCCAAGACAGATACGCAACAATTCTCTCTTCTCAACAAAAACGAGAAATGGATGAAACATTAAATAATTTGACTGCTTCATTGTTCAAGTATAACCTTTAAGTTAACTATATGTATTTTATTATTGTTTTAAATATTATTATAATAAAGTTGTTTCTTTTAGATATCTTTTCTTATATCTTAGTATATTGCAATCCATTGGTTACATAAAGCATTGTATATCGATGATCCATTAGGCTAGAACGCAATTCAAGCGCAAAATGATTACCTAATGCGTTATCAGAAGTACCAAATTTACTTAATAATTTGCATGAAGTATAATTGATTATATCATGCATCTCTAATCTTTGAAGCCTCATTTGAGTACCACTTCAATTAAATATGCCGAAGGTCCAAATGGCCTTGGTAATTTTCATTCATTAACTGATTTGGGCTTGTCAAAATATAAAAAAGTGTTGATCTACTTTAACATAAATCTAAATGGAAATTCTGATAAATTTAGAACATCTAAGCCCTAGAAACAAAAGAGATATGAACTTTTAAAGAATCAATTAACATTTGTCCTGAAGTGAATGTCTTTTTGGATTAATTGACATATAAAGTGACATAAATTAATAATTTTGACAAATAAAGTGTCAAAAATTAATAATGTCTGAAAATGGAGAAGATGTTGAAGAAATAAATCTAGATGAAGATGAAGACGTATATGTACCAAACGATACCACGTTAAATGCCAATGCAACAATACTCCAAAATATTGTAAATAACTATAATTTAATTGTATATTCTAAGCCAGCTCAATTAGTAGGGTGCTTTGTTAGATTATCAATTCCAAAATCGTTTCTACCCCTTTCAATACAAACAGTTTTAGGTTTCTTTTCTTCAGAGAACATTTTAGATATAGATTTCGAGCTGGATGGCTTTAATTGGAAAAAGAAACCCATATCTTTAGATGTATCACATCCTATATACAAAAAGCAATATATTGGTCGAGTTTACATAGAATCCGTAATTAATAAATTTTTCTCAGAAAATTACAAGCCAAAGCAATACTATAAGTCTGCAGTGCTAATTCTTTCATCTCCTGGTACTTCTGATAGCACATTAGTTAATAAATTAAGTAATGAGGGTTATGATCTAATTGCTGTTGAAAATGTATTAAAATACTTCAATAATAACTATGAAAATGCTCAGAAGTTCTTGATGACAGGAGAATGCAATGAAAATCATCAACATATTGCCTTTGAATACAATGATTGTCCACTTTTATATTTAACTCTTGAAATTTGTGAAGCATTCTTAGGAATTTACAATCACTGCATCATTTGCGGCGATGAAATCGATATGCCAGGCATAAAACCAACAACTTGCAAAAAACAACTTTGTAATTTCACATTTCAAGAGCTTGGAGTCGGAAATTCGCTATATTCTGAAATACAAAGAGATCAGAATGTTGCTGATTTGCTTCTTACGTTGTTTGCATGCGCATTAGATGATAAATATTATTTACCATGTCCAACTGAGTTCGAATTGACAAAAATGAAAGAGATATTCCAAGAATTACCTTCTCTTAAGACAATTATGGAGAATTGCCAAAACGATAATGACATTCAAAAATTTATTGGTGATGAACCCTTTAATTTAGTCAAATGGATCATTCTTTCAAATAGAGCGCAGATATATTGTCTTCCTAACACCCTCAAACCATCTATTTTTAACAAAGACTGCATCATGTTCATGACTTTTCTTTCATCACCACAAAAAGATGAAAATTTCAACAAATTGAAGAGTTCTTATGGATCTACATTCCTATTCCATGGTTCTCACCTTACTAGATGGCATTCAATTCTTAGAAATGGTTTGGTCAACGCAACTGGCACAAATATGGAAGTAAACGGTTCAAAGTTCGGTCCTGGCATTTATTTCTCACGAGAATCGGATGTTTCCCTTCCTTATGCAAGAAATTGCGAAAATAAATATATTAATTCCGCTCTCGGACGAGTAATTAGCTTAATGAGCCTTTGTGAAGTTGCTAAAACACCAGACCTTAAAGATCAAGGCCGAGTACATACTTTACAGGATGCAAATGCTGTTATTGTGAGATTTATCCTCGTGAATGTAAAAGGATCGTATGATGTAATAGCGACACCGCCAATAGATATACCAACCATAAAGGATGTCTTGGAATTGCAAAAATCTTCAAATTGAACGCTAATTATTGTTATATCGTTGTTTTTTTAAACATGTTATGTATAATATTGTCTTTATGCTTTGCTATCTACGCATTTATAATAATTGTTAAATCATGATTGAATATTGCAAAAGTGACAAAATTTTTAGGGTTCAAATAAAAATTATAAAAATTTTGATTACCGTAATAAGTTAAAATGATGGGAATAAAATGTCAAAAATCTGAACGACTGCCACTTTTTTATTTCACACAAATGCTTTCATCAATTTCTCGCAGTATTACACGCGTTGATAAGGCTGTCATCAAATGCATTGGAAATGGAAAATGGCTTTGCACTAACAAAAGTGGTATTGATATTCTTTTATCAACAGATCATTCAAAACCAGCAGTTCGTCCAGGGCAAGCAATCCTTATGGCATTAGGCGCATGCTCATCAGCTGATATAAGAGCTGATCTTGAGAAGCAAGGCTACAAAATCAAAGATATTTCTGCCGAAGTTATTGGAA
Organism: Trichomonas vaginalis G3; assembly: GCF_026262505.1. NCBI lineage: Eukaryota > Parabasalia > Trichomonadida > Trichomonadidae > Trichomonas > Trichomonas vaginalis. The sequence continues at coordinate 5,790,955 of NC_067203.1, forward strand.
AGTTTGATACTAAGCCAGCAAGACATATGAATGAAATTGATATAAAGTTCACTGTTGATGCAGATGGTGTGTCACAAGAAAAAGTCAATCAAGCTGCCCAAATCGCTCTAACTACTGTTTGCCCTGTTGCAAACACTCTCACAGGCGAAACAACTCTTAAATACAAGGCCACAATTAAAAATAATTAGTATTTGATCATTTTCAATAAAACTTTCTTGAAAAAATATTTTACTTATTTTATTCACATAGAGCTTAGTATTATACTATCACCCCATATATGTGATTATCATTTGCTCTAATCTTTAACTTGATATACAATAATTTTATTCATAATTTTGTTTCTATCATTTAATGCATTCAATAATGAAATGAAACTGATACAAAATAGCATATTTCAAGCGGATACTAATGAGATGGGTAAATATCTTGATATCGAATGGAGAATGTATTAATAATCTGCTAATATTGGTCAAATATCTAGAAAATCAATGATATTACTGATTGATGATATATTAACATTATCAAATTGGGATTTTAATTTTCCATGTTTAAAAAAAAACGTTCTAAAATTTTCAGATGTTTAGGGATAAATATCAAGCTGGTTTCTTAAATCTTTTCTATTCTGTTGGATCAAAACCCCTCAGCATTTGGGAACAGCACGTAGAGAATGGCTATATCAAGAGACTTACAGACCCAGACATCAGATCTTGCGTTCTAGAAATCGTTAGTACAACCGTTAACAATACATATATTACATGTCCAATAGATCCAAAGGAGGAGCTTGCAATTAAGCTTCCGTTTTTGGTCTTAGTATTGAAGTACTTGAAGAAATACTTTACATTCGAAATTCAAGTACTAGATGATATGAATATGAGGCGTCGCTTCCGCGCATCTAATTTCCAGTCTAAAACACGTGTCAAACCATTTGTTTGCACACTTCCAATGAGACTTGATCCAGGCTGGAACCAAATTCAATTTAACTTGAGTGATTTCACTCGCCGTGCCTATGGTACTAACTACATTGAGACTCTTCGTGTCTCTGTATATGCTAACTGCCGTGTTAGACGTATTTACTTCTCCGATAGACTTTACACAGAAGATGAAGTTCCACCAGAATATAGACTCATTCCAACTAAACCAGAAGGAGAAGAGTAGAATGATTATTAAATTTATATTTTTTTTTATTAAAAACTTTAAATTAGAAAACAAGAAATTCAAAGTTTCAATTAGATAACATATCAGACATCTTCTCTATTTAAGTCTGGTTAAAAGGGGAAAGCATCGTCGACAACAAAGATATCGACCAAAATTGTTCCCATTATGCTTGGCATATGAAGTATAGTAATAGTGTGTATGGACTCATAGAATGACTTTCGTTTGATTTCGAGATATATGATGATCTTCTAAAGTATTTGTATTTTACTTGACAGTGCAGATATTTTATCGTGTTATGAAAGTTAAACGAAAAAGATTGCTCAAGACGAGCAAAATTCCATGTTAAGAAAGTAAATTATTTATTGATTAAGCTGCTTTCAGGTATTTTTGAAGAAGCACTTTATTTGTTTTTCTTTCTACATATGTGCATAAAATATGCACAAATAAGGATTAATAAATAAAAATATTTTTCGAATTGAGTAAATAAATCGTTAGATATTAGATTTTATTAATCGTTTCTTCTTAAAATGAGATTGTGGTAATAGTAACTGTGTATGATAGTTGGAGTGTTGTTAAATTGCGCGAAATTTTGATAAGCTTTAAAAACGATTTATAGTATGTTCAAATAAATTAAAATTTAATAATATGCGATAACATCGACTGCAAACAAACGATATTAAGTGATTGATGAAAATCAATATCAATATTTAAAATTTTCGAGGCTTTTTTTACTGAAAGCAATTGTTTTGGACATCTAGAATGAAGTTCTCCTTATTGAGTTTCTCCAAATTTTTTCCATTTTAGAAAATGACTAGGCAATTTTGAAGAAAATGATAACGTTTTTTTCAATTATCGATTTTTTTTGGAAAAATGAGGTTAAAAATTTTGAAAATTTAAAATTTCAAGAGAAATAAATCATTTTTATTGTGTTCTAAAACGCTAAAGCCTTTTCATTTTTGTCATTCTAGAATTTTTCTCCTAATATATGTCAATTATAGAGCAGAATCAAATAATTATTTTTCATCCGTTTAGAAATCATAGTAAACATCTAGAAAGTAATCAATACTATCATGAATTTATTCACAGATGCATGTAAAAAAGGTTACATATATAATTAAATACGCATTTATTCAATTAAACAAGAATGAAAGAGGGAAAATATATTAAAACGTAGTACCGATTATATCCAAAAGGGCTGAGTAATCAATTCTGTCCTTTAAATCCGGCCAAATATATCGATAGAAAATGATACTCAGATAATTTATCAAAACACCTATTTCATAAAGCAATTGTGGGTAGAAATACTTACTTTCACATTTAAGAATATAGAAGCCTAAGAAACTAAGCGCATATACTTCAGAAGGAAGAATTCCTAAATATAATAATATATCACCCCAAACCAAAACATTTGCACCTAATGCTATCATGTAAATAATTCCATAGTGAGGATAGTAACCACGTATTACCGTGTATTGAAGAACAAATGAATAGAAGAAACCAAATATATGATAAATCATCATTTCAATATCATCATAGGAATTTTCTTCAAGATGTTTTATGATTCCTGAGCGGAATGTGAAATATAAGAATAGTCCACTTGCAAAGTAGTTTGTATATTCAATCAGAAAGCAATGGCTTCCAAGGATATCAATGTTTTTGATCGAAAAAAATAAAATAAATGTTGTAATTGACTTTAATAATGCTCCAAAAGATGCAAAATAGTATTGAATGAATAGTAATGCAATTGAGCCTATAAAATGAATGCATGAAAGAACCAAATATAGAGTCTTTAATTTTTCAAATCTGGAATCAATGTTAGGGCCTGGATTCTTGATTACAAATGAGTAATCAATAAATCTGTTCTTGCAATTTATTATTTTTGGATAAATAATCATGTTCTCTGTAATTTCAACTGTTAAATTATATGAATTGTTTTTGTCAGGATAATATGTTAAGGGGTATTCTGGCTTTCTGAAACACTTTTCGTAACGAGGAATTGAGTGTGCTTTGTCATTTAAGTCAATTACAGTATCAGTTAGAAATTCTCCTGAAAGATTTATTTCTAGGATACTTCCATTCCAAACACCATAATCTTTGAATTTCTTTTTGGATCTTGTAATGTCAATGAACCCTGATCGTACAAGCCTGTCTTTAGTTATACGTGAAATCAGCATTTTTTGTTTGATTTTGGCAAAATTTTTGATTGTCAAAAAATTAAAATGAAGCCACATATATCCTAATGAATTATTTTTGTTAAAATATTATGAATCTCACAAATTTTGAATATATACGACCCGATTTTTTTTTCCATTAATAATTAATGCTCCTCCATAGGTTAGCAGTAAGTAGAATTCCTCGTGTATATAAAAATAATAATGTTCCGGTGCTGAAGGCATTATCAACCTGGAACCAAATCAAGAATATTGTTATGAAGATGCTTATTTCATTGCAAGTAATAATACAGCTTATGAAGTTGAAGCCAAGTTCTTGAATCCAAATACAATGAAAGTCACTAAATCTGTCACAGTAAATAATCCACTTGCAGTAACGTATAATGAATCTACATCATATGTCTATTCAAAAGTCAAATGTCTAACGAAGTTAGATGGATGCCAACTTCAAATTGTTCCATTTATTCCAACCGAAATTAGTTATTCCGAAGATAAATTACATGATTGGGATGCAGTTGCTGTTAAGCAAAAAAGACAATTAAATTATTTTTCAACAATGGCATCAGGATCATTTTCTCAAAAAATAAAATATAACACTCAATATAGGGTTTCAGAAAAAAAATTAACATTTGTTACTGAATCATTGACATATATGAACATTAATCCTTCAATTAAGAAAATCATGAATACATCAAATAACGATAATATTTATCTTATAGTTAGAACAGAGAAAGATCGTCCTAGAAGCGAAGCAGCACAATTTAATGGAGAAATATTCATAGAAATAGATGAATCTAGATCTTATATAGCGTATATCGAAAAAGGTAGAAACTATAAATATAATATAGAGGGTAAAGTCGAACTAGAATTTTTGAAGACAGGAAGTCCACCAGCAGATATAGAAAAGATGCTCTTCGCTGATGATTTAGAAGTAATTCTTCTTGGAGAAGATGCTGTTAAAACAACAGATCAAGTTAAAGAAGATACAAAGAATACAGCGGACAGCAGCAGTAGCTTCCCTGTATGGGCTATTGCAGTTATTGCGGTTGCATCTGTTATTGTCATTGTCTCCATTATTGTTGGCGTTATTATTTGCGTTAAGAAATGCTAGTTTTCTTAATATTAATATTGTTTCAATGCTAGTATTAAACCTTTAATAGTTGAAATTCATAATACCAATTGTTCTGAAATAAAGGAGTGTGGTGTCTTCGTCTGCATGGCGTTACAAAATGTTCTATGACGAATGCAGAACTTTGTTTATTAAAAAATATAAATTATATTTGGAAACACTGATATTGCGCGCGCTCTGTCAGAAAATAATTGCACAATATCTCATGTAGATATAAGATACTTAAAATTGTTGATCATAGTAATAGAATACATGATTTTCTGGTTTTCATTAATTATTACTTTATTTGAACTATGTATGTCGCATTTTACGTCTAGCGAGCCTTGTATAAGCTGTTCATACTGATTTGTGAGTATTAAATAGTAATGTATCTAGCAAAGTTACTAGTTTTATGTTATCAAGAATTTTGATCGAACTGTTCGTCCAGCAAAAATGATTCAGAATTCCATTATGCACTACTCAGAGATATTCATGGAGGCATTCAGTCAGCTCTCTCACATAGAAGATATCGATTTTGAATCATATATAAAATTAATCAATTCATATGATTTCCAAATCGACGATTTATATAGTTTAATCAAAAATTTGATTCTTTCACATCCATCAAAGATTAAATTATTTACTCGATTTTACGAAAAGCTCGATAATTTCTTGGAAAATTTGCATTATGAATTTAATAAGTATTATAGTTCTGTATGGTTTGCAAGAATGATATTACTCATCTATTTAGATGGATTGTTAGATTTAGAACAATTAATTGACTCAGATATTGAACCAGAAAAACTTATTCTCGTTTTGCTTTTTCTTAGAGACTTTATAAATCCAACAGATGATATTTATTCCGACATTACATCAATTCTTGATAGTAAACCAAGCCCAGATCGAAAAAGAGAAATTAAAGCCATGAGAATTACATTAGATTTAATGCAAAACGTAAATGAAAGGAAATACCTTATACTAAATGGCTACAATGATCATACAATTGCGGCTGCTATTGCAAGAGATGATGTTGATCTTCTTATTGAATTATCAACAGATCCTTCTTTCGATGTTAATGCTCAAATAGGACCTTTATTCTTCATGACTAATCCTACCACTCAAGAAATATCATTAATTCAATTAGCAGCAAAGAATAGCGCGATTAATTGCTTTAAATTCTTAATTTCCAACAATGCGAATCTTGATAAGATAGAAAAATACATAATTCAAGGAGGAAACCTTGAAATATTCAGAATCTTTGAAAAAACCTCAAAATATAACTTTCAAAAAATTATTGGACCAATTTTGCAAAATGGCTCTCCGGAGATGATCGAATGGGTTTTAGAAAGAATTGATATCAATAATGATCAGAATAATCGTGAAATTATCGATCAAATTAGATTTATTTATTTTCACATGGAAGACACAAAATATCCGGCTCTCAATGTACTTTTACAATGGGCTGGCCAATTAGGAGTTCAACTTGCCTTCGTATTTGCTTCAGATTCAATAAAATTTGGAAAATTATTATTACTTGACATTTCACTAAATATACTTGATTATGACTTACAGATGATCAATTCAATGAATCCTCTGATCGCAGCTGTAAATACAAGGGAATTCAAAATTGTCAAATTATTATTAGAATCCAAAAATTTTTTAATCAACGAAACGGATCCAATAGGTGAGACTCCTTTAATAAAAGCTATTGTCAACGAGTCAATTGATATTATTGATCTTTTATTGAGTATTCCTCAAATTGACATCAATAAAAAGTCAAAAAATGGTTCAACTCCTTTACACTTTGCTTGTAGAGTTGGAAATCACGATATTGTTAAGAAATTGCTTTCATTAGAAAGTATTAAAGCTGATGAATTAGATAATTATAGATCAACTCCTTTTCTCGAAGCTGTTGAACAAGGAAACCCTGAAAATGTCAAAGAGTTTTGTCAGAGAAAAGATGTAAACATTTTCAGAAACACGATTTATGATAAATCTGCGCTTCATATTGCTGCAGAAGAAGGTAATGAGAAAGTTGTTTCTTTATTGTTAGATTATGGACTGTCGAAGGATACTCTTAGCGGGTCTCAAAAGAAACCATATGATGTAGCTCTTCCTAATGTTAAACATTTACTGTTATAATTTATAATTTTTTTTTGAATTCACAATAAATAAGAAAATTATCTGAGAGAGGGGTTCGAATTTAAATTAATCTATACTATGAATATAGGGTGAACAAATTAGTGAGAATCACAATATCATCAATCATCTATACAAATTAAAATTAATTGCCTAGTTATTCTATCATTTGTATATAATGAATGTTTATAGTGTACTTATTTTGGTTTGACACGGAATTCAATCATGTTGTTTTAGGTTGATTCCAATGTTGCTGTGCTCCAGTTATCATAAATTTGAATTAAAGTCCGATGAGCGTAAGTACACCCTTAAAATGAAGACGAAAATTATAGATAAAAAAAAAGCTTTAAATAAATTTTATATCTTCATATATCATAACATTATAATTAATAGACTCGATTACATCTTATAGCTACAGCTTTAAAAATCATTTGTATTATAAGTTGCAAAGAAATCTGAAAAATTTTTTTCAATTTCTTTGCCAACATCGATATCATGTAATACAAGCCCTGCTTTTTCAAGAACATCACGAAAGCCTGTTCCCTCAATAACTTTTTCATTATCATTAAGAACATAAGAATTTGGTTTATCATTGAAATCCCTTGTAATAGTTAATATTCTTCCATCACCTGTATCAACTTTGAAAGCAAAAGGATTGCTGCTGCTTGGTCTAACAACAGGGCATTTATATTCTCCGGTGAGACTTTTGCCAAACTGGATCCAATTATACAATTCGTATTTGTCTGGCTTTATTAACTTGGTGAAGTTTTCTTTAATTTTGTCTTTTGGTCCGAATTTAAACAAAATTTCATAGAAAATTGGTCCGTATTTGGTGCAAGATTCTCCAAAAAAGTCATCAATAAATGTCTTGATTCCAAATTGAGTTTTCTCATCTCCTTCGCTGAGATATTGGCAGATGGATTCTTCATTCAAGTGGCCGTCATACTGCTTGTTAAACTGTTCAAATTCGTCGATCAATTCAGTGCAATATTTGTATTGATTTAAGCAATGTTCGATAGCTTCGTTTCCCAAGAAACCAAAAGCATTTGAAATGCGTTCGGATTGAATCTCATATTCTAATTTTTGATATGATATGATGCACTCATTTCCCTTATCAATTTTAATTTTACGAATATAATCATTAAGGGTTTTTTGTTGAACTTTTTGACCGGTTTGAACGTCTTTTTTAGTTTTACCAATGTACTTCCAATGTTTGCATAATTTAGAAGTGTCAATTTGATAATAATCAAGTTCTTTTAATTGTTTAATTCCTATTACATCCAAATATTCTTCATTGCAAGAAAATTTATCAATGACTGCTTTGAGTTTGCAAGAGTTGCCTTTCTCTGTGATTTCCGTGAGCATTATGTTAATTTTGTTCTCGATATCTTTCTCTACAGACATAAAAATGATTTGAAAAGTGACCAAAGATTTTTAAAATTTAACAAGCATCATGAGAATGGGATTATATCATTAAAATCTCATTTTTACGCCATATTTTCGTTTATCAAAGTAAACATACCCAATCAAAACAACTTATTGCACAGCAGCTTAACTTATGAATTAGTTGGATAAGGGCGGATGTGATCCAAAACGCAGTTTTAAAAAATGAAATAATAAAAAGATTTTAATTTTGAATTTAAACTCAACTAATAGAATCTATATCTAATGTTTGTATATTCTCCTTCTTTTCTGTTATAAAAACCATATTTGAGCTCAAATGTAGTGAGATAATCACAGTGGAAACAAAGACAAGTCTTATTTTTATGTTTCTTATTGAACATATAAGTCAAAGCTACTGATTTTTCATTCATTTCAAAATGCTCCATTGCGCATTAACAGGTCAAATACCAAAGGTTCCTGTTGTCACGCCTAATGGAATTATATATGATAAGGAAGAAATACTAAAATCTATTAAAAACTCACCAGTTTGTCCAGTTACTGGAAATCCACTTCATGAAAATGATCTAATTGAATTACAAATTTCACAAACAAATATAGAGCCGCCCGAATTTCAGGCTTCTTCTTTTGGTGATTGTCTTTCTGGCCTTCAAAATCAATGGAACATTCTTCAAAAAGAATTATTTGAAACAAGAAAGAAACTTGGACAATGTGAAAGAGAGCTTGCGCAAGCCTTATATGAAAAAGAAGCAGCCAAAAGAATAATTGCAAGACTAATTACAGAAAATCCTGATCAGATCGCAATTCATCAAGTAGATACAAATCCAACAAACCAATAGATCTCATATGTCAGAATACAAGAAATTGTTTGTAGTATATATATAAACTTCAAGAGATTAATAAATTTATTTTTACTATCTAGGCTAATTGAGAAAATTCAGAGTTCCGCATGATACTTACATGTAATTAATACTATCTTAATTTGAGTCTCTCTTCAATAAAGATCCAAAACCGAAAATTAAAGATTCCTTTTTGTAGATTGGATTGTATTTATTGATAGCGTTTGTGTCTGGACGTTCTAAAAGAGTTATTTATTGATAGGAAAAAAAAAGAATTTTATTTATGAGTCAGACATAAGAATGAAAATTGAGAATAAGGAATAATAAAAGAAATAACTACTGTGGTAAATTGTTCGGCACTGAAGATCATAATCACGGAGTGCATGAGGGAATATGCAATCTATCGAATTATCAAGATTCACGTTATCATTTATCCCAAATTTTTCTGATTGGTAACGTGATGTTACTTTTATCATGACATTTGTAGGTGTTAAATGATTCTCTTGATCAATTCTTGCGAATATGTCTTTATTACTTGATGACACACCGCAAAAATCTATCCTACTTAATAATTCCAAGCCTCTCAATGCTTTTTCATCAATGAAACTTACAGATGGAGGAAATCTTATATATTTGAGAACTAAATTAAATCCAAATGCGTAATGACCGACTGTTTGGAGCTTGTCACCTCCAAATTCAATTGTTTTGAGGCCATATAAATCATAGAAAGAATACATTTCAAGTGTTTTGAGGCGGCTATGCTTCTCAAATGTGATATTTTCGATATAATAGCATCTGAAGAATGCATAGTTCTTTATAATTTCGATATTATAGCCTATCTTTACAGATAATATTTGATTACAGTAGGCGAACGAGCATGTGCCTATTTCAACAACACGCCATAGTAGATCAGAGTATGTAATAAAGTTTGGAATACATAATATACCAGAATATGTTGCATTAACAGCATTTGGATAAGTCTCGTTGAATATTCCAGTTCCAACACGAACTTCTCTTCGGAATACATCAACTATTGAATATGTAATATTATTATATTGAAAAACTTCATTATCTCTCATTTGTTAATGCATATTGATAACAATGATTATTATGACAAAAAGAATCGCAATGCATCTATCTCTTCAGCAGTTTATCTATAACGTTTTTCAGTATGAATCCCTAAGGCTCAAAACTTTTTTCTGAGACAATGAAAGAGTCTATAAGAACACTTGATGTTTAACCTATTAATGATCATTAATTTGCTATTTCAGATATGCTCAAAAGGATAATATGTGTATGATTTTATGGCATGTCATGCAGGAGTCAATATGACTAAGGATTTTGCTATTTTTTATAGTTGAATTTTTGAAATTTCAAGATCTAATTATTGAATTATATGAAAAATAAGGGTTTCGTTTTGCGAAAAAACGTACAATACGCAATTTCGCTAAAAAAACATTTAGCTAGCAATTTCGACCTTTGACTCCACTCAAGACGTCACTTTTTTAATTTTGCGGTATCATATTTTTGGAAAATCTTTATGAATATTATATAAAAAGTCTCTTTAATATCTATATTTCATATTTTTATCGATTTTTAAAGTTTTTGCGAAAAGTATTCAATTATTTTTGCTATTTTGTCGGGTAAATGTCAGATTTGCGACATTTTCTGATATGATATTCAGATTCTACGTTGATAATAATGCTTATAGAACCCTCTTGCTATTGTGTCAAAATTGCGAAACCGATAGCAAAAATATCTCGCAATATCAAAATTGAGATATTGAATGAATTATGCATTATAGAGATTAAAAATCTGATTTGTGAAAACATCTCATCAGTTTCTAGCTAATTCAAAAATCTTTACTATCTTATTCGATTAAAATGAAAAGGGAATAGTTTCATTATGCTTTAAATGACAGCCTTATAATATAATCATAGTTTTCGCTCAATACGCAGCATTTTTTTTTCGAAATCTATGGTCAATGTCCTAAATACTGATTGCTTTGCATTCATATCTCTTACATTTTCTATACCCACATCACTATTCATTGCTATTCCTATCTTTTTCATTTTTGTTTGTTTCTCATAATTTCTCAAAAAACACGATAACTTGATATTTGTAAATATCATACTTTATAACGTAAATAAGAACTTGACCTATTAAGAAAAGCAGTAATGAAAAGAAAATCTGAAATTCATAAAAATTACAAGTTTCTGATGACAATTAGCTTAATTAAACCAGGTACAAGATTATATAATTGTATTTTCTATCCAATTATCCATATAATATCTTATCCAGAAAAAATAACTTGATCAATACCAAATGATTTTTTAACTAGTAAATAAAGTATTTTCTTTACACACACATTGTATATCATAGTTTTTTTTGGTTTCGCAAAACATCCAAAAACAAATATGCTATAAAAGTGACAATTTTAGCAAAACGAAACCCTTATGAAAAACTTAAAGTAATATCTACAAAATGACCTATGATAATCTAATTGAAAAAAAGAAAAAGAAGGAGAAAAAAAAATTATATTTTTTTAACGTCGATAAAAAATAATCATTTATATAAAGTCTGTTGATGGGTATTCAAGTGTATCTGGGTTAACCTTATAGGAGTAGTTTCCTGAGTTAGGAACTGTTTTGTTTGCTGTAATGAAATCGAAGTCTTCTCCGCAGTAAGGGTTGATACTATTATACAAGATCTCGTCAGTCTTCCACAATGCGATACTGTTGCCAACTCCCCATCCGAGGCAAATTGAAGAATAAATTGTGGCGAAACCGAGGAGATTATCGATAGCGATGAAGGAAGATGAGTCAAGCATTTCATCGATGAGATCGAAAATGTCCTTTGTGGCTTGGTCGAGGTCGCCCTGCTTGAGATCGAATTTTGTCCAAACTTTTCTGACTTTTGGCTCGTAATTCTTGGCGCGTGATGCTCTGCCGATCTGGATATACGTTGGGCAGATAGCGATCGAGTCGAAATCTCCAACAGTAAAATCTGGATCTTCTTTGCCTGAAGATGATTCGGAATCCTCGAGATCAAAGTCTTGCTCGCCTTTCTTCTTCTTCTTTCTGTTCTTTTCAAGTCTGAACTTCTTCTGTTTTCTCATGATATCCTTAAGAGCGTATTTAACTGGACGCATTGAAGGATCGAACTTGATGAAGAATGGACTGACAAAGGTAACAACGAACGGAACAATGAAAACGGCAAAGTAAGCGACTGTTCCGATAACTGGGTTAATTGTTAACTTTGTAGCAATGCAGGCGATGAGGGATGTGATGGTGCTAACTAAATAGTCAACAGTGTTGACAACGTTGTGTAATCTGGATTTGTATGGATTTTGGACGAGGTTGTAAATGCAAATGAGGGCGCAGACAGCGGTGAAAATAACTGTGATGATGAAAGGTGCTTGGGATGAAACAGAAGCGGATGGGAAGATTGGGAACACGGATGTGGCGAATAGAACGAAAGCCTTGAACTGGGTGAAGTCGAAGTTGAACATTGAGTGCTTGTGGGTGTAAGACTCGAACACGTAGCCACCACTTGTATGGAGATTCTTAACAACTGAAGTAAATTTAGCATCAAGGTCTGTAGTTGGAGCTGGAAGGAACTCGATGATTGTTCTGTGCTGCTTGAAGATGTAGAATTCGATCTGAATAAGAATGAAAAGGAAGAAGACCTGAATAAGAACCATAGGAATCGTATAAGAGTTTGCAACATCGAATTCAGAGAGATAACGTGCTTCTCTGCCTGCCTTCTGAGCAAGGGTTGCGTTGAATCTGCAGGCGGTCATACATGGAGTCCAATATGAGGATTTCCAGTTGCAAACTTGGCAGCCAGAGCCTATGTGCTCCATGAAATACTCGATGAAGTTTTCTCCGGACTGGTTGTAGTAGTAGTACTGGTTGTATTCGCAGAAAACATCTTCAAGATCTGTAGCACGAAGAAGAAGGTTACAAACAGGAATGATAACGAGTGTTGTAAGAATGATGATACCCTTGAAGGCTAAACGGCGGAGTTCAACTAACTTTGGTGCTGTTTTATCGAAGAAATATAAAATAGCAAGTAATAAGCGGATGCCGAAGAAAACTGCAAAGACGGCTGTGACAACCTTGCAGCAAATAACAATACTTTCATAGTTAATACCTTGGTATGACTTCTTAATGATCGATCCCCAAGAAACTGACAAAATAATCATAATCAGCATAAGAACGCCAGCCATTGCGATGTCGAGGATCTTGCGCCACTTTGGATAGCGCTGCCAGTTAATTGCTGGCTCACGATCTTGAATGAGCTTCTTGCACCGCTCGTAATCTTCATCGAGTTGCTTTACGAAATCTTCATCGATGTTCTTCTTGCATGACATCTTGATACGTTCAAGGAAAATGGCTGTAAGAAGACGAGTTGTGCGATTCTTCCAATTGAAGAGATGTCTGTTCTTTATAAGGGGCCATAGGGAAAACGCAATTCTGACAAGGATCCAAATCAAGCCAAGAATAATGAACGGAGCATTAACTTTGGCAGAAACTGGTTCATAATCTTTGCTCTTCCAACAAATGCCGAGTAACAACATGCCAGGTAAGAAAAGATCGGCAGCATAAATTAAAAGTCTATATGTTGGGAAGAAGAAAGAGTAAGTCATTAAATTAATAAATGCTATAATAATAACGGCACTGAGCAAGCATCTCATTGGAGGATTGATAGCGTTGAATTCTTCAATTAATTCGATTGGTCTCAAAAGGATTTTGTTGACTTTAAGGAAATTGATAACTGAAAAATTGGAAGAATTGCCTCTAACGTTTGTTTTTGAAAGCGGGACGAGAGCGAACTGAATAAATGTTAATATATTAGTCATACTGGTGTAACTTACGAGTTCTAAGTTACGCCAATCGTACTTTATACCCATTTATTCCAAAAATTTTTTTCTGAATTTACAATTATTCAATCAAGACGTTGTTATGAAAATCTAATATTTATAATATATACTTAATACTGAGTTAAAATGATTTCTTATTCGAAGATGGCTCACAAAAAGTTGTAATTCATCAAAATTTTTGAAGGTTTTTGTCAAATAATGACTGTGAAATATTAAGCTAAATGATCAGAAAGCTTAGTATAGATTTTTGAATGATTAATAATTTACTGATAAAATGAAGATTCACAAAAGGAAATCTGTGATATCGTTGATTTCGATAGGATTAGCTCCTAAGAATTATGTTATTTATATGAAGATAGTCTCTAGTTATCATTATCTCATGTGAAATCACAAAATTGGTTGACAAAAAAAAAGAAGAATCTCTAGACTTTTCAATGTTCGAATTTGCGGTTTCGTTAAAACTGAGCTAGTCATTGAAAGCTATGACAGACTTTCACACATCTCAGGCTCAATTCTCTGAAAAGGTCAGAAAAACAAGTTAATTTTGAGTTAAAAATAGTTAATCTCTTTAAGTAAATAATGATGTATAAAAATAAACTTTTATTCCAGTTCAAATTTTCCTATAATCTCTACATATTTTACATGCATGGAGAAGATATTGTAAGTGGCCTGATCCTTTGAAGGTTTGCATACGAGCTTGATGCCTGTACCTGGATTATTGGTATCGTACATGATTGTAATTTTGCTTGTTTCTTTTTTAACTGATTCTGGTAAATGATATTTAATTTCATCGATTTTGAGGTTTGATGGGATGACTTTGTTTCCAACAGTTTTATCAAATACAAATCCCAATGTAAGCTTTTGTTGGTAGTGAGTGAATTCGGGATTTTGATAATCGCAAGTAGAATTTGTCAAATAACTGTAGTCATCCTGAACGAACACGTTACGTGGATCGTAGAAAGACGAAAGCGGTCCGTCTGTATCGGCAGTAAGCTGTACAAATCCTGAAAGAGCTGGATTTGTTATTGAAGTCGTTCCCCACATAGTACTGAGGACAGAAAGGACGTTTTTGGATTCAACTTTTGTTTCTCCTTTGCTTGCATATATGATCTGAAGGAGATCTAATACTCCGAAATTGGAATGTATTTTTGACTTCAACTTTCCGACGATTTTGTCGACTTTTTGGATTGTCTTCTGGCGTGATTTGAAGACTTTTGCAAGAATTGGACGCAAAATCGATGGAAGAACCCAATTCAATCTATATTTTGTCAAATACAAGTAAGAATTTTCTTGATCCCACTCAATTGCCTTAGATAAGCATTCTTTATCAAGTGTTGAGATTTCGCTGTCTCCAACTATCTTATCAATTGTATAAAGAACGAAATCGTCTTTGGATTCGAAAACGGCTGTATCATATAGATCTTTGTAATCTATTTTCTTTAAGATGTCTGGAAGCATGTATAATGGCGTGTTATCAATGAATTTTGATCGAGAAATAAATGCGAAATTCTTGGAAATAATATCACAGATGCCACCGATATTATCACGTAAATCTCTATAGTTATCAAGTAATTCTGGGAAGTTTTGAATTGCTTCATCTGTTAATTGGATTTTGAACTTTGGAAGGTAATCTAAGATATTGCCGTTATCAAGGATATTTAACAAACTCTCTGAGAGTAAAGCTGTCAATACTTTGATTCCGTACATTGCGGAGGTAATAAAAACGTCAACAATGTTTGAAGAATCTACAGAAATTGTTGACTTGTAGCAAAAGTCAATAATTTGAGATAAGGCTTTATCACTGATAACATAAGGAGGAGGTAACAACTTGTTATCAGTTGTATCATGTTTTATGAAATAGGAACGGAAAACATTAGAATACTTTGCTAGAATTAGTCGATGGCAATGAATCTGTTCACTTGAAAGTTCGAGAATACAATCAACAAATGATTTGGTTGCGAAAAATTCAACAAATTTAGACTCAACGGGATGAATTTCTATCTTAATTAAAGTTTCCAGGGTATTTGGCTCATCATTTTCATTGGTTTTTTCGACAATTACTTTTTTGTTTGACTGCATTTTTAATAATGTTGAATTTTTTTTTCCTCGAGTAAATTCCAATTAGTCAGAATTTTTCCCAGTATTGAATATTATCAAATTTTCTAAAGATATATATGAAAGCTATGACTAACTACTTGTAAAGATTTGCTTGGCAATTTTTTTTTGGAAAAATACCAAAATCATTTTAGCTTTAAATCATGCATGAAATTGATATTAATGGCCTAACGAAATTGTCTAACGTTCAATTGTTTGCTTTTGCTCTTTTTCCAAAAAAAAATCCTCTTAATAATGTGATAACTATCTCAGTTAATCATCTGGGATATGGTTCTCTTATCTTCCTAATCATCTCTTAAAGTAAGCCAATCTTTATTTAAAATTGATACTGAAGCCTCATTTAAAGATGAAAGGTATGCATAAATATTACATAAGATTTACTAATTTAAATACTATATTAACAAAGAGTTAAAATTCAAATTATAATTTTTATTGAATTATACGCATAAGAAACATCAATTTACCGTTTTATTTTAATATTTTTGGTCATGGTAAATGGGTATGAGATAGTATTTTCAAATAAATATATTAAATACCGTATAAGCAAATTTTATTAAACAAAGAATATAACAATGATTGCAAAAGGAGATCTGAATACTCCTTGAAGTTATGTAAATGGATTAAATTTACTCTGTTTTGTCTCTGGGATTCTTTGATATTCGTTTTTGTCCTTCTTTGACTTATTTTGTGCATTAAAATGATTGGAATCATGATTATTTCTTGTGTTATTGGATTGTTTGTTCTTGATGGTCATTGGTGTGGCGAAATCAAGGTAAAACATTGATTAATTTTGACGACTTCCTCGATCAATATTTTCAAAATCTTATACAGTCGTAAAATTTATAGAGATTCTTAAAGGATCATTGCTATGCATATAGATCGAATCGACGATTAATCACTCAACAAAGTCGTAAGGCTGAAGATTTTGAATCGAAAATTAAGATGTTCCTTAGTTTACAACTATTCAATTTTTAACCCTTGCTCTAGAAATAAATTAAAAACAAAGATTTGTCGACCAATATTATGAAACATATAATCAATAGCATGTTTTCATCTTATTCCCAAATTTTCAAAAGTAGTATTCAAAAAACTAAGCTGGTGAACATCAAAAAGATTTCTAGATGATGAAGATATAGACTCTTAGATTAGATTATTATTTCAATGAAAAGTGAACATCTGCTCAACAAGTTATGAGAAATCGTGATCAGCAGGCCTCTATGAAATATCCATTTTTTAAGGTTTTGATCAAATCTATTCTTTTCATTTCACAACAAATTCTTAACAAATGCTTTGCTTTCAATATTTCTTTCCAAAAATCTCTAAAATCTCAAAGTATTCTCGAAACCACTTCAATTTAGCTAAAAATATCTCTTATGTTTTACATAATAATCTTTGAAATATAATGTTAATCACTCAAATTCAAATTTATTCGTATAAATTCATTTCCTATAATTATAATATATATATTTCCCGAAGTTGTCTGGGCTTGCCATTCGGGCAGGCCCAGCCAACTGAGGCTCGAAATTATATTATATCAAATTTGATTTTTAACATTATATTTTAAGGATGCCCAGGCGAGGATAGGTAAACTACACAAAATTAACCTTAATCATATTGCAATGTGTGAAATGGAAAGTTTAGAAGCATCCAATGTATTAACCTTAAAAGTGCTTTTCTGAGGGCGACTTATCATCTCCCGCGCTCCCTTACTATTTTTAAAAAATAATCGAAATAACTTTAGAAATTTAACTTGAAATTTAAATTCAATATCAGAAAAAGGGGAAAAATAGTATCCCATGCGAAATAAGAACTTCAGTCGTTTCTTTATATTTCTGTGCTTTGGCAAGATCAAGCGCGGTTTTTCCATATTTATCTTTTTCATTGATATTTGCGCCATGCGAAATAAGAAGTTCGGCCATTTCTTCATAATTATATGTTGCTGCAATATGAAGTGCGGTTTCTCCATTTCTATATTTTTCATTGATATTCGCACCATGTGAAATAAGAATTTCAGCTGTTTCTTTACTATTATTACATGCTGCAATACGAAGTGCTGTGTTTCCATTTCCATCTTTTTCATTGATATTCGCACCATGTGAAATGAAGTATTCGGTAAGGGATGCAATATTAAATATCGGTGAATAAACGAAACATTTGTTAATATCACTGGTTTGATCGAAATAAACTAAAAACGATTCAAGATTATTATACAATCCACAAGAAAATAAATCGATCTTTATATTGTATTCATTCATCAAGAATGTAACAAAATCAATGTTGTGTGAAATAATTGCATATCTCATGCAAGATTGATATGGTTTTTGATATTTCAAACATTCACTCATGATCTCTTGATTTCCTCCTAAAAAGGAAAATTCTAGGCATTTTTGAGTTAAATTTCGTTCTTAAAAACTTGAAACAATCAACTGATCCATGGTAACAACATAATTCAAGTAATGAATATCTTCCAACCATAAATTCATATGGATATAATTCGTTTTCAAGTGCTTGATCTTCATTAAATCCTTCTCTTTCGGTGAATGAGATGAATTTTTCTAGGTTATTATACATAATTGCTCTGTAAATTGTATTTTCTGTATGAATATTGAAATTTTTAATATAAAATTTTCCGAATTCAGTAAACTTGTCTAATTTAATTCCATATTCTTTGAAAAATAGGAAGTTTGAAATAATTTTGATATTATTGACCTCTTTGACATGATATTCATCAGATATGAGTTTGGCAAGAGATAAATATGACTTTGTATAGCGATTATTATATGTAACAATATTTAAAATGTCTTTTATAACATATTTAGGTAGATATTTCTTTGAATCAATCAATTCTGTTTTGATCATTTTGTAAATTTTATTTAATTCTTCTTCATTTTGGGTTTTGAGCTGATAAATTGCATTGTATGAATCGATGTAGGTTTTGAAGATACTTCGCAATTCACTGAAATTATTTGGGTGAGTGTCTTGATCAGACATTAAAAAATTGTAAAAGTTATAAAATTGTATTTTACCATACAGGATATCCTTTAAATTCATTAGAAAAAAATGTAATGTTATACATCTGGCAAACTATGACTACAAAGATTTCGGAAATAATTTATTGTTACTCCTTCAATTTCGTTTGCCTTCTCTTGAAGAGCATTTTGCTTCTCCATGAACTTAACTAACTCTTCTCCTGTCAATGGTTCCCAGCTCTAGATGATCAAACGGAAGGTTCTGTGGGTATTATTCGTTCTTAAGGTTTCGGCCGACAAATAAGGGGGTTCTCTCTGAGTAAATATGATAAGATTGTCCGAATTGGCCTTGGGAGAAAACTCAAAGGTTATCTGAAACGGCAAATAGATAGAAAATGATATTGTAATAAACAGAAATTCATCAAAAGTGACAGCTCTCAATTTTTTGACATTTGTAAATTCTAAATTGAATAAGAAAAATGAAATAATACTAAGCATAATACAATATTCTAGATTTAATTATAATTAGGAAAAAGTTAGTTTTGAGAGTACTTTTCATAGGCATATAGAATGAAATCTTCTGAAAAATAATATCACATAAACTCATATTATTTTCTAATATATAACTATTTTATATAAAAATCAAATTCAATGATCTTAAAAGCGAAGGATAAACCTCAAAATTTACGAATATAATGAGTGGGAATATAATGCTTATCTATCATAAAACCATATGAAATATCAATTTTTGCTTTACGCCTAATTTTTGACGACAATTAGCAAAAAATGTTAAATGTTAACACTCAGTCCATTTGAATATGAAAAATAAAATTGACTTTGATTAAATGTTTTTATTTATCATGCAATTCTTCTTGCGACCAAAGATTTGAATAAAACTTCAAAAAATAAGATAGCTTAAAAAATAATATACGGTAGTGTTTACTAGATGAATAGTATATAAATTCTATTAAAATGGATTTGATCCAAAAAAATATAAAACCAAAATAATTGTTATAATTTAAATGAAGAAGTAATTTAAAACAATTTTATTTATGATCAAATTTTATATATTTTTTTGGATCAAATCCATTTTAATAGAATTTATATACTATTCATCTATTAGTAAACACTACCGTATATTATTTTTTAAGCTATCTTATTTTTTGAAGTTTTATTCAAATCTTTGGTCGCAAGAAGAATTGCATGATAAATAAAAACATTTAATCAAAGTCAATTTTATTTTTCATATTCAAATGGACTGAGTGTTAACATTTAACATTTTTTGCTAATTGTCGTCAAAAATTAGGCGTAAAGCAAAAATTGATATTTCATATGGTTTTATGATAGATAAGCATTATATTCCCACTCATTATATTCGTAAATTTTGAGGTTTATCCTTCGCTTTTAAGATCATTGAATTTGATTTTTATATAAAATAGTTATATATTAGAAAATAATATGAGTTTATGTGATATTATTTTTCAGAAGATTTTGTGTTCTTCTTCAAAATTTTATTTTTTATTAAAAAGAATCTTTACAAAATATACATTTACTTTAATTAATATTTAAAAACGTGCTCTATCAAAAGTTCCAAAAATTCAATATTTTAGCTTTTCTGAGGTGTCACTTTTGATGAATTTCTGTTTACAACAATATGAGTATGATATGGCCATGCTTATGCAGATAAATATTTATCAAGAGAAAATTGGCCTCGAAATTCCAAAAATTGCTCCCTGAATATATTTGGTGCTTCGCGCCGATATATTTGATTGAAAAGGCGTTATTTCAAAAGTGAAATGGATGCAGGAGACTATGTTAATCGAAAAACTAATTATGATATAGAGCAAAAAGGCGGAACTAACTTTTTGCATGCATCGTATTACAAATATCTTGCTGAAGCTGTTAGAGATTCAAAAAATGTCAAAAATTCAATCTTAAAAGACCAAATATATATCCAAAACACAACATCATGGGAAAATTCGATGAAAGCTGTTATTGCATTTTTGAAGCGTTACAACTTAACTCAAACATTAAAAGCAATAGAAACTGAATACAATCAAATTCCAACAAAAACAGGATTTGTCCATGGTGTACAACTTGATGACTTCTTTGATGATATGATTGAATTATCAAAAGCTAAAAAACAAGTAGAACAATCTCCAAAACCAACTAGAGTCAATAACACGCTCCAATCTGCTTTTGCAGACATTCAAAATCTTAAAGTACCAGGAACTACATCATCATTTACATCGCCACAGAAAGTTCAAATACCAACCACACCTAAAGCTCAAAACACTTTACAGCAACCTACTCCAAAATATCAACCAATAACAGACATACCTTCAAGACTACTTGAAACTCCAAAAGCTCCATCTGCTTCTAAATCATCAAATATTCCAAGTAGATTAACAAATTTGAGGAGCGTTGGAGAACTAGAACTTGAACCTCTTGATATCCCAGACGAAGATCAGCCGGTTCAAGTTAAAAAAGAGAATCCAAAATCCCTATTTGGCCCTCCTCCAGCAAGAACGAGAGATATTGGCAATATTGGCATTCCTGGAGGATCTCCAGCTGCTCTTCCAAAGCCTCCTTTCATGAAAATCAAAGAAACAAAGATTAAGAAAGCAAATACAATTGATCCTTCGGAATCTTCTGACATTGAACCATCATCCATTGATGAATTGCAAGGATTGATTGATGGCACGCCTTCCACTCTCGATAGCGAATCTATTTTCAGGAGAGGACCGATTGCAAGAAAGAAATCTGTTGATAATTCATATAAACCAACAAGAAGATACAAAGATGGATCGATTGTCAAACGCGGAAGAAAAGATCCACTCGAGAGGGTATCAAGGATTTACACAATGGATGGTTCTGAGTCCTCTTTTCGCCCATCTCTCGTTGAATCTTTCTCAAGTAGAAGATCAACATCAGTTGAAAAAAGTGACAGAGAAAGGGAACGTGAAAGAGAACGTGAGCGTGAAAAGGAGAGAGAAAGAGAGCGTCAGAAAGAAAAGGAGCGGGAAAGGCAGAAAGAAAGGAGTGCACAAAAAGAAAACGAAAAACTTCCGAAATTAGCAACTATTTCAAAGAGGTTTTTAGGAAAGCAAATATCAGAAGATGATTTAGAAGATACTTCAAGAAGACATCATCACCATCATAGCTCATCTCATGAATATTCAAGCGAATCTGGAGATTCATCACATCACCATCATCATCACCATAGCAGCGATCATCATCATGATGATAAGCACAGGAGTTCATCAAGCAGAAGATATTAAATAAATATTTTGTTGTTTTTTCTTTTCGAAATTCATAATTTTTTCTCTATCCTTGAAAACTATCAGAATCAGTTCTCTTAACTTTGGCTGATGAATTGATAGATAAAGTTCAAAAAAAGATGTTAAAATTGTCCCCTTTTGTGCTAAATACTATAGTATCAATTCAAAGCACTATTCAACACTTGATTACGAGGATCTAATGTTGTAAACAGAAATTCATCAAAAGTGACACCTCAGAAAAGCTAAAATATTGAATTTTTGGAACTTTTGATAGAGCACGTTTTTAAATATTAATTAAAGTCAATGTATATTTTGTAAAGATTCTTTTTAATAAAAAAATAAAATTTTGAAGAAGAACACAAAATCTTCTGAAAAATAATATCACATAAACTCATATTATTTTCTAATATATAACTATTTTATATAAAAATCAAATTCAATGATCTTAAAAGCGAAGGATAAACCTCAAAATTTACGAATATAATGAGTGGGAATATAATGCTTATCTATCATAAAACCATATGAAATATCAATTTTTGCTTTACGCCTAATTTTTGACGACAATTAGCAAAAAATGTTAAATGTTAACACTCAGTCCATTTGAATATGAAAAATAAAATTGACTTTGATTAAATGTTTTATTTATCATGCAATTCTTCTTGCTAATTGTCGTCAAAAATTAGGCGTAAAGCAAAAATTGATATTTCATATGGTTTTATGATAGATAAGCATTATATTCCCACTCATTATATTCGTAAATTTTGAGGTTTATCCTTCGCTTTTAAGATCATTGAATTTGATTTTTATATAAAATAGTTATATATTAGAAAATAATATGAGTTTATGTGATATTATTTTTCAGAAGATTTCATTCTATATGCCTATGAAAAGTACTCTCAAAACTAACTTTTTCCTAATTATAATTAAATCTAGAATATTGTATTATGCTTAGTATTATTTCATTTTTCTCATTCAATTTAGAATTTACAAATGTCAAAAAATTGAGAGCTGTCACTTTTGATGAATTTCTGTTTACAACACTAAATATTAAAATTCAGGAAAATAGACTGATTTAATGTTTCTCCTTAATATGTTCTTTGGAAAATTTGTAATCATCGGATATGAAAAATCAAAAAATAGATAAAATTGTTCGATTCAGTATAAAGGTTCTTCACAATTGAGTATCTATTATACACAGGTAATGCAAAATTAGAAAAATCTTCATGATTCCAAAATTTCAAATCACCGTTTTTGAATTCCAATGAGTATTATACCATGCATGAGCCTCATTTTTATCATAAACATTGAAATTGATAGTTTAATCGGCATGAACGAAACAAAAAATTATCAAACCGCCGTTCGATCGGCATAAGAATTCAAAACTTTACAAAACAAATTTAATAATGGCATTGACTGAAGACCTTTGTCCTGTATGGGCCGGCTTTATTGGCTTTCTTGGCATTGCTATAGCTCTTGGAGCCACAGCAATTGGTTCAGGCTACGGAACTGCTAAGTCTGCTATTGGTGTTTTCGCTGCATGCTCTATTCATCCAGAATTTATTTACAAAGGACTTATGCCAGTTATTATGGCTGGTATTGTCGGTATTTACGGGTTAGTCGCGGCTGTTATTATGAACACAAGAGTTATAGAAACAAGCGATCGATCTTTCCATCAATTCAATGCATATGCTATTCTCTCATGTGGACTTTCTGTCGGCCTTTGCGGTATCGCTTCTGGCTGCTGCATTGGTGTTGCTGGTGATGCTGCTTGCCGTGTTTTAGGTGAAAAGCCACAACTTCTTATGGGTGCTATGCTTGTCCTCATTTTCGGAGAAGTTCTTGGTCTTTACGGTTTCATTGTTGCTTGCATTATGTCAGGCAAAGATGATACAAGAAAAGACTGCACTCATGCCCTCAGATAAATTTAATTACTATTCAATACAGAAGTTCCCAGTTTTTTTAATATCTATAAATTAATTTCTTTTTCTTAATTATTATTTTTATTAAATATATATCATCTCTATTCCTTTGCATAATTATCTAGGATGTAAAATTCATAATATGTATGGACTATTAATCATAGTTTCACAATCTATATTTTCAAATAAAATTAGGTGTCTTATATTATTATATTGGTTGGGCAATAACAAGCCGAATATTGTGTTTTTCTTGAAAAATTCATTGAATCAATAGTATTAATTAAGTTACTTAAAAAAAAAATCAGAAACATTTTCAATTTTGAAAAAGTAATGAGAAGTAATACGAGTAAAATGACATTTAGTAATTTGCTGAAAAAAATCCTAGCTGATTAACAATAATGCTTCTTTTGGCAATAACAAAGAGCATCACAATTTGGATGTTCCCTAGCATCTTGTATTAAAGAATCGAGTTTCTTATTAACGTACATCTTGCAAAGCTTGGAGAATGAGCGGATACTATCTGGGAGGCTATCGCATTTACTTAAAGCCATCTGTTTGATTGTTTCTCTTGAAGCGCCGCTGCGAGCTAAACTAAGTGAACCCTCACCATAATGCTTGCACCAATCGCAGATTGCGTGAGCCCCAACTAATGATAATATGAGGAAGAACATCAAATGACGATAGCGATAGTGGTTGTAACTTTCGGATTTGAATGTTTGATTTTGGAAGAATTAAATATAATAATTATGCTTTCTTGAATTTTTTTTTTACTTTTGTCAGATTTTTTTTTCACTCATTTTTCTATCAGGTAGTGGAGAAATGGAAAATCAGAAATTGACCACACGAAGTTTCAGTTTATGGAGAGTATGAAAATATTTAAAATAGCTAACATTTGAAATATTAGTCTATAGGAATTGAATCATAAATTATAAGCGGAACAAAATGATTAATATAAGAGGAACGAATAGATTTTCATGCAATATATGCAATGTTTAGCAATTATTAAGATGTTTTAGAAAGAAATACCCATAAGAAAGAGAAATGAATTGAGAAATTGATTATAAGACTATCCGAATGATAAAATTATATATGAAAAAGTTAAAATGTTTGTCATTATGTTAAAGTGCGGTTTTGAAGAAACAGTTCGCCATTCAAATGGGATTTTTCAACGTTGAACAATAGAAGAGTGAAAGAAGAATTACAAAAGAAATGTTGTATATCATCAGGAAGAGGATACAGTTATCATACCGCTTGATATAAATAAAGAAAACTCGTTTTGAATTTGAAAACATTTACAGCTGATAAATAAAGGTTTATTAGAATGGAATAAATTTACAAAGACAATATGTTAGGTCAATAAGCGTTTGTGTGTCAAATTATAAAGAATACCATATAAAATAAGAATTTATATATCGAGAATTAAAAACACATTGAAATTTGAATGATTGAATTTTTTATAATAGGCATATATCATATGATAAGATTTTTTAAGATTTGAATTCGACCATATAATTTTCAGAATTCTTTTTGAATTGATTAATTGAGCTCAAAAAATAATTGGATAAATTAAAGGAAAATATATAAATTATGAAACTTCATACAATAAAAATCAGAATATCTTTTGTGTTATATCAATTTATTGAATAGGCAAACAAAAATGAAAGAGGCTTAAAAAATTGAAAGGATTGAAAAGTATCACAATTTCAATCGAAGTCATCGGATAGAATAATTTTATCTTATTTTTTTATTTCCATTAGATGCGATTTTGTTCCATTACCAATATTATTTTTAATATTTTCATGAAAATCCAATTGTTTAGATTCTGTACCTCTGAAACTTTCGTTTATGTGATAAAATGATTCAAAAATTGCAACATAATCTCTACAAGAAAAATAAAACCAGAAGTTAAAACGAAACAATCTTAATGAATTGAAAATAAGAAGAAGATTAATGAATATCAAGATCTATAGGTTCTTTTGCAAATTTATATGCAAATAAAGCAGACCTACGATGAGTTAGGAGATATCTATTGTTTTGAAGTGAATTTTGAAAAAGATTTGATGTCAAATAAATGGTGAACAAAATTTTTATTAATTAAAGTTATTTCAATGGCAACATTATTTTCTTCAAATATTAAATTAAATAACTTTCATAAATAAATAATAGTAATATAATCTAATAAAACAAAACAATAAAGCCGCGTTTCTCAACTATTCATGGTGATTGATAAGCTGTGATAAGTCAGAAGGATCGAGAATTTCGTTCTCGTTATTCTGAGGCTCTTGTATCATCTCTTGAGGATAATTCTTCTTATTAACATCCATTCCAGAATATATGAATTTT
This sequence comes from Trichomonas vaginalis G3, assembly GCF_026262505.1. NCBI lineage: Eukaryota > Parabasalia > Trichomonadida > Trichomonadidae > Trichomonas > Trichomonas vaginalis. The sequence continues at coordinate 5,817,280 of NC_067203.1, forward strand.
TGCATGAGCTCGTGTATTACAGGATACACATGAGTCCAATTTTCAGCAAACCAACAGAGGAGTGCAGATCTGTTTCTCCTCGCTAATTTATCTATTTTAATATTATTTTTAGTGGAAACTATTGCAGCTATATTTATTAAGAAAGATGATGTTACATAGCAACCAAAAATTTTTTCTATGTACCTAGACACGTGGCCCATTTGAACTCCTGTTCTGACAATGCGTTTTTGTACATCATCATAGTCCTTTTGACTCTGCTTTGCTGGCTTCTTCTTTTGTTCGAAGGTAGAAGTTGGTAGAAGTGGTGTTAATGACATTCTCCTGTCAATCATAAAAAATAATAAATAAATAAAAATTGAATTATCGAAACAAAATTTTGTGATTCTATAGAACTCATTAAATAGGTGGAGATATATTTGATTTTTTGGAATTGATGAGTTGTAAAGTATTCAAAAAGTGGTAAGCTGACGGTTATATTAATTACTCATTGAAATTTTAAAAAGAAACCCGATTTATTAATAGATATGAAGTTAAAAATAAAGTATAGGATCAAATATAGTTTTTACATTCAACTTTAACTTTTCTGAGCCATTTTTTAAAAGGATATCGTTTATTGTTAACAAAATGTATTATTCATATATTTGATCTGAGAAAGCAATATTTTTTGCAAATAAAAACTATCAAAATTTGATTTAATTCAAATTTTAATTGAATATTGAGCAATGCATGTTCACAAAATACTTTTGAATAATCTTTTGAAAATGAATTTTATAGACATATAATTAAATTAATAGATCCAATATATGTGTGCAATTTTTTAAAAATCAATATCAAAATTGAAGGTCAATTTTAATAGTAAAATAAGAAGAGATATTATAAAACTGATTGAAATCCAAAAATTCATGTATAAATTATCAATTTTTTCAATCCAAACTTTCAATTTTATTTTGCCTGACAATTGATATATTATATAATAGCCATAACTATGGTCAGTTAAAATTTGAATAAAGTATTCAAAAAAGAGGTTTTCCTATCGGCAAAAATCAATACAATTTTTTGAGAATTCTCTAGAAAGCCTTCTCAAATCCTAGTCTTCCATTCATTTTTACATTTAAAGATATTTATATATTCAGTCAATTACGTTGGTTTTCGAGTTAAAATGAGTTCTTCTCTCAAAAAGTTAAACTTTTTTCATGAAAAAATCGGAATTTACATCGTCTAGTTCTTGATTACATTTTTATAATTCCAAAAATCATTTACTAAATTATAAGTATATAACATATCTCATCTCATTTTACTCTAAAGTCCTGAAATCATATTTCAACATTTTCTCTTTTTAATATTTTCATTAATTAAATATTTAATACTACTGGAATATATAGATATTTGAATACATTCTAATTGAGTTTTTAAGAATTTCATCATATCGATAAGAGACCTGTAATCATGTTCGTTGTTGTAACTTATCACACTTACCTCACAGATTCGATTATTAATTCCAAAACGAAGTAACATAACGGATTGACAACGAAATCTTTCCATTCCTATTAATAACCATTTTAGCTTCTTATCTCTTTACTTTTTAGATTTTATTGCATTTGTTAAATACTATCACAGGCTATAAATGCATCTTCTCGATGATATTTTATTTCTGATATTAATATGAATCAATCAAATGAAATATGAGGTTAGAGTGCATTTATTTTGGTATGTAATTCGTTATTTCTTTAAAAAAAACTATCGGGATTTGTATCTCGATTGATGAAAATTTCAATTTTTTACCTCAGTCAATATCTATTGACTCCTATTATTTATTCAAAACCTTTAGCGTATAATTCATTCTATCAACATGAACGTTACTGTGGTCATAGTAGTAGAATCATGCGGGGTTTGTGACTTTTTTTGCTGCATCTATATATAGACGATACATTAAATTTTTCATATACTAAACACATTAAAAAATAACATTAATTTTAAAATAATTTATTTTTTTATTCTTACATAAATGACCCAACAAGTAAAACCTGATAAAGTGGATAATAGAATTTTAGAGGATGGTGTTCCTGTTTACATTCAAAGATTTAAAGGAAAACAATATTACAGAATGATAAATCCTGAATATGTGAAACATATATTTAATAAAGAAGGATGTAAAGTTTTAAATATTGAAGAGTTTGAAAATACTAAATCTATAATAAAATATGAATTTAGGAATAAATGTTATACAGTTTCATATTATGAATGGAAAACCGATAAGATTAGAAAACATTTAGGAGATTATGGGGAAAAATCTGAATTCTTTAAATCTAGTATATACGAGAGAGTAAAAGAAATTAGATATAATTATTTTCATGAATGAAAGATTCACTACCATAATGAAATAAAAAAAATAAACTTTAAACATTCATGTCTTACATTTTTGAATAATTTATTTTTTTAATTCGTATGAAATGAGTGTCAAAACTAACGACGTGAAAACATTAGGATTCACAAACGAGGAAATAAAGGATATATTAGTGGAGGCGGGTTATGAAGTTAGTAAATATTATTTAAGAAATTGTCAAAAATTCGCGGAGTTTTTAAATGAATTTGATTATGATGGAAAAATGAATAAAGATGATGTTATAAATTTCTTATATCCCACATCTAAAGAAGAAAAACCTAAAGAACCTAATGTTTTCCCTGAATATTATGAAGAACGAATTAAAGATGATGATGAATATGATGAAATTGAAATTGAAAGACTGAAAAAAATAAGAGATGAAATAGATGAAAAAATTAAGGAATTAAGAGAAGTTGAAAAATATAATGAGAATGAAGTAGAGGGTTTAATGAATATCCCAGCTTCAGAATCAGAAGTTCAAAAATCACATGAGGAAAGATATAAAAATTACTTTTTGGAATCTACTAAAAATTTATTAGATGGTGATATTGACGAAACACTTTCAGAAGAAGGCACAAAATTTATTCATAAACATAAGCTTCAGTTTATTGACGATGGAGATTATCCATGTATATTACTTTCACCTCCTCTTGATTCTGAAAAATTCAAAAAAGCACTGAAAAATGTAACATATGCAACAAATACGATTAAGAAAGAAGACCATGATATTTACACAAATTATTATTTAAATAAATGTACAGGTGTTGATAAAGTTTTTGATTTGTTAGATAAAATATCAAAAGAAACAATTGGTACATATAAAATTTTATGTGATTGTGGTTTCATTGTTGAAGATACCGTTGATGTTTCATATGAAAGAACAGCTCCGAAGGAGGACGAAGTGGAAAGATCTATTCCATTCGTTATTAAGAACATAAAAGATATGAAAACCTATAAACATTATATTTATTCATTCATTTCAGAAAAAATGGAAGCAACACATAAATCATCTCGTCATCATTTCATAGCTATTCACACATTCCTTTTCAAAGTTGTGAAATTAAATAAGACAGGAATTAGATTTAATGTATCAGGTTACGCATTCTTGAGTAAATTAAAATGTATTCGTCACGTTGCAGATGATAAAAATTTGTGTGTTCTTAATTCATTTTATGGACTTTAGCCCTGGACTCTCTGAGTCTCGGACTTTAAAAAAATAAACTTTATTTTTATTTATTTTTTAATTTTTTATTCTTACATAAATGAACAAAAATGGAACAGCTAAAATGAATGATAATCAAATAAGAGCCGAAGGTAGAAGGTTATTTAAACGCTTCTATAGCATTCCTGATGGTGTTAATCCTAAAACTCGTAGAAGTTATTTAAATGAAGCCATAGATGCGTATGAAGGATTTGACATTTCATCAGAAAGTGAGAGGTTAGCAAGAATGTTAAACGTTAATATTGATTTTTATTATTGTGACCCTCAACCAGAAGACGTAGACATTAACAAGGTAGACTTTCCATTAGTGGAATCAATAATGATAGATCCAGAATTTGAAACAGTAAATATTTTATTAACACAGAGTCCATGCGGAAAACTTCACGCTGACAAAATTACAGACGTTGAAGCACTCACAGGATATAAAGTTTGCCCCTTTTGCAAAGAAGAAGTATATTCTATCCGTGATGATCCAGAAAGGAAAAACCAAAGAAGATTTTTAAAACATTGTGAGAAATGTAAAGAAAATAATGGAAGATTAATTCAAGACGTTCAATTGCAAAAGACCCAGCAACCATATGCACCACATATTACGAAACAGAAGATATATCAATGGTTATTAGCACATAATTTGCAGGAATATTATAAACCAACAAGATATTATATTACTTTTGACTTCGAAACATTAGAGACTAAAGAAGAACTTCAACTTTCCGAATGTGCAACTTTGAACGCTTACTTAAAACCATTTATGGTATCATCAACTGTCAAAATAAAGCCGCAAACGGACTCTTTGAGTCCTGAAGGTCTTTCAGACCGAAGCGGCGAGGTCGTAGACCATGATAAAACATTTACGAGGAATTTTTGCTTAACATCAAGTGATTCGTTCATCTCTGATTGGATTGAATTTTTATTTTCAACCTGTTCATTAGTTGCTAAATCAAATATTGAACAATATGAAGAATTAATGAAGCCACAAACGGCGGGGACTTTGTCCCATACATTAAATGAGAAACAGAAGGAAGCAATGAAAGAGCTTTTAGATGAAGAATTTAATAAAGTGAATATCATAGGTTTTAATTCGGGAAAGTTTGATTTAAATTTAATTCTTCGTGATTTAAATACTGCAAAATGGAAGATAAAATCAATGCTGGGTTCTTCTTCTCAATTTAAGCAAGTCATAGTAAAGAAAACAAACTGTCCATATGAATTGAGATTTATTGACATCAGAAATTATATAGCGGGTGGAACATTAGACCAATTTACTCAAGATTTCGGAAACAATAAAACACGTGTTAAATCATTCTTCCCATATCAATTCATCACATGGGAGAATTACGAAGAAGAATTATATAAAAAGGAACCATTCACTCAAGATTCATTTTATTCAGCATTAACACAAGAAACAATATCCGATTCAGATTATCAAATATATCTCAATGATGCTAAAAATTTTGAGAATAGATTAGAATATTTTATTCATTATTGCAATAAAGACGTTGAAATTATGATTGACCCAATTGATAAAATTATTGAAGAAACATTTGTTTATAAAATTGACATGCTTCATAATCTTTCTTTATCATCGAATGCATCAATGATTCGTTACGCGTTAGCATATAAGAACTTCAATCCTAACGAAACATATCCAGAAGAAGAAAATGTGGAATCAAGTTTTGAATTAACGAAAAAGTATTGGAAATATAAAATTGAATCATATAAGAAACAAGATGAAAAGGCGAAAAGAGATACCAAAAACAATGTTTCAATGGATGACTATCAATATTTTCACGATTTAATCCTTTCATCTAAATGTAAAATGTGTGGTAAAGCGTTTACATATGCAAATAAACCAACATTAGATAGGATAGATAATGAAAAACCACATACTAAAGATAATTGTCAGTTAATGTGTTGTTATTGCAATGTGGTAAAATCAAATAAAGATGAAGACATTCAACGTTTAAGAATTAATTTAAGAAATTATGCATTAAAAAATAATTTACCAATGACTTTAGATTCAGTTGAAGCTTATCACATCCTCCGTAATGGAATTACTGGTGGTCTCTCTAATGTTCAACATCGTGTTAATCTTAAAGGTATCACCCATATTAATAAACTTTCATATAATCCAGAAACTAAAACAGTATCAAATGAGGACACTTCCAACATCATGACTCATTTCGTTGGTGTTGATTTCAATTCATTATATCCTTCATCATTTTCATCAAATCCTCATGATTTCATTCAATACACCGATCATAGAATGTATATGCCGGGGAGATTAGAAGATGTTTTAATTTGTGATACAGCAACAAAGAAAGCAAAAGCTTTAGGAATTATTAGAAAGAAATCTACTTTATTCGTTGCTGAAGTAAAGGGTCACATTGATGAAAAGTATATTAATGATTACATTAACTTTTTACCGATAATAAGAAACTTAGATATTATCACAGATGAAAAAACAATTGGCGGTTTTATGTATAATTACATGAAATCAAACAATCTACCGGTTGACCAGAAACAGAGAAAATTAACTCAGTTAGCATCAACACACAACCAATATCAACCATTTTCTTCTTATTATCTTTGGTATCTAATAGACAGATTTCATTTTATCATCGATGATATTCAATCAATTTTAACATTTACGAAAAATACTTGTTTTAATGAATTTGCGAACAAATTTATGAACGAAAGACAAAAGGCTGAATTAGAAGGAAATAAAGGAAAAAGTTTATTTTGCAAAATTTCACTTAATGGATCATATGGTTACGATGCAATGAATACACAAAATTACGCAAAGACTAAAATAATGAATGCACAGAAGGCACGCGTTGCATGTATGTCAAATAAGTTTAAAAACATAAGAGAAATAGGTGAGGATACATATCAAGTGATGCTCAAAGATAGATTTTATAGATGTGATACATGTTTACAAGAGGCATTCTTCACTTTAGATAATGCTAAATACTGGTATTTAGTTTTCATTTATGATTTTATGTATAAATGCATGATGTTAATCGTTTTCATTTCATTGAAGGTGATACTGATTCATCTTATTGGGCAATCGCTGGCGACCCAAATCTTCCTAACACTCAAGCATTTCAAGCAATTGTAACCGATAAACAATTTTATGATAAAAACATTTTCAAATTCGCACCTTTTGATTTCTTCTGTTTTGATGAGAAATTTAAACCTAAATTAAAGAATAAAGCTGAAGAAAAAGCACATGAGAAAAAATTATTGGGTTTAGCAATTGAGAAACAAGGTGATAACATGGTTGCTTTATGTCCTAAGTGTTATACATCATTCAACGGAATGATTGGTGAAGACTCCTTCAAAAAGATAGCACAAAAAATGAAAGGTGTAAGTTTACGACAAAATAAACAATTAACACCTAAAAATTATTTGGATATAATAAATGATAAAGTCAATTTCAATGGTCAAAATATTAATTTACAACTTAAAAATGAGTCAATGACTCGCTTAACAATCGGTAAGACTGCATTAACAGGGGCACACACTAAAGCTGTATGTTGTGAAAATGGATGTTGTATGCCATTTATTTAATGAAATACCACAGAAGAGACAAAGAGGTGGGCACCCTTAAACATTTATTTTATTTTTATATAAATGAATAGCGTAGATTTAAAAATTTAATTGATGATTTAGTATTTAATCAAAATTTTCTTACTTATTATGATTTAAAAGCATATCTTCAAAAACATGATGAAAATATAACGGGTGATGATATGGATGAATACTATCGGTATTATAAAAACGAAATTTTGAAATATCATGATAAAATAATTAAACGTTTAAGAGAGAACATTAAAGAAGGAAAATATTCAAAGGGAAAAAGTAAATCACAACTTAAACAGTTGAAAGATTTCAAAAATAAAGTATTAACTGAAAAAGATATTGATGAATTATATAATTTATATAATCCTGAACCGCAAAAGCAAAAAGAGAAAAGTTTGGACGTTCAGCAGCTCATAAATGAAGCACAAGCTTTAATTTATGATTCATTAGTTAAAACATATTCAACCCGACTTTTAAATGAAGATCAACTTTTGGAATTCATCCTTCAACATAAACTCGAAGCGGGAAAGTATATCAAACCTTTATATACAGCATATTTAAAACAAATGAATAGAATACATCCAGAATTAATGAAGGGGGGAATGAAATCCAAAATCAAAGCAGATAAAATTAAACCACTTGCAACACCAAAACCCCCAACGACAGTACCTCCAACGACAGTACCGCCTCCTCCTTCAGTTAATCCTTCATCATTCACTTTATTATATCCATTTCAAACATTAAAGAAACAAAAAGATTTTAAAAAGGATTTCAAGATATTAAATAAACCAATTGACCCGAAAATTCAACCATTAAAAGAAAAATTTAGTCGTCCATCATTTGCACCTTCACCTTATTCATACGAAATCGATCATCTGGAATATTCAAAAGGAAATATTACTTATTTATTTGCCATTAACATTAACACTAGATATTTATATTGCATTCCGGTGAAAGGGAAAACAGAACAGGAAACAAGAAGAGCTATACAATACTTACTAGATCATGAAAGAGTAGATAATATAAGGGGTGATGGCGATAAAGGATTTCAGGCAGCCATGACTCATTATTTCCCACAAATTAATTTTTACTTCTCATCCTCTCCATATACGTTTCATAATAAAATAGTTGATGCGGTAATGAGAACTCTTAGAGATGCGTTAGGGGTCAACGGTCAGATATACTGGGATGGAAATCATGACTCCATCATACAGCAGTTAGTATATTATTACAATAATACATGGCATAGAACTATTAACATGAAACCAGTGGAAATGAAAAATGATATTTCAAAAGAATGGGAATATATTAGAAAGCAAATGGAAAGGTTAAATGATGTTAAACGTGAACAAATTAATTCAGGGCTCATGAATTTTAAAACAAGGGGATAAAGTTTTGATTCATCTCGATTATGGAAAAACTGATAAATCAATGACAAAAAGAAGACGAAGATTTGACACAATAGCTGAATTTGTTAGATATATTAACGGCAATGCATTAGTTGAGGTTAACAATAAATTAATAGAAATTCCGATTTATTTTATTACTCCATTATATTTAAATAATATTTAATTTTTTTATTTCGTAAGAAATGAGTAACAACAAAGCAGTCAAGAGTCCAGACAATGAATATAAAAAGATACTAAACAGAATTAAATCAAAAATATGCTATTACAAAAAGAAGCCGCAATGTGGTGGGGTTGAAAACGATAAAGAAATAATCGAAAAATTAGAAACTTACCGTTCAATCCTTAAACTGAGTGAAGCAAAAATAAAAGAATTTAATAGAATAAATAAATTGATTGGAAGAGATGAATTTAATAAAGATGAATTTTTAAACTCTATCCAAATTTAATTTTTATTCCTCTTCGACAACATCTCTCTTTCCATCATTACTGCATAACCACATTTTCTCAGTTTTAGTGGTTTGTTATTTTTAACATGTTCTCGCATCATTTTTATCATTTCCTCCCTTGTTATGATTCGTGGTAAATTTTGAGCTTGTGGGGTATTCATTTATATAAAAATAAAAATTTAAATTATACCGTTCTAAAGTTTGAGACAACAGTCACTGTGTGACGAGACCTGAAGGTCTTGACATTTTGACAACAACACAGGAGGAAGGCAGTTATGAATTATTTTTGAAGAACTGTAGGTGCTACCATGTTACCATGTGCTACCAGGTCATTTAACTTCTTTTAAAAATGGTGACAACATGACATTTTGACAACATTTACGAAAATTTGATGCAGTACAAAAATAAAGTTAGTTTTAAAGTTATTTTTATTTTTTTATTCCTATATAAATGACAGCAACAAACAACAACATCGACTTTATCGTTTCTGATGAAAAAGTTATTGATTCATTAGTTGAAGAATTAGCTGAGGAATTAGTTGTGGCAGAAACTAAAACCCTCAACGAAAGAATTGGTGAAAATAAGATTGATTTACATAACTACCTCAAACATGATGGAGGAAGAGGAAGGAAAACTGGTATGGCTTTATTAGTAAACAAAATTTCAAATTTAACGATTATAGATGTTGATATCAATAAATCTTACAATGATGAACTTAAAGAAACAGTTAGAAAAGATATTTTATCAAAACTTTCGGATAAAGATGTTATCGTTAAAACCGCTTCAGGAGGTCTTCACATTTATTGCAACACTAATTTCTTCTATTCAACCTCGAACAGAATGATTAAATGTTATTCCTGCAATGATTATGATATCGATATCATGACTTCAATGGATGATTCAAAGCGTTCATTAGTGGTTATGGCTGATTCAAGAGTTCGCAAGAATGCAACAGAACCAATCAATACATACTCATTCATTCGTGGAAGTTATGATTCAACATTAACTAGAACAGTAAACGATATATTAAATGATTTGAATATTAAGGTAAGAGTTGAACAAAAGAACGAAGAAATAAAGAATATAATGAATGAAGACAAAGATGTAAACATTGACGATAAACTTGCCCAGAGCATAGTTGATGGCATCTGTGATTTTGAAGTACATAATGATGGTGGAAACATGAATTTAGAAAAAGAAGTTACATTATTCACACTGTTTCAAGCTATTAATTCGTTACCTAATCATTTAATTAATGAAGCATACGACAACGTTTATAACTTCTGCAGTTTAACAGAAAATGCAAAAAGTAATTTTGAAAAAGCACGTGATAGATATGCACATTTAATGACTTCTCCATTTGTTTTAGTGAAGATTCTAAAACTTTATCAAAACGAATATTATGATGAATATGTTTTACCTTTATTACGTAAGCCAAAAATAACATTTGATATAAAACTTGATGACTCATTCTTGATAACAGATATTAGACGCAAGGCTGAAAATCATCAGTATAAAAATAGTTCTGAAGTAATTGAGGATTTATCACGTGTCATTCGTTTTGTAGATTATGGAAACAAATACTTCATTCAAAAAGACTATAATATTCATGATAAAATGAATCAAATATCATTCGTTCTTCAATCAAACATGAAAGAGTCACTCAAAATGATTAAATTATTTAAAGAAGAAGGTAAAACCATAACAGCATGGACGTACTACTAAATCAATTATCCTCATTAACCGTTAAGGTGTTTGCTTTAAAATCTGATTCCCAGATGTTTTCTCAACGTTTCAAGGTTATAAATACAACGTTCTCGAAAAGCCTGATTACTCAAAAATTGAGATGTTTATGAATTTCATTAAAGAAGCCATTTGTGATAATAACGATGAAGTGTATAAATACCTTCTCGGCTGGATTGCATCAATGATTCAACATCCTGGAATCAAGAATGAAACAGCAATTATTTTGAAAGGACTTCAGGGAACAGGTAAAAACAGATTTACAGACATTATTTCTGAACTTCTCGCTGGTTATTCATGTAAAAACATTACCGAAATAAGTGAGCTAACGGGTAATTTCAATTCAGTAGTTGAGAATAAAATGTTTCTTGTACTTAATGAACTCAGAATGTAGGTGAAGACAGACTCGCAAACTTCAACGCTTTGAAATCAATTATAACGGATAATGAGATTAGAATTAATGAAAAGAATCAACCAAGAAGAACTGCTCAAAATGTTGCCAATTTCATTTTCGTAACTAACAACGTCTACCCTGTCAAAATTGAAGTTGGAGACAGAAGATACGTAGTTTTAAGGGTTAATGGTAAATTTAAGGGTCAATTTGATTACTTCAAGAATTTAATGGATTCATGCACTAAGGAATTTTATGATAATTTACTAACATATTTTATCAATTACGACCTTTCATCATTTAATGTACGAATCATACCGATGACTGAAGCCAAACAAGATTTAATCGAGTTATCAACAAATCCTTTAGATGAATGGATAAATACACATTATGATGAATTGTGTGCAGGTATGACGTGTAAAAATGCTCTATTCTGCAAACCATCAGACATGAAAGACAAGAATTTTCAAATGAGCATTAAGGATAAATGTGATAGGAAACATAGAAGAATAGACGATAAACAAACATGGTGTTATGTTTTGAAAGAAGAAATGAAAGGATTATATAAACAGGTTGAACCAAATGATAATGAGGATTCATTTACTAACGATGAAATACCTGTAAATGAAGCTTTATAAAGTATAATTTGAATTTATTTTTGCATTAATCATGCTGTGTTGTCGAAATGTCATGTTGTCTCATTTTTTAAAAGAAGTTAAATGACCTGGTAGCACATGGTAACATGGTAGCACCTACAGTTCTTCAAAAATAATTCATAACTGCCTTCCTCCTATGTTGTTGTCGAAATGTCATGTCGTCAACATGACAACATGGTAGCACCTTCAGTTCTTCAAAAATAATTCATTATTGCCTTCCTCTCGTGTTGTTGTCAAAATGTCATGTTGTCACCATTTTTAAAAGAAATTAATTGACATGGTAGCACCCGGTAACATGGTAGCACCTTCAGTTCTTCAAAAATAATTCATTATTGCCTTCCTCTCGTGTTGTTGTCAAAATGGTAGCACCCGGTAACATGGTAGTAGTGAAATTAAATTTTGTTATCAGTTATTTTGTCATCATTTTATTAAGTTCATCTTTAGTTAATAATTTGAATGGATTCGCTAATGTTCCACCTTGAGTCACAACACTTGCCCCAGCTAATTGTGAAGAACCTGGGATAAGTACTCCACGAAATGATTTCATTGGTATCATTAATTTAGAAATAGTTGGCTTAATTAATTTTGTCATTTATGATAAAAATAAAAATTTAAATTATGCCGTTCGCTCTTTTGGAGCTCAGGACTTTCAGTCCGTTCTAAAGTTTGTTTCACAAACATTGAGCGTTCAATGAACTCTATACCATGCGTAAACCGTCATGTAAGGTGGCATGTATTCTTTACTTTGTCCCGTTGTTTGTGTATATCCTGAAACGAAATGTGTATGATTTCCTTCTCCCTGAGTGTCACTCCAGTAACAATTTATAGCAAACTTAACATCATCTTTAACATCATATCCTTTACCTTTTGTCATTCCCGACCAATCCCAATATCTATGCTTATGCCATCCTGCTTGAGATGTACTTAAATCAATGTAGTGACTGTGTGCAGGTAAATTTTCACCTGAAATCGTTTTACTTCCACCTGTTTCCTTTGAAGAGTTTGCACAATACAAAAACCTGTCAACTATTTGTTCCCATGCACCAACACCAAACATTACTTGAGGACCTCTTGCATCCATAGATGTATAAATAGAACCTACTGGGTTCATTAAATCAAACATATGAGATATTATAGGATTGTCTCTTTTGAACTTAAAATATAGTGTAACTATTTCAGGTTTCTTCTGGTTTGTGTCAGAATATTTTTTATAATATAATCTTATGTTTTCAGGGTAGGTAAAATCTTGACTATAATATTTTTTCTGTCATCTGTATAATAATATACTATTCTCGTTTTTTCTATTGCATTATATCTTTTATATCTATAATAATCTAAATATAATGTTAGTTTTGTTCATCTACATGTGGTGTTCTGTCGTCATCTCCATAGTCATAATAATATGGTGCTGGAGCTGGGTCAGACAATGTCATATCTGCCATTTCATAAACTCTTAAATATTTCTTTTGTTCGTCTCCATATAAGTTTAAGTAGCAGTTGTTGTCTAATGGAACTTTAACTTGTGTACCATTATTCTTTATATAGCCTACATACATTTCATTGTTATTTTTCGGAATGAGTTTATACCGTATACCATTTTTTAAGGAGTGTACAAACTCCCATCTAAAATATTTATTTTCTTCATTGACAGAAACATCCCCAACAATAGTTTCAATATTTTTTGTTCCTATCAAACTTTGGTATATTTCGTTAACATATGTTTTATCCGCCTTCTTCTCTAACTCATCGTTAACATATGTTTTATCCGCTTTAAGGTCTAAACATCCCGAAACCCATGCTGTATCAGCTTTAACTTTAAAAGTCTCAAATGTCCATTCATGATACCATTCAACCTTTTCTTTAATTTCATTATCTTTTTCATCAACATAAACCAAATTTGCCTTCTTCTCTAACTCATCGTTAACATATGTTTTATCCGCTTTAAGGTCTAAACATCCTGAAACCCATCCTGTATCGGCTTTAGTTTTTAAAATCTTTGATGTCCATTCATGATACCATTCAACCCTTTCTTTAATTTCATTATCTTTTTCATCAACATAAACCAAATTTGCCTTCTTCTCTAACTCACTATCCACATATTCCTTATCCGCCCTCTTCATTATGTCATTTAGGAAACCTTTTATGAATTCCTCATTTAAATTAAATCTTCCAATCTTCAAAACTTTAGGAAATGCATTTAATGCGTAATATCTCTGTTCTTCTGGTGGAATTGATGTTATATCATCCGTTATACCTTTAATTTTTGAATTCATAAATAAAATTTCTTTTATATTTGATATCACTGCACCACCTTTGCAAACGAATTCAAAATGGTCATTTTTCAATACTATAGGGTGTCCAAAGGTGTGTTTAGCACAAACCTGAATACTGCGAATAGAAATAAACAAGTTACATATATATAAAGTTTATTTAAATATAATCACCATTGGATTCAATCACGCGTTCGCAGCGATCGATCCAGGCTTGAAAGACACGCTTTAAATCATCATGAGAAAATTGCTCAAATTGCTCTCTTACAAAATTTTCAAGATCATCTGGACTCGCGAATTCGCGTCCTTCAGCTCTCTTTTTTAGCGTGCCGAATAAATAAAAGTCAGAGGGTGCAATATCAGGTGAATAAATTGGGTTTGGAACAACTTTGACATTGTTTTCCACCAAGTAATTCATTACCTTATGACTTTTGTGAACTCTTGAATTATCAAAATGAATTGCAAACTTTTGTTTTTGTTGTTTGGATTTCTCAAACTCATCAGAATTGATAATTTGAGTAAGAACATTGTCAATTAGATACTGAGCATTCATCGTATTAGGTTTTTGAAGAATATCAATTGCGATGATGCCATTCACGCCCCCAAAAACCAACAACATCATCATTGGTGTGTCAATTTTTTTCTTCGGGAATGTTTGCGGATTTTCATCCTTCGGGATCCACATGATTTTGGCTTCTGTTGCATATTGAAACCAAGACTCGTCCCCTGTTACTAAAAAGCGAAACTTCTTGGATTGATACGCACCCAATATAGAGAGGAGCTCTTTCGAAGATTGGACTCTAGATTTTTTTTGAACTGAATTAAGGTTGTGCGGAACCCAACGTGTATACGCTAGTTTGTAGTTCAAATAATTGTGCAGATAATAACTGACTGTTGTACGTGGTATCTTTGTCATCTCCTCTATCCTTCTGAGTGATGCTCTTGGGTCTTCATCTAGCGCTTGAAGAATTGCTTTGATTTTTCTTTGATCCGGCGATTTTTTGTCAATTTTTATGATGGGCGCCTTTT
Organism: Trichomonas vaginalis G3; assembly: GCF_026262505.1. NCBI lineage: Eukaryota > Parabasalia > Trichomonadida > Trichomonadidae > Trichomonas > Trichomonas vaginalis. The sequence continues at coordinate 5,832,414 of NC_067203.1, forward strand.
TGTTCATGAAGTGATACATCCTAACATGATACGTTACAGTGGAATAGCTAGGAGCATCCATACCGAAGCATTTTACCAATGTCTCGTAGATTTTTTTACAGTCTTTGCATTTTTTTGCAAGAGCGAGGATGTTTTCTTTATGATTCATTAAAAAAATGAAAAAAATCCCGCCAAAAATTTCCCGCGAAACCGCCTCTTGTCTCAAAATTCATTTTATATCCCGGCATGGCGCCAAAATACAACATACTCATCATATACATATATTCATATTTTTTATTATATATTTATAATCAGCATATATCTCCTTTAATAGTCTCATATAGAGCGCTGTGCTAAACGCACCTTTGGACACCCTATATCTCCAAATCTCCATATTTCAACCTTTGCGTTTATTCTGTCGTCTTTGAATTATATGCATATGTGGCGTATGTAATGGTCTGAAGGACCTGGGTGTTTTGCGCCTTAAGTTGCTGTTGTTTAATCATTTTATTACGATTTAAAAATAAATATTTAATCCGTTATCTCATCAGCTATTTTTTCAATTTGAAATTGCCATAATATTTCATTCATGAATTCTAAATCACAATCAAATAGGTCAGTTATTCTAAATTTAATATTTGATAAATCTTTTGAATGAAGGATAAATGAATTCCCGGATAATTGAAACGGATAAGATAAAGAAAATGTGTTTAAGTTGATGGATAAAATGTTTTGTATTGATGGGTAAGAGTTAGGGTCAAATGTTTGGTGTGAAAATCTCATTGGGGTATTAACTTTATCACATTTGATTAAAATGAAATTGGAACCAGTGTCAGAATACAAAACATCCCCAACATCTTTTTCAAAATTTAATATCCCCAACAATGAACGAAGACGAGGAGTACAAAATTTAATTTTCAGCGGAAATTTAATAAGGTTATTTATTTCATCAAGTTCAAAAAGTTTATCAGGTTTTGATTTAAAATTTTCTTCATACCATACGATAAATGATTCATTTAAATAACTTAAAATTGTGTTAATATCCCATTTCACTATCACATTATTTATATACATATCATACGTTTTTTCATGGTCATCTTTAATAAATGATATATAATCTGAAGGGTCTAAAAGAATGGGATTAAATTTACCACTCACAGAAACGAGAGTAACATTATAAATTCCGCTAACTGTTAAATTTAATTCACAGTTATTATTCGAAATAATATTGATAATTGACATTTTTTATTACGATTAAAAATATGGTAAAGCGTTATTTTCCAGTGATAAATAAAACTAGAATAAGATTACCTCAAGAATTCATAAATTCAACGAATAAGAAGTTTATTCATGTTATAAATTTTAGTGTTTTCAGAAAATATGAGTCGATGTCATATTCATCAACAGGTTATATTTCACTTCATTCAAATTTAGTTCAATCAAACCCATATAATGACCATTTCATAAGATTTTCAGATGGTATTAAAAATGTAATTGATAGATTAAAATATGAACAGATTGACAATATCGAATTTTTGGAATTTTGGTTTAAATATCCCGATGGAAAAAAGATTGAAGTTAAAGATAAAGCAGATACTATAACAAAAACAATTACAATGACTGATCCGGATAGTGGGGAACAAAAAGAAATAAAACAAACGATAGAAACTGGTGAAAGGTCAATTATTATTGATTATGATTCAAAGGATTATTATTCGATAATGTTAATGCTTGAATATTAAATAGCCTTAACAAAGAATTTTTCAAGTGATATTTTATATTCATCAACTATTTTATTATAAATATCATTATATGTTAAATGAAGTTCAGTTGTTGTTCCGTTCTTTGATATCTTAATTGTGCTAATATCCTTTATAGGATTTATTTTTGCAACTGTTCCGCAGCATGAAACCTCATCATCTATGAAATATTGAATCTTCACGTCTGAATCTTGAACATCACAAAGAATGGCGATAATGTGAATTAATGATTCATAAGGTAAAATAATTAAACCGGATTGGTCAATTAAATTTATTATTGAATCATAATTATCAGTTATGATATCACGGTAAATTTTCATTAATTCAGAATTAATGTCTATTTTATATGGGTTATCAAGTGGTGCTGGGTATGTTGGATAAGTGGGAATTTCAACAGGTTCTTTACCGGGTTCAGATAAAATGATTGGGTCTCCATCTTCTTTATTTTGCTCCTCCTCTTTCTTTGGTAAGTCACGAGTTAATAAATTTGGTTGAGTTGCTGACCTTGTTAATTCAGGACTAACATTAACTTTAACATTTTGAATAATTCGTGATTTATCATCATTTACGTTATAACCAACCGTAATCTCTGCTTTTGCGTTTGTGTTCTTTTGACTTGTGAAACGTCTTCTCATTTATAATTGAATAAAAAAAAGAAAAATATATTTAAAGTTTTATTTAGTTGTTACGGTAATATCCCAAGGTTTATCCTTGTTTGCTTATACTTTCTTTGTAACTGCACCAATTATGTTATTGATAATGATTTGAGTTTCTTCCAGTCTTATTTTATCATTTACAATATCTTTAATCATTTCATTACATGCATTCTTAAAATCATCTGATTTTTCTAATTTACGTCTATCACTTTCTTTAATTAAATCAAAGTTATATCCTTGTTGAGAATAAAGTGGTTTCTTTATCAATTCCTTGAACGCTTCAGAAAGTGAAGATGAAGAAATTCTTGCCACTTGAATTGGTTTAAATTTTGCTTTCATTGCTTCTTTCTGTTCATTGAACACTGGATCGAATAAAGCAACTTTAAAGAATTTCTTAGCTGGAATTTCAGGTCTCAAATTTGCATATTGACCATCAAACTGATTAACATATTGAGGTAATCCGTTTGGTCCTTCTTCAATAGCGTTTAATTCTTCATTGAAATAAGAATATGGATTATGACGGTATGAATTAATTGGACCATTTTCACCTTCTCCAATGTATTGTTTAACAGCTTTTCCATTTTCATCAAATTGCATAGGATAACGTTCATTATATGCTTTACGTTTAGGATAATCAGTTATAGTTAATTTATACCCATTTATGACTTTAATATTTCCTTGGCCATCAGTAACGAAAACTTCATTTATTCCATCAGGCTTTCCATTTGGTCCTGTAATGTCTGCTTCATGTGCTTCCCAATTTGGTCCATGACGTTTGGCATATGCTTGAGCTTCTGGTAATGTTAAAACGTTTCTCATTTGTTTAACATCCTTTTGAAGACCGGCAACAATGTGGACTAATTCTTTCATTCCGTCTGGAACTTTAATAGTTCTATTATATGCACCTTTTTGTTTGTTCCTTGTTTTAATGGAACCTGTAGAAGATTTGCAATTTCTGTCATGTTTAATTATAAATAAAAAATAAAAATTAATTATAAAAAAGTTATTCGAATTTAATGGAACCTTTATTTAAATCAACTATTATTTTTCCATGTTCTCCTAATTGTTGATATTGTGTGTAAAGTTCATTAATGCTCATTGGTAAATTCACTTGATAAAGCATAACGTTCAACTGTTGACGACTAAACCCACTGAAAATGAAAAGGGTGGACAGGTTTGATTTAATGTTTGTGCTTAATGCTTTAAAGTATTGAACAGCCATAAAGAATGAACACTGAATGTGTCGACATTGAGTTAATAATTGATTAAAATATGATTTCTCATTAGTTATTAGTTTTGATTTCACGGCATCATCTAGAAAAATTAGTGAATGCAAAAATTCTTTATCAAAATTTGAAATAGAAAGTGTTTCAAATAATTCATCCCTTTGTTTATCAATAATTTTATCCTCTAATCCTTGCTTCTTGATTGTATTATATAACTCTTTATACATTAAAAAGTTTTTCAAATAATCTTCCGCTTCTTCTTGTGATAAATAAATAATTGGAATTTTTATTAAATGCTTTAATGATTCAAATGTATCATCAGAAGGTGAACCAGAACGGTTGATATAAATTAACACATGAGAATAAGGTGAAGTGTTAGCAATAATGATAATTTGTTTTAATATCGTTAATGTTTTACCTTTATTTTGTTTACCAATTGCTGCAGTGATTGAATTTAAGTAACATTCAGAATATGGAATTTTCATTAATTTTTCCTTAGATAGAGCATTTTTATTATCACTCAATGCTTCATTAATCATATCATCTATGTATGTATTATATATTCCTGTTAATTCTTCAGAATTGAAATCCATTTAATCAAAAATAAATTTATAATTTTAAACATTTCTATTCATCAATATTTCATCATATGAACTTCTATACTGTGGTGGTGTACCTGTTGAATGATATTTCAAACCTTCATCCGGTGTCCATGTCCAATATGTAGTCCTAGTAAACCAAACCTGAGGAGGATTTGTCACCTTTGAACAGTAAGTGTCATTTTCACCCTGAATGATTGGATAAGCTTTCACTTGTACTGTAACTTGTGAGTTAAACGTTTCTAATCCATCAAAGAATATACCCGCTCCATCACGTTGAACTGGAATAGTGCATAAGAATGAAGTTTGGTCTTTCCATGTTCTAGCTAATGGCGTACCATTATCATCATTTAGTGGTCTAGTTAATGAGTCCTCGTATTCTTCTGTGCATTCATTCACTCCATCTAAATCAGAAGCTTGAAGCATACGTGTAAAGAATATGTCACCCACTGTGGTCATCGCTTGATCGGGGAAGTTTCTGGAATCTATTGTGACTTGAAGACCTCGAAGCATTGGATTTTCTAAAACCGTTCTTTGCATTGCATTCTTCGGAAATGTTAACACAACATCTGTAACATTATGAAGAGCGTATGAGAAATCAGAGCTGATACCTTCAGGAGTGATGCAACCTCCATTTAGTGAACGAACGTCAATATGTTGAGCTGGAATCATGAATGGATCTTCCTTACTGAATAAACGTGGTATTGCTTTAACTGATTCTTCAATTAAACCGTATCCTGGTGTAATGCATTTATCCTCTAAAACTTCCATCTTTGTGCATGAAATAATAACGTCATCAACTGTTGCGTCAGCAGATGTAGCGGCTAAGCTTGTAATTAATTTGGCAGGAAGTCCGATTTGTTGGAATTTGCGATCATATTTATAAACATGATTCATAATCTTTTCATAATTTTCATCAGTTATCTTTTCATAAACATAATTTTGTAAATCAGCAACTCTTAACGGGTCAACCTGGCAAAATACTAAAGTATCCCTGAAAACATAATATTTAAGAATGATATCACCAAATGATTTAGGATAATCATCGAACGCCTGAAATGCTAACAAATCGTTTACTGGAATAATCATATCAAAAGTGACATCAACTTCTTCATTTGCTCTCTTGAAAACTTCTGAAGGGTCAATATATTTACCACATACTGAGTTATCATATTTTTGAACATTGTTATATAATGAATGAACAAACTTTTTAACTTTCCTTTCTGATTTTGGTTTATATGTTGCAAATGCGAAAGATTCACGGGCGCAATCCATCTGAAGATAACCGGCATCACCTCTTTCGGTTTCTACTTCTAATTGCTTAAAGTTTTGATTTGATGATTTGTAACCAACGAATAAACGCATGCATTTAAAAGCGGCATCACATGTGAAAGCTTTATTTGAAACTAGAGTTGCTTTAACTTTACGTTTAATATATGTGTCACCTAATTGGTTCACATCATGAGCCGGATTTGTAATTCTTAAATGAGTTTGTTTATCATCAAAATATGGAGCATCAGAGTCATAGCATGAACTTTCAAGTTCTCTATAATATCTTCTACCGTCATTCTTTGCGAATATTTCATTTATCTTTTCGAATGAATGAAACACATTTCCATTAATCGGTTTAGTGTTTGGCACTAAATAGTTAGTCGTCATTTATGATGAAATAAAAAAATCAAAATTAAAAGATGAAAATGAATTTTTAATTTTAATGAAATAATCAACTATGGCTGCAGGATTCTTTAAAAAGTTATGGGATAAAGTAAAAAGAGGAGCGCATAAAGTTTGGGAAACAATGAAGAAAGGAGCAAATTGGATATTTAAGAATAAAGAAGCAATTAGTGACGTTGCAGAACAAATAGCACCTAATGTTCCGGTAAGGGAAGTATTAAATAAAGGAGATAAAGTTTATCGTCGACTACAACCGATATTGAGATAAAAATAATATTTATTTATTTTTCCTATGGCATTCCAAACGGGAACCGCGGTTGGTTACCATGGATTTCCGTCACCGGTCACATTTTAAAGATTTTTAAAGCCTTATAAAAATATGCTTTGTAAATCATTTTTTGTAAATCGGCAAAAATTTGGTAATTTTCTTCAACTAATAAATCTGCGAATAGCATTTATAATACAAGAACAATCTTTTAAAATGCGTTTGATTCATTTTTGTATAATTTCATATAGGCACATATATTCTTCCGGGACTTTCCGTGATTTTACCGTAAAATCATTAGTTTACACCAATTTTTCCGTATTTTGAATAGTTTACTGCACTTTTTCCGTAAAATTGAGTTACGGGAATCCGCAAAATTTCCGGACCTCATTTTTCATAGAATATAATAATAATATTTGATAAAAAGATATATTATTTATATTTTTGATTTTTGAATTACGGAAAAAGTGAATTGTTAACTTGATTTTTTTATATGGTTAATTTTTCAAATGATATTATGAAGATCTAAAATATTAAAAGTAAAAAATTGAATTACGGAAAAAGTGAGGTCAAAAGTGAAATAAATTTGCAGAACAATTTTCATTGAAATAAGACATTGAGTATCACACTTTAGTGAATCAACATCTATAAGAATGAAGTGTTTTGAAGCTGAAATAATATTGAATAGAAATTAATTTTTTCTGAAATTTTGAATGAAATTATGGGAAATAAAAAAATTACTAAATATTGTATTCATACAAATATATTATTTTAAAGGAAAAAATAGATGCTGATAGAAACGATGAAAAATTTTGAAAACTTTACAATTAATTTATGTTCGTTAACCACAGAGCTTGCAATCCAAAGCTCACGTTAGACTACAAGAGTCATGAAGTCTCATACTAAGGGATATCCAACATATATTTTAATAATAATGTTTGTGACAAATATTCAACATAAAATTAAGTTTTCGTTTCGTTACAAGGCATTCATACTTTGGAGATATCATATTTAATGTACAGAAAAGTTAATATTAAACAATACATGCTAAAGAATTAATAAATAAGATAATAAAATAAATTTATACGTAATTACTTTCATTTAATATGCTTTATGCTGTATAATATTGATTAAGAGGCATTAAAAGGTTCCATAGTCTGCTTTTATAGGCAAGATTTTTGATAAAAATTTAAAATTTTGAAAAATGATGAGAAAAGGAAAAAAAAGGTAAATGAGAGCAAGAGGAGGGAAAAAAAAGAAAAAGAAAAGAAAGGGAAGGGAAAAATAAAAGAAAGAAGGACATATAAAAATTTAGATGCGCATTCTTAATGCCGAGGCGGCTTGCCGCCGAGGCGCGATTTTTTTAGGCCTCTACGGTAACCCGGCAATGTTTTTTTAAATCTTGTACAGCCCTAATTTTTCCACTACTTTCCTCCTATTTTATTAAGTATTCCTTCAGCTATTCCACCAACTGCGTTACCTGCTTGTGCTCCCATCGCTGGATTACCTGCTTTAGCACCTAATACTCCACCTATGATAGTTCCTGCCGTTTTCGCTACTGGTGCCAAAAAGTTTGCAATGGGTTTTATTACTTTCTGATGAACCCAACTTGCTGCTTTCTTAATTCCTTCCCATAATTTTTTAAAGAATCCTGCCGCCATTTCTGATTTAATATTAATTAAAAAATATATTTCATCACTTATATTCTAATTTTTAATTAATCATAAATGAAACCAATTTTAAAAATAAATGAAACACAGGAGGAGGAAATAAATGAAAATGATGATGTTCCACAAAAAATAAACGTTATTAAACCCATTACTGAAACAAAAACATTTTCATCTGTTGAAGAATTTAATGACTATTATGCTAATAATAAAAAATTATTTGAAGAATTGACAACATGTAAATTGAATAAAATGTTTAAAGTTGATGGTTTCAAAATTTCAAAAATAAAAGGTGTTGTTAGTTTGAAATCTATTCCTCAATCAAGAATCACCTCATTAATGAAAATAGATGATTTAACAAAAAGAATAGAAGAGATTGAAGAAAGAATGAATCAAATAATTGATATCATAAATCATGACTCGTTGAGCCCGGGTCCATAAAGCCCAGGACTTAAAGCCCAAGGTACAAAGTGCCCAGGACTTAAAGTCCATCACTGAGTTCAAGGTTATATTCATCAAATATTTCATTATTAAATGCAACTTCTGCTAGTTTATTTATTTTTTCAATACGATCATTTGAAAGTCTATCGTTTAATTTTTTCTGAAGTTTTTCATTTTCTAGTTCTGAAACTTTATTTGGATGATATGTAAATTCATGAAATTCTTTGGCCTCGGTTTTGATCATTAATTTACAAAGAACTTTTGTGGTTGGAATTCGTTTGAACCATTTATCCTTAATATTTGTTATAAATTCAATATCTGGAATTAATTCCCAAATTTTTGCATTTTCAATTAATTTATTATCAAATGCAAAAGCAATGGGTTTAATATTATGTTTACCTTTATAATATAAACTTTCTACATAATCATCGAAATAAACATCTACTTGTTTAACATTTTCAAGAATTGGTGAAAGAGCATCCATTAATTGATTGACGGTTACGAATCTTGATCCACTCATTTTCTTACGAATTAAAAAAATAAATTATTCAAAAATGTCAGAAGAAAATATTTAAATAAATTATTTAAATTTTTTTTACTCTATTCAAGAATTTTATTTTTGATATAACTCATTGAATTCAAAATTTTTTAAAAAATTGACACCATATATAACCAGTAGAAATTCTGCCAGTAGAAGTTCTACCAGTAGAAACTTTACTAGTAGAAGTTCTGCTAGTATAAACTCTACCAGTAGAAGTTCTGCCAGTAGAAGTTCTGCCAGTATAAACTCTACCAGTAGAAGTTCTGCCAGTATAAACTCTACCAGTAGAAGTTCTGCTAAAGTATTCAATTTTGAGGGAAACAGTAGAAGTTCTGCCAGTATAAACTCTACCAGTAGAAGTTCTGCCAGTAGAAGTTCTGCCAGTATAAACTCTACCAGTAGAAGTTCTGCCAGTATAAACTCTACCAGTAGAAGTTCTACTAAAGTATTCATAAACACCTTTTTATATCTTATTTACATCTAACATGCACCAATTTATTTTATAACTTTATTAATACTAAATTTTATTTCATACAAAAAGTAAAAATTCATAAGTTATATATTAATTTAATAAATTATATTATCATTTATAATAAAATTTTTCGAAATGCAGATAAATTTTAACATGTTCGAAATGAAACTATTATAAAATATATTCTTTTTATTAATGGTAATATAGGAATTGTAGGAATAAAAACTTTTTATAAATTATTCATAAATTTTTAAAATCGGTTTCATACAAAATAAAAATAAATTATTCAAAAATGTAAGACATGAATGTTTAAAGTTTATTTTTTTTATTTCATTATGGTAGTGAATCTTTCATTCATGAAAATAATTATATCTAATTTCTTTTACTCTCTCGTATATACTAGATTTAAAGAATTCAGATTTTTCCCCATAATCTCCTAAATGTTTTCTAATCTTATCGGTTTTCCATTCATAATATGAAACTGTATAACATTTATTCCTAAATTCATATTTTATTATAGATTTAGTATTTTCAAACTCTTCAATATTTAAAACTTTACATCCTTCTTTATTAAATATATGTTTCACATATTCAGGATTTATCATTCTGTAATATTGTTTTCCTTTAAATCTTTGAATGTAAACAGGAACACCATCCTCTAAAATTCTATTATCCACTTTATCAGGTTTTACTTGTTGGGTCATTTATGTAAGAATAAAAAAATAAATTATTTTAAAATTAATGTTATTTTTTAATGTGTTTAGTATATGAAAAATTTAATGTATCGTCTATATATAGATGCAGCAAAAAAAGTCACAAACCCCGCATGATTCTACTACTGGTCATAAATATGAAAACTTATTTTTGACTAAATATATTAATTATACCTTATTTTATTAATTTTTGTCTTCGATAAGTCAAAATATGAAACTGTAAAAATCATTTCAAAACCGGAAAAAATCTCTCAAAAATATAATCAAAACTGTATTTCGATTTGACCAAAATGCTATATTTGTATCGCTTATGAAAATTAATTCAACAAGATTTTATTTTGGGTTAATTGGCGATAAAAAATGAAAAGTCTGGATTATTATTCAGTTTAACCTAGCAAATCTGAATTTGCAAAAATCTTACATTTTTGTTTAGGTTTAACGATTATATATTTTAATAATCATATCTAAAGCCTATTTTATTAATGTTATTCATATGTGTATTAAATAAATTTAATTTAATATGTCAATCTGTTGTTTTAATTATTTTTTTGGTATTTTCTTCAAGATTTTAATCGAAAGATTTGAATCAAAGCTAAGTTATCAATTACTCAGATTACATATTTCAAATATAATCTCAGCTCAGCTCCCATATGTAATAACTATTCAAAACATGGAATAATTTTCAAATCAACAAAGTTTGAAAGGGGAAAATAGTCGAATTTAACAAAATATTTTATTACTTTTGTTCGAGATTTAAAGTTTCTTAAAGCAAATCTTTAGTAAATTTCGAGACTAAATTATCGAACTGTTTTTATCTGAATATTCAAGTGGAAAAGCCAACAAAATCATCCTTGCATTGATAATTACTTTCTATGTTAGTGTTAATTCATAATGAATTACTCCAAGATTAATTTTCATTTATTCTTTATACGAAATTTCTATGAACTCACCTTGCTACAGGATAAGTCAAGTCTGTGTTAATGTTTTTCCTTTAAATCATTTCCATTAATGAATGCAAATGTCGGGAAAGTGAGTATGCAAAAACTTTTTTTATAAAACTTTTTACATTTTATTATGAGAATCCGATATCTCTTCCTAACATTTGATGTTTTACCTCAAAACATCAAAAAATCATATGCAGTTCATTTCACTTGATTATTGTTTGCCGTTTTACATCAAAATTCCCTTATCATCACAACTATATTACAGATTCCAAACACAAATTCCTAGAAAACTTACTTTAAATGCAAGTTAATTTTCTATATCTTAAGGTTAGTCCTTTCCAATCCATAAAGATCGATTTTTCAAGAAATTGAAAGTATTTTTATACTTCCGCTTTCAAAAGGAAATGTATATTAAGACTTGTACAAGTCACATATATTTATCATCCTTTTCTACCTTAATACCGATGTCTGAGGTGTCAACCTCAATGAATGGAAACTTCTCATTAAAATTGTAAAATTGGATTCTCATTGCGACCCACTCACTTGTCAAAGGTAATTTCAAAGATATAATACGCTGACTTTAATTACCTTTGGCCATTGCTCAAAAATTCTGGTTTAATTTTTCAACCGAAAGATTATAATTTGATGAATAAAAATATTACCATAACATTTGCAATACCTATTACTATTAACGGCTAAATTCTTGAACAATTTTTTTATATCAATTGAATTAAGATTTTAAATGGTTTCAGACTCCATTTGTTAGATATAAATGACTACAATGAAGTAAATCTTATGCACCTATTGCATAAATATGATAATATTACTTAATATTAATGTATTGTACATTAATTAGATAAATTTCGTCAAATAAACACTTTTATTTAATTATAATTATAAAATAAAGCTATTTTGCCGATTTAAAATTTAGAGTTCTCTATTGCTTTTTCAATTTTTAACTGTTAATTTTATTTGATTTCCAAAAAAAAATCCATTTTTCAAAAAACCATTTCAAGATTCTTCATTTTTATTTACGAAATTTGAAAATCATGAAAATTTTGGAAAATCACAAACAATTTGGGCAGCTTTTGTAGTGTATCAGCAACAGTATTCTGTCCAATAAAACTCGAAATTGAAATATCTTCATTCAAATTTTCTTCTAATGAAAGAGAAAGATATCCACCATTTCAGAATATCTCACGAGAAAGGAATGAAAGCTAAGCCAGCTTATCAAAACCTATACTATACTTTTATTTTTACAAACATTAAAAGTTTCATCCCATTTCTCAAGGCAAATTTAATAATAATCATCGCAATTGTTTGTTACAAGTTATTCCCCGAATATTTTACTATTCTATATTTCGATAAAATACAAACAATTTAAAGAGAGCCCCAGAATACGAATTTGACCAGATTGTTTTATATGTACTTCGAATAATTTTACTTTTAATCATAATTGTTTAATGCTTATTTTTGAATCAAAATTTTGCACTATTCTCACTTAACTTATATAGAATACAGCAGGAGTGCTTTCTAATATGAACAAAATTGAAGCTTTATTCTTTAATAGTCAAGATGCTATTAATTCCTTAATATTAAAAATTTGATTTCAGATGGAACGCTAAATATATGATAGTTTGGCTCAATTTGACAAAAATTCGTGTAAAATCAGCAAAGAAATGAAAATAACGAATACAATTCTCACGAGCTGTCTGAGCAACATTTGAAATTATTCATTGAAAGTATATAATCAAATCACAGAAAAAATGCAACGACTACAAATCGTATCAATGGATGTCAGAGCTTTAGTTGTTTGGTTTCTTTGTTTATGCTTTTTTTTACTGGTTTTTTATGGATAAAACAATAGGAATAAAATAAGAGTAATACATCTGATTGGGATTATCAAAAGTACTATATATTTTAACAGCCATTTCGATATAAGAGAATACGAAATTAGAATCTGTGCATAAAAAAAATTCAAGAAAATCTAAACATTTATGTAGAATATTAAAATATGTTATCCTCTCTGAAAAAGGTTTTGATATGGTAAGTTTAAATTGTTGATGTTTGAAAAATTTGATTTCGAATAAATTGTTATAAAAAATCCCTATGATCTCAGAACATATTAAGAAAGACGAAAGTTCAACAAGGATTGCTATCTCAAAACATGTTGAGGTATTATTTTACATCTCGTACAATGTCGCTAGAATATTTTTTATGATAAATTTGAAAATAAACCTTAATTCAAGGAATTTTAGATACATATTGATATATGTATGGTTGTTATCGAAGTAAACAAAAAATTTTTCTTGTTTTCAAATCAAATGTAATTTCATTTATTACTTAATTTCATATATAAGAAGATCAATTAATGCGTATATTATTAGAAAATATCAAAAAATACGATATTTGGTTGGAGTAAATTTTTCCAGGATGTTCCATAAAATTAGAAATGCTAGTAACAGATTATGGTTATATGGGCAACATATAACATAAATACCGTAGGTTGAATAGCCCGAGACCAATTTCAAAGGTCGTGTACCAATAAAAAATTTTGAATCAATTTAGTTAGTTAGTATACAAGTCATGGGTACGGCGGCACTGCGTTCCACCTTACCCAATATTTGTGAATTTGACACTTTACAAAGCCGCCAACCACTTCACTAACGAACTCACTAATGTAAAAAATAAACGTTCTCACTATCGTTCTCACTAACGACTTCACTAATGTTCTCATAAATTTTCCTCAATATCTTCATCATCAGTGTTAACCCTATTGTAGTCATACTTGAAGCCATAAACTTTCTCTAACTTCTTAACGTACAATTTACATAACTTACCTTCGTCATCGTATGGTTTAATGATATAACTATTTCTATCTTTATACACAGTCAATGAAAAGTCAACTGGTCTCGGATGTATTTGAAAGAACATGTTATGCTCAGGAAGGAAGAATAAATGTTTAAATGTATGTTTGTTATACTGTGGAATTCGAATGAGTTGCTTTTGTTCTGTCATTTACATCCAAATAAAAATTTTCAGTAAAATAAAAAATAAACTTAAAAATTAATGATATCACCACCCTCACACGTATGAAAACATAGCACAAAAATAAATTTAGGTGAAGTGGTGAGATCTCACCTCTTTTTTCACCCTGTTGAATTCATTGCTTTATAACTCTCTTCCTTTCTCCAACTCTTCTAACTTCTTCTTAAGTTCAGCAATGTTGTCCTCATGAAGTTTAATCTTCCTTAATATACCTTCTCTATCTAATGGTTGCTTTATCTTTCTAAACTGAACTCTACCATCCTTCATAGTATGAATGTAAAAACCTTCTGGAATAGTTCCTGATTTAATGTATTCTACCAAAAACTTTTGTTTCATTGCTTCAGTGACTTTATTTGTCATTTCAATCAAATAAAAATTTTAATATTAAATAAAAATAACGTTATTTTTTCAGTAAGGAAACGCAGGAGTTTTACGATTTATTTGAGGAGTAGGTTCTGGTTTAAATGTTGGAGTCGGTTTAGGAGTTGACTTTTGAACAGGAGTTTGTACTTCCATAGGTTCAGGAGTCATTGAAGGTTTTGCTTGTGAAGGCGTTGGTTTTGGCGAAGGTGTTGGAGTTTGTTTAACTTCAGCTACTTCAGTATTATTTACAACATTTGCTTTATTTCTTTTCAACATCATAACTGCTCCTGCTGTAGCTAGCAAACCTAGTGGGAGACCATATCTTATATAAGGACTTGACCAAATGCTATTTTTGACAGGAGCTGGTGGAACACCTAACCTTGGTGAGACTGCTCTTTGCCATTGTGCAGCTCGTAAGAAATATTCAATAGGTGCTCCATAATCGTTTGGTAAAGTTTGTTTCATAGATGGTGAAGGTTCACGAGAGCTTGATGAAGAACTCATTTATAAGCTTTAAAAATAAACGTTCATCCTTTATTCCTCACTGTCGTCCGTAGCTAAGTTATAGTCATCTAATCTTATTATGGGGATGCCATTAGCACGCACCTGAATGGCAAAGCAACAATCCCTCATAAATCCAATAAGTGGCTTTGGTACATTTTCAGTTGCTAGTTCAATAGGTCCTTTAACAGACAATTTGTATGTTATTGGAGCAGTAGATGTTTGACCTTGCTGGAAGCAAAAGTCCACTTCTGTTGGAAAACCACATAAGAAATGTGTGTTGTCATAGCTATCCCATTTATGTTCCACACTACCATCATCCACCAATGACCTCATAACATCTTCATTAAATCCTATCATATCATTGTTTGTATTGCAGGCGTTCGCAACCATTTCATAAAATACAGGTCCATATGATTTTTCGGGTTCTGCAGGCATATTTCCATAAGCTCCCATGGAAAGCTGAAGATATTTAAACTTAGGGTTCTCAAAATTAACATAATAGTTGTCTTTCTTTCTAAATAGTGCCCAAATACTTTTAACATTAATAGGCGTATAAGCTGCTGTAAATGTTGCACTTGAACTATCTGTATTCTTTGAGAATGAACCGTCCATAGGAATCCAATCCATAACTTTAACAGGAAAACATAAAGCCTCGTTTGTATAATGTTCTACAAGTTCTGTATAAATGTTAGGGTCTAAAGAGAATGACTTTGGATGAATGAAACATTCATTAAAATCCATCTTTGTTCGAAATAGTTGCTGGGTTACAGTTGTAATAGTAACTGTTCCACTAGCTTCTACTGCCTTCGTTATCATAGTGAATGGTTCATTCCATGGAACAAATTTATTTGTCGGTGGATTTGAATCTGAAGCAAATGCAACTTTAAGAGTTGGATTGAAAGCAATGATATCATTTACAGATATAGATGTGCATTGTAAGGCGTCGCTACTGAACTTTACTTTAAGCTGAATGTTTCCTGCAAAAGCTGGAATAAATCGAATAGCTTCTAATGGAAGGAATCTTCTAACAGGAATTCTTAAACGAAGCTTAAAATCAAATGATTTTCCTGCTGTAATTGGACCACTAACAATTTGTCCTGTTCTGCATGTTCCCGAATGACTCCATACATCTTCATGTCGAGTCTTTGAGAAAATCTACTTTCTTTATTTGTTCGGTAGTTTGTGAGTTTGAAGTTATATATGCTTCTTCTCTTGCGTTGTCTTGAGAATATACGATACGACCATTTGCAAGGATTTGATATCCAGCAACTGCATAGAAAGCGTCATCGAAACCAATCCAAAATCCTGGTGGGTTTGTTTTATTGGAACCTGAACCAATTTCTTTATCTACAATAAATTGACCTTCCATTTTATACGTAATGAATGTATTGTAAAGGTCCAACATATTTTCACCAGGAGGTGAGAGATTGAATGTTACCCATGTGTTATCTTTAGCAGTTCCAGGTTGTGATGGAATCTTTGCGTCAGAATATTTTCTATTAGTGTCACCAATTTGAACTGCATTGTCTATGATATCGAAATATGAGCGAATCTGATGAATATGCTCTGCTGGAGTAAATTCGTTTAGCTGTTCGTTCTGCATGTATTTACTTCAGATAAAAATATCTATTTACTTCATTATTCTCACTCTTCTTCTTGGCATTCGTGGTGGAAGTTGTTTCTTGACATTTTCAATGAAACTGTACATTCTCTTTTGTCTCAACTTCTTTCACTGGCGGTCAGGATTCTTTGACTCGGTTTGTTTTTCAATGAAATTCACGAACTTTGCAATAAGCTCTTGGTTCGTTATTGAAAGTACATCTGGCTTCTTTTCTTTGGTTCTATTGACTTTTCAGTTTGAATAGAAGGCTTAACATGGGCTTCGTGGACTTCACCCTTGCCATACACCTTAATGTTGTCGCTTTCTGCATTCGCTAATGGAACCTTTCTTTTTCTTACGTATATTTTACCATCTTTACTCTGACTTACGTAATAGAAAGGATGTTGTATTCCTCTTGCGTCATTTAATATAATAGACTCTCGCTCTGATTTTGACAAGCTCATTTTACATCGGTTAAAGTTTTAATTTTGTTTTTTATCTGCAGTCAAATGACTCAGACAAGCCCTACGGACAAGACCCAAGGGGTCATAGATGTTGAAGCATTGAAGAAAGAAATTCGTGAGCAAATTTTATCCGAACTGAAGGAACAAAAACAAGAACAAAAGCCAGAGAGACCAAAGAGAAAACTTAGTGAAAAACAACTTGCTGCATTAGCTGCTGGAAGACAGAAGAACCCACGTTTGCTGGCGAAAAAGCTAGAGAAGAAGCTGAAGCAAAAGCTAAAAGAAGCTGAAGCAAAGAAAGAGTAAATGGTTTATTTTTATCCGAATTAAATGTATAGACAAATACCTTTATCTGTTGCGTTCAGTAGTGAAAACCCTGACGTCAAAATAAAGGGGAACAGAGTAACGTTTAAGTTTCCAACAGAACTGGATTGTGAACATAAATGAAGAGAAGTACATTGCATATAACATCTATGTATATAAACACGTGCTTTCAGAAAGGTTGACTTTATACTTCAAGTCGAGATAGAAAATGACGAACAGTCTTTAAGCGCCCAAAACATTCACATATACAAATACTTTAAAGACGATACAACATTGTTGCAATGTATGATTTCAATTTAATGAAATGTTCGAGAAAAAGTTTAACATTGAAGTACAAACTTTACAGCCTTTACGTGAGTTTCTTGCACAACTGAAAGAAGAAGGTAGTCAGCCACAACTTATAGACTTTCATTATGAATTTAATGAAAATGAAGATGGAACTCATGACTGTCAGTTTGTTGTATTCTCACCATTCAATGAAGTCGCTAAAGAGAAAGAAAATCCATTACGTATAAGATTCAAATCTCTGAACCAAGTGATGATTTCAAAAATGTTTTCAATTATGATGCAATGCTTCCGAGGAAAAATGAGTTTTCAAAGATTGTAACACCTGGCATTTGGGATAGAAAGCAAGCTATTCTTTTCTCTAATATAGCCAAAGGCGTTGAAAATGAGTTCATTGGTCATACAAGAACTTCACCACTTCCTAACCCTAAATACTATAAATTAACTGGCTTCAATCGTGAGTTTTGGATAGACATGTTCTCCACTCATGACCATAACTGCCCAGTGTTCTTACCTCCAGACTATAAGGACTGTCTCTACATTGAAGCACAACTCTTAAACTCTACCATCGCAGTATTGTAAAATCTACGCTAGTTTTATTTTTATCACGAATGACCTCATTCATGACCTCATTGCTGACAAAAATAAATGACCTCAGAACTTCAACTTACGAATAAAGCTTGTTTTAGTCGTTATTGAGAAGTTAAACTTTTCAGCAAAGCAAGGACTAGAAGACTTACATAAGTCAAATCCAATCTCTTGACCATCATGAAGTGCTTTGTAAAGTTTCATTAAACTGAACTCAGAGTCTTTGTCATATGTTCCAACAGGTATGTGAATGTTCTTATCTTCATTGTAATAGCATTGTATAGCTTCAGGAAACATTTCATTTGCTGTTAAAGCAAGACGTCTTGTTTGACACCTTTACAACGTGCATGGAATGCAACTTCATTTAAATCATTCGTGAGTAAGTCTATGTAAGTCTTCTTTCCACAAATATTGACTTGTATGCTAAACTTTGTTTTCCAGGTGTTATTTCTGCGAAGTCAGAATGGAACTGACCAAGGTTCTTTCCTATACGGACCGTATCTCTTTTAAATCTGCTGCAAGCTTTGGTATGTCTTCATTGAAAATATGCATGCTATCACAGTCCTGGTAAAATATTTGAAGACCCATATCTCAGCAGTACAGAATACTTCGTTCATTATTCTCTTCGACATTGACAGAATATTAACACCAAGTGGACAGAAGTTAAAGTGTCTGCAAATGCTTTTTCGTTAGCTTGAAAATAGTTTTATCTGAACCATCCAAACTTCGAACTTCACTATATGGTTGTAGTTTCTGATGGCATATCTTATAGCATCTTTGTCATTTACTATGGTTATTTTTGACTCAATAGGAGATATAATATTTTGCCATAAATACTGTTCAGAATGAGCTTATATTTTCTTGCAAAGGATTTCCTTCTTTCTTATACTTTAACCTTAACTCAAACAACTTCTTTAACTTCATCTCTTATTCTAATATCTCTGTTTCCATCGTAATAGTATCCTTGCAACACTTCACATTTGACACCTTGATATTTTATGAGGTCTTGTAATGTTATATGGTCAACATACATTAAACAGCAAGTGTTTGAACTTCTGGGAACGTTAAGTTCTGGATTTAGTTCAGGGTCACAAACTATTAAAGGAAAGTGTCTATGTATTCCAATCTCTGTTATCTTAATGAGAACAAAGAAGCCAGACATAAACTTTTCACCAATGGGTTCCTTTTGGTCGTCATCGAATAAATGTCTCATGAATACTGCTGTGCTTAACATTTCTTTCTTCAATACTTTCGGTATACCTTCTAAAGTATAAAGTCTTGCTATAGCTGATGATAAATGAAACAGCGTCGAAGTCAGCAATGAGTTTCTTTTCGCTCTTTTGTTTCATGTTATCTGACAGCATACATCTTCCACCTTGAATACAGCGTGAAATAAATTCTTTGGTTTATTTTGAGAGGTCATATAAATTTCCATTCGGGAAGTACACTCTGTTCTCAAACAATTTGTTAGCAATAGAACAAATACTAACGTAGTCATAAACGTTTAAATCAAATTCTTTCATATTGTCATTGCGGAACTTAACAAAAACCTTCTCTTAAAATCTTACATCTTGTTTGCAATAAAATGTGCTATACTTTTCTAAGTCGAAGGTGGTTCTCATCTATTCTGCAACCTTTGATGGAATCTATGTTTTTCATGAATGTATCTGCATCCGGAATAAACTTACATGCTTCAGAAATGACACCAAGTTCTGTTGTCATTTGCTAACAAATGTACTGCTGTAGTAGTTGTAGGAAATACTTCTTTCAGTCCTGTTTGTAAGTTAAACATAGCAGGAAATAGTTTAAGCTTCTTATTTATAACACTGTAAAGTCTTTTATAATAATTGCCTTTGG